>NC_044015.1:17613956-17921238 GCF_900496995.4 Aquila chrysaetos chrysaetos
CCAAAGAACACGTATTAGTAACCAATTCTGATTGAATTCAGCCTACATGAATTAAAGATACTTTGAAAATGCAAATAAACATGAGCACTGAAATAATTTTAATTAACATAAAGCGTTGCGCAATTTCATTTATAGCATAGGGGTTGTAATTCTGAACCTTAAATTTTTTTACATTCAAAGACAGTTACTGGACTATTAATAAAAGATTACTGCCCAGTATTTTGTTTTGTTTTGTATTTATAGTGACAATTTTTCCCCTCTTATAAAACAAACTGGACTTAAAAGGATAATCAGTGACATTACAAAGGATGAAATAATGATCTATTGTGTAATTTATACACTATACCTCTTTGTGGGGTTTCCAATTAGTCATTTTACCGTGGCCATTTTTAATTATTATTTATTGTAGACTATATGGCAGTTCATATAACCAACTTCAGAACTGGAGGCCTAGAAATACAGTAGGGTGTGAACAATAATGCAAAATGATAGCAAGAATGTCAGGGGCCGTTCTTTGTTGTGTCATTCATGCTGTCTTCCTTTTTCCATGAAGCACATGAATATTTCACATATCTGCATCCTCATCCTCTATTCTTCTTGACTAATTTTCAGACTGTCTGAATTTGCATTTCACATGGTAGCTGATTAGGAGATGCCGAGTGCAGCAGCGAAGCCTCAGCAGGCGGTTTCCATGGTGACCTTCAGCAGGATTTTAATGATGATACCACTAGTGGTTCGTTGAAGTTGGCCTGCCTGCAGGGCTACTTCACTGCAGCTAAGTGTGAAGTTGGATAAGCAGATTCCCAGCCAAGGGGCAAATATCAAAGTCTGGCCCAGATAGAAGGTCTAAGAGTTTGGAAGGGAAAGAGATTCCACCTTTTACTTACATCTGTATAGTTTCTAGCATTGAAAACATGCAAAGCACAACATGTTACGCTTTCTTTATTTCAAAGCAGACACGTACTTCTGCACCTTGGATAAACCAGTTATTTGCAAAATACACATAAGTTATTTTAAAACATGAGAGAATCAGAGCTATGATAGGTATCAAGGTAGGCATGAAAACAGTTACGTAGAAGTAATCAACTATGGAGACTGTAATGGGAACATTTTTTATGTTCTGATACGAAGACTTGTGTCTTCACTAAGGTACATGGAAAAATAGATATGTTAATCAGTTATTGCAGCAAAATAGACCTTTTTTTACTTGTATGAAAAAATACTGTGCTGGCATGAACTGTAAAAAAACAGAAACAAACAAGTGTTATCTGTCATATTGGGATACTGTCCTAAATGTTTCACCTGTACTGGAAATTTAGGTATCAAACTTTTAACCGGGTTGGAAGCACTCTCAGTGAGCAATAAAGATCAGGGATCACTGAACAGTAATACCCATTCATATTTTATAACAAAGAACTTTCTGAAAGAAAAATTTCACTGTGTTATCTCTGCCTCCTCCAATATAGGAGTGTAAATACTTTCATTACAAAATACAAGTGCTTTTTAGAGAAACTTTTTATAGTAAATTTTAATGAGTTTTAAGATGTGACTCTTCTTCTAAATTTTGAACTCTTTATAAGACCAACCTGTTAGTAATGTATCGCACCTGTGTCATCGGAGTACAGAGTGATAGAAAGATCTACCTAAGATAGATGGACAGATGGATAATCTTTTTTAAACCCTTTGATTAGAAATAGTGATAGTCTAAGATGCATTTTCACAAACTATTGCTTCAGCAGTAGAGTTACAAGCCAAGATTTTCAAATGTTTAACAACTTTGGATATCTCAATTTTTTGAATATTCCTCAAGAACGTCTGGTATTCAGGGTGAGTACTCAGCATTTACTGAAAGCTGTTCTGCTTCAGGGAATTCAAAGCTGGGACTCCCTTGCCACCCCCAATCAATACTCCTAAAATCTTGTCAGCCAATATTAGTATCATGTTGCTTTCATGATAGATGAAGTTTTTAAATCTTCCCTTCGATTGAGGTGCAATTCTAGAGTCCATAGCCAACATCCTACCCAGATGTGAAGGCTAAACGAGCCAGCAGGTCCACAATGGCAGTGTTAGTTGCCAGCAGAGGGTCTTGAGAGTAACACTGAGAAAGGGCTTCAAGAAGGTCTCCTATTCAGACTAAGAATAGGTTTGTAGTTTTTTTTCTCATCCAAAATTTCCTATATGAAAATTTCTCTTTTTCAGCTGGCTGACAATGCAACGTACTTGCCTGTCATGTCTCTGTCTTTTTCCCCCCTCCTGACTTGAGTGATAATTATTTATTTCATAGCTGAAAAACCTGCTGAAGTTAAAGAAAGTGTGTCCCACTGCTCCGATGTCAGGCTAAGCTCCAGGCTAAAGACAGTCATTGTGCTAAGTGCACAGAGGACGTTAAGAACAATAAGCAGCCAAAGAAGTTTGCAGCTTGGGGATGCAATGGGAGGTCCCTCCAGCTCAGTCATAAGTCTGCTCTGCCTGTTGGCCAGTCTGTGCCAGATAATAAAAAATTACTCTATCTCTAATGATAGTCTGACTTTAGAATCTCAGTGCCTCTTCCCATGGTACTGTCGGGCTCTTCTGCTACACTGGAAATTTTATTAATACTAGAGGGGTTGACAAATGGATTTCAGGTTTATTGTAATGGATATTTCTGTAGGAGTTAAAGGAATAGTGCTCTAACCAGGTGTTAGCATCCAGCATGGTCCTAGTTTCAGTCCTGAAAGACTGCCTTCCTGGGTAACTGTTTTCATCCTGTATAGCAAAATTAATTCACCTTCTCCCAAAGGTTTACTGTTCAATAACAAAGCTAAAAAGAGCTCAAGGATTTTGAAATTACTCAGGAATCTGCACTATCATTGTGCAGTGTCCCAAGCATAGTCAGCTCAGTGTTCCTGCCTTACAACTGAGATTCTGGACTGGGGAGGGGGAAGGAGATTTTGCAGTAATAGCAGTGACCAACATTTAAATGTTAAGAGTCATATCCAAAAGAGGTCTATGACTCTGTGGTTTATTTTATTACACTAGTAGTGAAGGTATGTCACTAGTTGAGCTCACCACTTGCACTATGTTGGGAAGAGAATTTCTGAGTAAACTGATTCAGTGACTGTCCCTTAGCATGAACGTATTCTTGTAGATGCTTTCTTACATGCTAACAATAGTAGCTACATAGGCATTTTGGTTAGAGTAAAAAATAAGCTGCTAAAAGCCACCAGTCAAGACACCATGCAGATGAATGGTTTTTGTAAGTGTACTTACAGGGATTAATAGGACCTAAAGCCTTACATGTACTTTTACATGTACGTACAAGATTCGATGTTGTGTTCTGCAGATAAATTACACTTGTATTCTCTTTACAAAATGTTTACTTATTTGAGCCTAATTTCAGGCTTGAGGCTTTTGGATGTTACTCAGTCTTTCCTGTTTTCCATGCAGGCTCTCTGAGGTGTTGCATAGCAAGCTGCTCATCTCTGCTAATATGTTATGCCTATTGCTTACACTGTGTCCCACCCACTTCTTCTACAGGAGATTGTTTTGCTTTGCATATTTGTGTTACATGTTGGCAATTATTATTTCTTATGGTAGTTCATGATTTCCAGCATTCTATTCTCCAAATGTTTGGAAGTTACTACAGGCTAATAATTTTTCCTGTCAGTGATATTGTATTTTATTTATTGGCTGCTGGAAGCAATATGATGGCTTTTATAACTGCATTAGTCAAAATAGCATATTTAAGATTAAAACAGCAAGTCTGTTAGAGATTTTTTTTTTTAATATGTTTCTTTTCAATCCAGCAATCTGACCACTATCTTCAGAATTAATGATCTCATTTTTAAATATTAAGCTCTTCTTGCTAAAGAAGGGGGATGTCTAGTGGGGGGATGTCTATTGTTAAATATGAAAAACCTGTACACTGTATACAGTTCACAATGTTTCTGCAAGGGCTAATGGACAAAGTTTTAAATAGTGGTATGCAATGTTTCTTACTTCTGGACTTCCTATTCCTGTGCATTTAAATTAATCTTCTGAAAAGTGAAAGGAGTATAATTATAATTTAAAATCCTTCTTGGTCTTTTTATAAAAAGGAGGAAGGAAACTCTCTGAAGACAGGTTTGAATATGCAGTCTATGTTACTTTTGAATAATCATGGTGATGAGGTCACTCTGTGTTAGTTGCAATGATTACAGATTTTTTTCAATAATCATAGCTAATAGTACTGGGAGGGAGACTGAACCAAATTTGATATATTGCCATAGAAGGGTGGTTTGCAAGGTGGTTTTTTTGTTTGTTGTTTTGGTGTCCCGCCCCCTGCCCAATGCTATAGGGAGATCCAGAACGATTTGACAAAGCTACTAAAAAGCATAAAGGAAGAGCTTCAGAGTTGGTTAAGTTGCTTTTGCAAAGGATGGTAAACATTTTAATAAGTCATCATGAAGCAGGTGTATTCCATGTTGAAAAATGCTTAGGAGATGCAAACAATTAAAACAGATGCCCCATTGAAATGTTATCCAGACAATATATTAATTTCTATTGTCATAAGTTCATAGGCATATCAAGGGAGGAAGAAAAACCTGCAACTGTTCTGCCAGTTTGTGAAGGCAAAGAGAAGTATCCAAGTGGTGTGCAAGCTCTTTGGGATTACTTCTGCTGAATAAATATAATAAATTATGGTGTTCGTGGAAACATGAGTTTTTCTAGTCATAGTGATTTGTTTATTCCCAGGTGGAGGCTTCTGTGAACATATTTGTTAATTATGTGCTTCTTTCCATAAAGAAAAAAATCAGTGTTCTAATCCTAAGAATAGATACTGGGACATAGACCAAAGGTTATTTATTCCAGTGTCATGTCTCCAACAGTGGGCAAGTGGAGTAACAGGGCCAGCATAATGTGATACTTCCCTGAAATACTTTCCCAGTCAAAGGTGGAGCCTTTATATTAAATAGCCCTCAGTGGGTTTAATTTGTTCAATTGCTTTCTGAAGGCATGTATATTGGTAGCTTCTAGCAGCAGGAGGTTCTGCAGGTTAACTGTGTGTTATAAGGAGAATTGCTGCCTTTTGCTCATTGGAACCTGTCACGCAGCAATGCCCTTTATTGCTGGCTAACTCTTGTATCAGAAGTGAATGAGCAAGCAGTCCCAATTTACCTTCTTTCCATGCTAGTTTCAGCCTTCTGGGGTTTGCAGGCATAGCCCTCCAAAAGCACAGGAATTTTAATTTAAATAATGTGTAATGGGACTGAATGCATGTCTGAAGTTGTATGTTAAAAGGATTAGAACTTAAATCTGCTCATCAGTTTTTCTGGACAACAGTACAAAATGTAAAAATCATGGGAGTATTTTGCATACTTGCTTGTATAAAACTGTGTGCAGTGTGTGTTGAGAGGGAGGGAGGGTTGAGTGTGTTTATGCAGAATTGCTGTTTGGCTAATTTTTGCCAGTCCTATTAATTTGAATTTGATAATGCACAAATACTACTTGTAAGAAGGCCAATGATCCTGTCATGTTATTTTCCTTTCCTAGCTGCGGCAATTAGTTAATATGTGCATCAATCCAGATCCAGAGAAGCGACCGGACATAACCTATGTCTATGATGTAGCGAAACGTATGCACGCACACACTGCGAGCAGCTAAACAGACATCAGATCGTGAAGAAAAGAGCAGAAATAACCAAGTATCTTAAATAAATCGTCCCACCTCTTTGTGTGTTACAGAAATGTAATTATTTGAAGCCTGCTGTTGTGCTTTGAATTGTAAACCAATTTATATACAAGCTTTGTTGTTTTCTGTTTATTTCTATTTTTTGTATTTTTTACTAACTTGTAGTTGTACAATAGGTTTAAATATGTAAAGCGTAACTTTAAAAGATACCGAGAACCACTGTTTTCCATGTTAAGTGGGTTCAAGTATATTTACTTTAATAACAAAATTGTATTCAGTTGGGCCTCAATTCTAAAACACAGTTGCACTTTTGCACATGATACAGATATTAGGCTTATTATCCAGAAGCAAAATGTCTGAATCTCTCACCTTTTTAGTAATTTATGGAAAGTATGAATCAGCACAGTTAACTTTATTTTAATCTTTGTTCTAAGAGGAACATAGTTATTATAGAAGGTTATTGTATTTTATATTGAATTGTAGTTTGCAGTTCTCAGTGTAAGAGTAGATGGGCGATAAGATTAGTTCTCTGCTTGCCAAATGTGATGGGAAAATAGTTTCAGGAAAAATTGTCATGCTGAAATTTTTGTAACATCCCTTTCTCTTTTGTTATTCTGTCATAATGCACATAAAACATTTGTTGGAGGTTTTCTGGGAAGATTTAAGGTGTTGGTTCTGCAATCTGATCATTTTCAACAGCATTGTGCAGCACTGCCCTCGGGCAGTAGAGTCTGCATAGTTAAGTCTTAAAACCATGCAGATGCTTCTTGTAGCAAATAGGGTTCTTTTGAGGCTAGCGTTTGTGAGAAGGTCAGATTAAAAGATGCAGTCTTTAAGTTACAACTTCCCAACTGTTTATGTATATGTCACCGTTTGTAGATTTTTGTGTTTAAAATAATTTGAATGACCTTACAGTATATTTTAATCTTTTTTTTAATACAGAAACCTTTTGGAAAATATATAGTAGTGTAGTATAACACAAAATGTGTTCTTCGTGAATATCTGGATTTGTATACTGTGTCCTGAGAATTAGTTTTATATTTAGCAAAAGTAAATATTAGCTTTTATGTTTAAGAGAAAGTTGCCACTCCTTCATTTGGGAAATAAATATATATGCAAAATGTCTTACAAATACTTTATTAGTTGAAAAGGAAATTCAGAATATTTTTGTTAGACCATAGTACCTTTTGGGGTATGCTTAGATAATATTTTTATTGTTAAGGAAGGAAGGTGACTTGGTTTTGAATGTGGTAAAAATGAAGAATGGACTGAAATTCTTGAGATTCAAGACTGAACTTTTTGTAGAGAACTGTCAAAACATAATTATTACCAGTGATATTGCGAAGAAGCTGTTAGAGTCAGTTAAATCTTTTTCCTTACGTGGGTAAAAAGAAAGAGTCAGTTAAATCTTTTTCCTTACGTGGGTAAAAAGAAGTTAGTTCAAATAAAAGCAGTGGTATGTACATACACATAGAAGTTCTAGATGCAGTCAGTTCCCTGCATGCTCAGATTTTTTTTGTTTGTTTCTCTGTGCAGCTTTAATTTTTGATTTGATATAATGCTCAACGAATAAAAATTCAGCTGTGGGGTTTGTGGGTGAAATGTTCAAGCTAGGTCACGTTTTTTCCTTATTTTGTATTTTTTAAAATGACAAATACTATGGAAATCGGTTTGGCAAAATATAGGACTTTTAAAATAGTATGTGCCAGATCATCAGCTTATCTTAATATATTTTTGTTTTATTTTTGTTTCCAAATTTTGTAGGATGAATCCTTAGTTTTCCTTCTAGCTTCTGTGTATACTTAATCTTGTAGGACTTCAGTGGAACAATATGTAGGGAGGAAGTATTTGTGAAACCTTGGTTTGTGTCTAGCAACCTCTAGATTTGTTTTCATTTATTTGATTACTGAATTTTAAAAAAGATGGTAATGTTCTATAACAATAGTTCATATGTCATAGAATGAAATGGTTTGTATTGGAAAAGGCAGCACAATACTTGCTTGACAGCCAGGATTAGCTCTTAATAGGCACAAGTACTCAAACCATTTTTTTTTCTGAAATATACTAGAACATTTGAAAAACACTGAAAAAAAACCCCAGCACAGTCAGGCTATTTGCATCTGATATTATGCATCAAGTATTGAACTTTTCCTGAAAGAAACCAGTAACATTTCCCCCCCCCCCGCCTCCCCTCCTGTCTGGAAGGATACATTGAGTAAAGAAATCATGAGTTAAGAGTTAGCAAATGTGCATACTTAAGCATTTAATTTTTTTTATTGTTTTTTTAATATTTATGATTAAATCTTGTGCTAAGGAAAAGAAATAGTTGTTCCTATTTTAAAATCTGTAAAATGAATGGTACAGCCGACACTGGTACCAAACTCTATAATTAAGAAGCCTATATGGGTTAATAGAACTGCTTATGTAACTGGGGATTGTAGAATCTATTCCCTAAGTAAAGCACCTGGTAACATATGAAAATGATAAGTCTGTTATAACACTCCTATGTGTGCTATACACTGATAAAATACTTTCCTATATAAAACACCATTCTATTTTTCATATGTTGTTGATGCTGACATTTGGCACTATTTATTTTAAGCTATGGCATTATGTGTTTGTTTTCTTTAAAGAGAACATGTTACATTTCTAACCAAAATGTCTGACTAGCTCCTCCTTTTATTTCAGTAATGCTACAGTATTAACTTGCTTCATGAGTGAACTTTGTGCTTTGAATGACATTGCATAAAATCTTTGTCTTGTCTTGAAAGCTCCCCTGCTGTGCAGTAGTCTAATAGAAATAAAACATACAGATAGTAAATATAATGTAAAAATGATAGTGTTCCTACGATATTTTTTCAAACTTTTCTTGTTACAGATATATATATATGTTACAGTAGATGCTACCTAGTTTGTGGACATTTTACTGCTTCCAGTAGTTGATTATGGGTGAGTTTTCTTGACTGTAACAAAAGACAGTGCATTCAAAAAATCTTTTTTTGTAATCTTTTGGTGATAATTATTTGTCAAAAATTTTTCTAAAACCACTACATCAGATATATTCACAATTAACTCAAAAGACTGTTTTTATCTAAAATTTAAAAACAAATTAAAATTATTTTCAAACCATAGGAAAATACCTGAAAAGCTTAAAAATAACGAAGAGCTCCCCTTATGGTCCCAGTCCTGTGAGCTCTTGTTTATAGGTAGGCTGGTTTTTATGTAATTTCAGTAATTTTGAATGAACCTTGTATACACACATGAATAAATAGTAATCAGTAGGGTATACAGAAATGACGTGCTCAGCTCACTTTTTACACTTTCTGTATGTCACTGGTTTGGTAGCAGGGAATATTGTGTTTCTTCCCCCTCTTCTGTTGCACTCTAATGATCCAGCTACCAATTGTATGAGCAGGCAATAGAAGTATGTCATCTTTTTGTAATGAGCAGAAACTTTAAAAACATGCCAATATACCAGAAGATGAAATACAGTATTAGAAGTGTCTGAGAAGGCTGGTGTTTTATTCATGCTCATGATTAAGAAAGCCATAGAGTGAAATTCTTGACAGAGGCTTGGAAATGGAGAAGGACTTCTTATGCCAGTGGTTCTCAGATATCTCTGAATGGGACCCAAAATTGCAGTGATGTTTGTTTTCAGCAATCTGTCCACTTAATCTCTGTCTTCTCTGTTATACAACGAGATGAGAATCTTAATGGCTGAATTTGAATGCTGGTGGCAAATGCTGCATCAGGTATTTGAGCTTCTAGGAACAGGAGGCTGATGTGAGGGAGAGTCAATAAAGGCCTTCAGGTCTTGCTTTGTGGAGAGCTAATTTAATCTGGAAGTAAAGGTGCTGGATAGCGGAGTTCAAATCACTACTTTTCCATCATTTTTAATACTTCTTTAACAGTCAAAAGTTTTTCCAACCCTGCCACATCCCCACATCATCTGGCCAGTGCAGTGGTGGTCTTCTGAATTTCTGATCTCTGGTTTGGTCTGGGTGAATAACTAACCTTTCTGCCAAGATCACCCAAGGAGGGAAATACAGGCACTGGGCATGCCCAGTGGGGTGTTACTTATGTTTCTGAACATGACTCAAATATAGATTTTTAAGGTTCTTTTTCAAACTTTACTCCCTTCCCTGAACCTTGTTCTTCAGTTGATGCTTTTTAAAAATTGTTTCACTTTCATATTCACTTCTGAAATCCTACGATTCCTGTCTTCCACTGTTTCTGCTTCATCTGTCCTGTTGTCTGCTCTACCCTCTTCCTGATTTGAAGTCCTTTGTGTCTAGTTTTCCTAGTGGCCATTAGTTTGCTTCTTTGTGACTTTGCTAAACTCAACCCATTTCTGTCTTCTCAAATTTTATCCCTCACCATGGGCAAGCCCTATTTTTTTTCTTTTCCCGTGGTAACTACTTATCTCCATTGTTCTTCATTCTGTTTTTCCAGCCCGATGCCTTTCATTTCTAGTTTTAGACAGATTTTTCTCACTGCCTCAATCATTCCCATGACCTTGTCTTTACTAAATACTGTTCACTTTATTATCTCTCATTTCTAAATTCCCTTTCTCTGATCACTACCTGCTCTCTTTCAGCTTATCTGTCTTTCTCTCTCCTCTACCCTGTCACTCACTCCTTTTGGGATCTCCAGTCTATTAACCTTTCTGACTCCTTTACTCTTCTCAGCTGCCTCCTTCCTTCATTGGCCTCACTTCCTTTGACTCACTGGTCTTTATTTTCATCTCTATCTGCTTCTCTATACATGGTTTCTTTGGTTGCTTCTCACATTGCCCTGTCTCCATTCCTCTCCCCAGACATTTTTTCTTGTAATTTCTTAATCTCCATTCCTGCCTTTCTGAATATCTCCGAAGAGTATGTCAGCAGAACACAGCTTTGGACTCAGCTTTGCCTTGCCTGTTGTAATTCTCTTTCCAAATGGACTTTTTAACCACTTTTATCCCACATCTTTTTACTTGTTGAGCTTGCTTGCAGATTTGCTGTTCATTTAATTCTCCATTCATTCTTGATACAAAATGTATCTTCAAAACAAATCTAGATTTTTGCATGACAAGATCCTTTTCAAAAATTGTTCTTTCTCAGAATCTGTTTTGGAACTGGGCTTCTCTGCCTCTTAACTATACAAGTTTGCCCCTTTTATTTCTGTATCTTTTATACCTCTCTCATTCCTTTAATTGAATTACTTTTTCCTCTTTAAATCCTCCTCTCATTTCCTTCACTAGCAACCAAGTTTCTCTTTCCTCTGTCTTGAAGGGGGTTGCACCCATCATCCTAACTCATTCTCTTTTTTAATACTTTGCCCTTTATTCTCCATTTGTCGTCCCCTAATTTCATGTACCTGAACATCCTCACTCCAGTTTGTTTTCAAGTTTTTGGCTTTACACTTAAATTTGAATGCCCCAAAAATCCAGTGCTTCCTTTCCCAGTTTGGTTCTTCCATAGTTCTACCTCCAGGTGATTTCTTGAGTATCCAGCCACAGTCTCAGATCTGTTCAGATTCAAAGATCTAATTTTTATTCCTAGCTCCCTCTAGACTATTTTCTAACATCCCTGACAATTTTATCTGTGAATTTTCCAGGGCCACAACCTTTCTATCTCTGACCCTGCTCCCATGCCTGTGTATCAAATGTCTCAAAGTTAGTAGTATCAGATTCCAGCACTCTTCACTATCTGTGTTCTTTCTTATCTTTTATCTTCACTGTTTTAACCTCTGTGTCATTTTGACTTCTTTCCTCCCTTCAAAGTATCAAAATTGACAGGACTAAACTACTGTTGTTGGGCTTTAGCTGTTTCATGTGCTGAAGGAGGAACTCCACCAAATTACTACTTGTTTTGTGTTTTTAAGAGACTCGAGTCCCACAAATTTGGTCTTATTTCAAGACTGGAGAGCTGGAGTAGATTCTATTCCTCCAAGTACTTCGAAAGTCCTTGAATTTGGGTGTTGATTTAGTTTTCCACCACTTCAGATACAAACTTTTTGCCCTTCATTTCTTCGTGTTTGCTGTATTTAACTTTGTCTTGTCTTGTTTCTGCACATACAGCTAACAGTAGTTTTCTTGTTATAGCAACTTGATTTCAGTGCTTTTACCATTGCTTGAAATAAGAATGTGCTTAAGAGCTTCACTGGCTGGATCCAGAGTGCTAGGCACAATGCTGCTCTTTGTTGCTGTCCCACCCTTACGCTGGCTTCTCTTCTTTGCTGCCCTCTCTATCTTGCCTAACTGAAGATACACTATAGTACGCTGCAGGGTAGCGTAGGTGCAGCTGAGCCAGCTGCAAACAAGGTAGCTTGTATACTTGAGGCAATACTGCAAGTTCTTATCAACAGCGAAATGTTTATTTGTCCTGTAGGTCTAGAACTGAGCTCTGTGCTGTACCACTACTCTATCCACACTACCCTAATTTCAAGCCAAATCAGTTCTGCCTGCATGGTGGACTGCGTGGTGTTCTGTGTAGGTGCGCTATCTGACTTCACAGTTTTAGCAGGCTTTCAGATTTGGAAGACTGTATATTTGCAGAGATTCGCTGTTGATCAAATTGTCTGACCTTTGCTCAGAATTAGTCTCATATATATATGTTGAGATTGAGAAGCAAATTTCTCCATAAAAATAAGTAGTTTGGGGTTTTGGGACTGTAGGATGTAGAGCTGAATGTCAGATTGTTTGGTGTGTGCGGGGGTATACACACATTTAATCACTGTTTATTTGCGCCAGAATAATTATTTTCTTTTAGAGGCTCAGTTGCTTGTTGGCACAAAATGAAGACTTTTTTAGTATTTTTCAGGTTTTATGTTTATTCTTTGTTGCCAGTTTGTATCATGTCATACCATTAGTTAATTTGTTCTTCTACAACTGCCTTAATGATGGGTGGAGGCCTTACACCTTTTGTCTAATTGAAATCTTCTGTTCATATGGAAATAAAAATAAATTAAGAAATTAGGTGCATTGAGTCTTTCCTGATAGTTCCGCTTGCTTTGCATTTAAATCCTAGCAATAGAAAGAGGTCTCAAACTGGACAGAAATGGTCCCCAAGATAGAGTAGAGATGTTTTGGGGCTCCCTGCTTCCTCTCTACCTCCTAGGTCCTCATTCTTTGGCTTCCCTGGGGCACCTGCTGGGGGCATGGCAATGCCAGTGCATTGAGGGCTAATAGGAACTTGGAAACAAAAATGTTGATGTTATTTTCCTTATGTTCCTGTGGTGTCCTTTCTTAGTGTGAATAGGAAATCTCCCATTTAAAAATGACTGGGAAGATCTTTGGTACTGTTAGAGAGTCGTTTATTGCTCTTTACACATTTGTCATTAAAAATGTGTGCTGTTGCAAAGAGAATTTTAAATCATGCAAAGGTTCTTAGTTTGCCTTTTAATGTGGTGTTGATACTCTTCTGTACACTTCATTTGCTGGTTGTTTCTTTGATTTCAGTCATGCTGGACTGTTGTAAAGATGATCCTTAAAGATGACTATTGCATTTTCTGGTAAGATTTTGTTGGGAGAAGGGAAGAAGGGAAGAAAGATGATCCTTAAAGATGACTATTGCATTTTCTGGTAAGATTTTGTTGGGAGAGGGGAAGAAGGGAAGCATTCATTGATTTGTTTGAATTTGGCTGTTGACTGTGCTTGAATCAAATTGTAGAATCATTCAGGTTGGAAAGGACCTTGAGAGAGGTCTCTAGTCCAACCTCCTGCTGAGAGCAGAGTCAATGCTGAATTCAGACCAGGGCTCAGGGCTTCAGCCAGTTTAATCTTGAAAACCTCTAGGGTTAGAGATTGTGCAGCTTCTCTGGGCAGCCTGCTCCAATGTTTAGCTAGCTTCACTGTAAACCTTGTTTTCCTTATGTTCAGTCAGAAACTCCTCAGTTACAAATTATGGCCATTGTTTGTTCTCCTGCCACTCCTCAAATCTTTATATTGCAAAAAAGGTAAGTCAAATATTGAAACAAACAGAGAACTCATGATATTTTATTTTCTGAAACTGTTGTTGCAAACAAATAAATACGTTCATCTACAACTTCTGCATCTTGTATGACATGTACACTATATTCATTTACTACTTGAGTGTAAAATAAGATTTTTGGCAGTAAAACTTGATTTAAAAGTTCTGTGATGTTTATGGCCTGGATGTTCTTATTTGTTACCTTTTAAATCTACTCGATGTTTTCTGGCAGAGCATGGTTCTGTCCACCTTGGTGAAGCAGGGAAGTTGGGATCCTGAACAGAACTTTGCATTTCTGTCTTCTGGAGCCTGCCTTGAGGAAGGTAGCTTACCACTGGGGATGGGATGGGAAGGAAGCTAACATACATTGGAATAATGGGTGGTTATGGGAACTCTTCTTTTAAACTCTCGTGCTGGTGGAAACTTGCCTAGAGAGATTTATCAAAACTGGGATTTGAGGAGGAAAATGACCTGGCCGGGGGGGGCAGTTTTCAGAGTAGTAGCTGGTTTTAGTAAATTTCCTGTGTGTTAAATGAGAACTCAAAATGTGAAACTTCTGGCCACAAACTTCTTGGAAGCAAATAAAGAATGTGACAAATAGATTCAGTTCCAAATTCGACAGAAATTCAGTCTTATGAGGCGATTTCCTTAAACTAAGAGTAATTTCTTGATCTTATAAAATATCATTTAACAGTTATAGATCTGGCAGGGTGGTGGTGGTGGCGGTTGTATATAATTTTTGTACTGGAGCTTTTATAAGGCATGTGTTTCCCTAGACCTGCTCGTGGGGTATTGCCGCTGTCTGGCAGCTGGGGTCCTTTGCTTCATTCCACGTGAGTGCAGCACAGGCGGCAGAGGGGATGTGGTGACCGAGTGTGCCTTGTGTAGCATTCGCTTCCAAGCAGGTACTGGCACAGGGTGGAGCTGCACATGCTGCTCAGTTCTCTTGCTTCCCAGCATCAGCCATGTAGATCACACCCTCTGACGCCAGGAAACAGGAGAGTTGGAGGTACTGCGTAAACACACGTCTCTGATGTACGTCAAGTTCACTGTGGTAGAATTTCTTCTTATTATCATTCATTTGTAATGACATAATTCAAAAGTTTAAAAAAATAAAAAAGGAGTTGCAAATAATTCAGAGCTTTTACTCTTGTGGAAGAATGTCTTATAAGGTAATTTACTGTTGCAGGATTCAATATGCATTCTTAGCAATAGTGATTTTTGCCGCTTATTCTAAAACAGTTAATTATTTTGGAGTATGATTTCTCCATACTGTGATCTGTTAGGACTGAAATTCTTTCTGCTATACTTTTCCTCACTGGATAGGAGGAATTGAAAGTTTGTTTTTAGAAGTGTAGGAAGAGCCAAATGGCAGTTGCACTGATTTCAACCCCCAAAGAAGGACTTCTTGCTTGAGTCTGGTCTGAGCAGTTGTAATGCTTCCACCTGTAGCTGGAAGGGAATCCCTCCAGGGTAGAAGCTCCGCTAGACAGACATAAGACAGCTTTCTGAGGACCACCTTAAAAAGTTTTAATGGGTTTGCAGGGAAGAAGGGGGTCTTAAAATACTGTTGTGGAGACTGGTTTTAATGCTGTGGCCTCTGTGATAGGCTTTGGAAATATGGGGTCTCCAGCTGCAGTAAGCACTAGGCTGAATTTGAAGGAAAGGCTGCTTGTCCTTTCTCCTTTAGCTGCGAGATCTGTACTGTGTGTTTGGGGGCTGAAACACAGTCTGACTGAAAAATCCTGCCTCGGGTGGGAAAGTTTCTGTAAGTAGTTTGCATGGAATATCTGATAATAATAGTAAGTCAGTAATTCGAAGAACCATGTACAGTCATCTTGTTTCTGTAATTTAGTTGTTCCACTCCAGGGCTTACATGGATATGGAGATGACTTCAACGACTCAGTCCTTGTCTAATAGCAGAAATGGGACAAGGGTTGCCCTGTCTTGTTTTTGTATTTTCCTGTGGTGTGTTTTTGTTGTTGGTTGTTATTTTTTGATGGCTTTTGGTTTGTTTGCCAAACACTTCTCACATTAAAATTGTAATTTAAAAATGTTCCATATATATGGAATAATAATTTTATATATGTTTATATACATATTAGCAAGGCTTACAAAACACTACATTCTTCTTTATAGCAGATGTTTGTAAGTTGATCTGTAGTCACCCAGATGTACTTGCTACTAGCTGCCCTTGACTTGTCACATTGCACTGTTGTGAATGTGAACATGTTTTCTTTGTTAAAATTTAAGAAGTGGTCCTATGAACATAAAATGCAAGGCGTACACCTTTAAAAAAAAAAAACCCACATACTGCAAAATGAGGCAATTATCTGGTCTTTCCAGAACCCTGTTTCCTGTGTGTGGATATCAGTGGTAAGCATGGCCGTTAGCAAGGCTGGCGCTGGTTCGAGCATCATTAAATAGAAGCCTGCTGACACTGGCCATTGATGCAACAGCCAGCACAGGGCCTCTGGGCCATAGTATTTCCTCCCCCATCTCTTACTTCTCTCTGGGGATAACCAATTGGAAGAAATGACCCACTCACCTGGAGTTTTAGAAGCAGTGGGCAGTTCGATGTGAATTGTCAGCTCCAGCTAGAAGGGCAAAGGATCATGCAGTTGACCGTCATCTGTTGTTGGCATTTTGTTGCTGTAACATTTGGCCATCCCTCACAATGTCACAAATCCCAAGAAGACCTTGTAAAACTCCACCAGTGCAGTATTTGGAAAGCTGTCATTTAAAGCTGTTACGATACAAAAGGGTGGTGATTGTTTTGAGCTGTAATACTTCTTAAAAAAAAGCTCTGCCTGTTTAGTAATGAAATGTTTATGATGCTAAACAATCTGTTTATAAAACTATATTTCATTTGAAAATTGCTTTATTTTTCATTTTCTGAGAGTGCACAAGTTGATGGGAATGGTCCCAAATGGATAGAAACAGGTGACGTTCAAGTAATACCCATGAACTGGAAGATGCTCCTTCTCATAGATACCATATTCTTCCCATTTATTGTTGTTTTCAGTCTTGAATGTTTTCTTCAAACAGCACTGATAGCTCTAAAAACTGCCACGAGCTTTTATAAAGACAATTTAGGTATCCTAATACGGTGTGCTGTGAGAATTTTGCGTGTATTCTGCAATTAATGATTTATATTTCTTTTCTGTAAGAAATTTAAATTAGACACGGTATGATTTTGTTATTAGAGTAGTACCCAAAAGCCATAATCATGATCAGAATCCCATTGTAACTAAGTGGTGCATCTCTGTGAGATTATTCTCTGTGTTGAGTACAGTCTGTCATCTAATTAAATAAACTTTTGCAATAAGCTGCCTCACACGTTGATTTGGAATGCTGACAGTCATTTGCCTGCAGCAAAGTACCTTCCAAACGTATACGTTCTGCCTGCTTTATGGGGCTCTTGTTGGAATTTGGCCTTTTTATTTCCTCCTGATTTTCAATTTCTGACTTTGTATAGGAGCATCAAGCTACTGCAAAAAGAACTGTAGGTCATAATTGTAATTTATTTCACAGTAATTGAGCATAAAATTCTGTGCTTAAAATGTGGTCCTAAAGCACAACTTCCCTTTAAATCAAACATTCTGTAGTTCTCTCATAAACTTAAAATACGGTCAGCGTTACATCTTTACATAACTTCATAATTTTATGTAATGAAAACCTGAAATAGAAATTCTTTTTGTTCGACTGCATAAAGTGCCTCAGAGTTGGAATTGTAAAGAAATCAATTGTGTTCTTCAGACCACTCAATAATTGTCTTCATATTCATTCTTTGAGGTCCTAACTAAGTTGAAATGCAATATTTCATTCCTGACATTTAATCCATGAAAATGTCCTTGGAGATGTATTGTTCCCTTAAAATAATTTACGTGTACCCTACAAGGAACACACACTGCTGGAGGTATATCAGAATCATTTTTGCTCTGCTACAGGACATAAATAGGAAACATATACATGCCTCATTTGAAATTGGTTTATATAATTGTCATTGGGGCTATTTATTGTTGACATTTATAAAAAAATAAGTACAGTATCAAACTCTAACATTGCATCTTTGGCTATTCTGATTTGTGTAGTATTTTGTTTAGTTTGTAAATGAATACAAGTGGTACTTCTGAGCTTACTCTGTCCAGAAATATTAAGGTACAGTAGATTCGTCCATCTGTACTGTCAGTGTTACCATTTGCCTACAAGGACAGTGACCCTTGAGCGAGCTGTTCTGAGGGAGGCTGTGGTATGAACTCACTCTATGGCAACTACGCTGCTTGTGCAGCCTCTAACCACACTCTTACCTGGCGATACGGTGTGTTACGAGCAAGGTGGTGTCAGCTTAGTAAATTACAGCTGACTTGCATATCTGCTAGCATTTATTACTGAATGACTGATGCTGTGGCCTCCTTCATTGTGCTCAACTCATTTGTATGCTGGGTATTGCCAGTCTTGCCAAAATGAGTGAGTAGTATCTAGCACAGTCATCTTTATAGGATTTAGTTAATGGCTATAGTACCCACTTGTGCAAGAACTTTCTGCATCCAGAACTCTATTAAAAACCACAATAAGTCATTACTTTGGACTTGTATGCTTCCTGTATACCTCTGCCCATACCTAATCATGTTAATCAAATTATTTTTCCTGCTAGTTAAGAAGAATGGAGCAAGAATTCTTTCTGTCATGGTAGTGCCTCTTTATATTTCTAAACTAGCTAAAAGTCTTAAAGATGTATGGCATAGGAATATCTATTCTATCGAACTCTATGGATGCCCATCTTTGGACACCATAAAGGGACTTGATTATTTACATGTACTGAGCATTTATTATATGGATATGGGTGCTGTAGATGCTTTTAAACTGGATATCTGAAAAATCACTTGACTGCTGTTGAAAAGCCTGATTTGCTGCTCAGTATGAAAAAATATGGCACTCTTTCTACTTTAATGACTCTGAGTGTACAGGTTGGCCCTAATTATGTCTCTGTTTCCATTTTGTTTTTCCATGCAACTTGCACAATACAGGTTTCCATGGTGTACCAGACAGATATTCCCAGGTGGAATACTTCATAGCAAACTGTGTAAGTGAGCAGGAGTCCTAGAGGAGTCCAGCAGCTTTGGAGCAGAATGCAAAGCTCACAACTACTGCCTTCCTCTTGTATATTCGTAGCTCTGGTTTCTGCTCTTTTTCTGGTATGTAGCCAGTTCCTATAGTGCTTCTGGCCTTTTCTTAGCATTCCCAATTTCTGTGGGATCCTGCATTTCACACCATGCTTAGCTCTCAGTTCTGCCTTTCACCTCTTAGCTTTGCTCCATTCTGTGATTTTCTGTGCTTTGAGAATCACTCCTTTCAACGTTACGCCCTTTTCACAGCTTCTGGCTTGGTAACCTTGTACTTCTCTTATTTCCATAGTAATTTTGTGCTTGCTTTCTCATGTACTTCTGCTGTGATTTGAGGATGAGATTGCTTTTGTGGTTTTTTTCCCCATCTCCCTAGTGGGACATTAAAATCCCTTTCCATTCTGAGAATCTGGTAACATCATGAACTACTTTGCTACAGTCACAGTTATGCAGAAGTTGGACTAGGAGCCTCTGAGCAGGCTTTGTTATTTATGTGGATCACAAAGGATGCATTACAAAACATAATTTGCACATGACAGCTATCGAGAAAATGGAGGGGTGGCAGTATGCAGGATTTTGAGGGAAAAAAGTTTGTCTGAGTGGAGATCTCATGTTGGGCTCAGTATAGTGTGGGATTAGGTCTTAAGCAAACACTTACGAAGAGTACCTGTACAGCATTACAAGTACAAAACTATTACCCAAAGGATAGCACCTTTTGAAATGATTGCTGTAATTTGGCTAGTACTGGTAAACTTGCTGTTTTCTCTGTCTATATTTTGTCCATTAATATTCACTGCAGAGCAAAGCAAAAAGTGGGTTTTTTTTTTTTTTTTTTTAGAAAGACTGTTTTGTTGATAGATGTGGACTGTGTAAAAATGAAGGATTTTTCTGTGGTTGTATAACAAATATACTTCTCTTTCATTCAGCACTAAACTTTAAGAACAAATGAGGATCCAGGCAGTGATACTTTGTTTTAATTTTTTTTTTTAATGGCACTTCCTTTTATTGTTGCCAGCAAAGATAACTGCATGTTTGATTATAGTTCCATAACGTATATGTATTTTTTTAATTAAAACTTCTAGTTTCTTTAGCTTTTCTTTCATCACAAGATCTGCCGCCCTTAAAGGAAAGTGTAAAGAGCAGCAGTGTTTTGCAGAATCATGTTTGTTCTGAGATAGATGTTGTCTTCTACATAGCTATCAATACACAAATACTGAAATGCCTTTAAATCCTTGAATCTGCCTATGAGATTGATACTTACATTACTCATGGTTCCTTACTTTTGTAGATTAATATTTCATGGTCTATTTACTAATACAAAATGACTGTGTCTATTTTTGGCTAAAATATGTTGTTTGGGGTTTTTTGTCGTTCCCCCCACCCCCACCCCAGTTTCTAACAAATTACTTCTTTTGATTTCTCAGGCTTGATGGGCCACTGGCATTGGCAGGTGGTGGAATGACACAATGCAATATGATATGCCAAAGTAGTTGGGCATCACTTGTCATCTTGTAGACAAGTGAGGCGGAGGAAAGAAGAGAATACATGAGTCTCTCAAATATGCAGGCGAAAAAACTGACATTTTCCATAGGATAGAAATCTTTTCCTGTAAATGCCTCCTTCCATCTTGTCCCCAGAGTGGTTCAGTTTCTTGTGCTATTTTATCTACACCATATTTGAGGCATTGTCCGTGAGTACGTGAAACATTTTACCTGTAATAAATAGCTCCATGTATAATTTCACTTCTCTTAAGATTCTTGCTTGCTTTCTGTAGTGCAAATAAGACGCCATTGAAGGTAGTAAAGATATAAATAATGACTGTTAGTGTTATGGCCTATGCTAAATGCAAAGTGTATAAGCATATATCTTGCTATAAAGAACTGCTCAGTTCACTGTGATTTTCGTAGTGATTGCTTGTTTTTTGACCACACGGGATTATTCACTTTGTTTCAGGCAGAGGCATACCTCAATAATTCGTCAAGTTGTTCAAAAGCACAAATGCTCATGCATGGATTTAAGGGGGAGCTGTCTATGAACGTGTTTCTCAATTTTTGATCCCTCTAGGCCAGCATGGTGACAAATACTTAGCAAATTTCTACCTCAGATTATCTGTTTTTCCTGAAGTTTGAGATCTACAAAGGCTTTATTAAATCCATCACAAGACATCAGTGCAAATAGAATGAAAGAGTTGGAAGAACAGCCTGTGTTATTTCTTTACCTACCTCTGAAGGTATGCAGTATGCTCTTCCCCTGTATGTGTGCAGCAAACAAGAGTGAAGAGGCAAATGCAAGCTTAGTAGATCCTGCAAAGTAATAGCATAGCTAATTTAGCTCATTCAGAAAGTTCACCGCAGGTCCAAAGCAGCTCTTTCTCATCCTGTGAGCTGCTCAGCTGCATAGCTCCTCTTCTGGATGCCCCTAAGATCTGCAGCAGAGGATCCATCATCAGTCGTGAAGGAGGTTGTTAACCTCTCCCAGATTAAGGAAGATACAGTTATGATGTTGAGAAAAACGAGTGGCCCAGTTCAGAAGGGGAGTTTCCTTAAAATCCTTTGTGTAGTAAACAGATAAACTTCCCGAGGATGGCTTTGACTGTGAGCTTTACAAAGGTTGCTCCAAAAGGTGATGTGCAACTTTTTCTCCTGACTGCCTCACTTTTGGATTAAGCACACTAAGTTTGGTTGATCAGGATCAGAATCAGGATCAATGTCTCCCAGATTGCATCTGCATTGCTAAAACTGCACTCTGGCTCCTTTATTTTGGAACTTCCTTTATCTGATGTAGGAGCTTAATATTTTTGAAAATCTGTCTGCAGGTATGTCTACTTCTACAGCTAATTTTTAACAAATTTTGGAAGAAACTTAATTTGGAAGGAAAAAAATTATGCTTTCCATTATTTTTCCTATAGTAAATTGTCTTGTGTTTGACCATAGTGAAAAATTATCAGCTGTTTGTCTCCTTTTGATAAATGAATTTTGCAGTTCCTCCCAGTTTTCTCCAGTCTTTACAGTTCTAAATGAATCTGTAGTATTTGCAAGTACTTCAACCCTATTTTAATTACAGTAGTACTTACAGAAAAGCTTGGTATTCATTCCAGGTTTGCTGTGTATTACATGCTATCTCATCATAGACTAAGGCAAGAATATTGCATTTTGGGTCACAGCAGGTTTGGATTGCTTTTTTCTTACGATTGTGTGATTGTTTTATGCTTTGGAATAGTGCTGATTTAGCAAGAGTGGCAAATGCAGTGCGCGCTGCCACTCCAGGTACTTAGTAGTCACCAAGGCAACCTCACCTAATCACATTTTTTTCTTTTTAAAAATAATCTTTCCCAGAAGGAGCAGGTGTTAATTCCACGTATTGGGGACAGCCATCATGCAGCAACGTATGTATGTGTAAGAGAGAAACTATTTTAAAGGGATTTTTTTTGTTTGTGTTTTAAGGTGAAGCTTGATTACAAACAGTTTCTACAACACACGATGGGTGTATTCGGCCTTTCTGGCCGAGTAACTATGCTGCTCGCACATTGGCAATGTTGGAGTTTCTTTAAAGTTCATTTACTATCAAACTATGAATCTTTGCTGGCTTCCTTTAACCCTGAGTTCAGTTTCCAATATAGCTTTAGCAGTGCTGTTAGGGAAGAAGGAATTAGGACGTGATAGTCTCTAACTGGCTTCATTTCCTTGGCTCTGCTCTGCATGCACTGGAGGGCAGAGCATCCCATGCCATCGGCTGCCAACCTCACTCCTGTAGCAGCAGGGAAGTGTGCATACCACTGTGCCCCCTCCAGAGGGGGCGGGAAGCTGTTCCTTCCCCCCCACAGCCCCTCAGCACGGCCAGTTGGGAATTTAAAGGTGGGAACCATAGCTCCAGAAAATACTGCATCTTCCTCTGTGGTTGTTAATTTTAGATGTGTTTTGGTAGCAATGAAGTTTTCTCTGGTTCCCATACCGGCCTTATGAGGCAGCTAAGGAAAAAATTTGTGCATCTACCCACACTTATCCCTTTATGATGAGGATATGTAAGAGACAACCTTTCCATATATGCATATGATGCCTGCTGAAAATTAATGCTGAAAATACTCTCAAAAAATTATAAGCAAATGGAGAACATCTAAGGTAGTTTTGAGGTAAGCTATGAGTTAAGAACTAAAACCCTATGGCCCAGTAAGAAATGGATTTTGTGGTCTCTTTGTACTGTTAAAATTTCTTTTGGAAACGATCTCCCACTGTCTAAAATACCATAATGTTTTACAAGTTTGCAGAAGATGAAAATGCTACCACATGTTAAGTTCAAGAAGCAAGTTAACTACTGTTGTCAGATGGAAGAGCTTTTGCTGTTTGGTAATTTCTCCTTACCTTCTCTCCCTCTCTTCCCCTGCCCCCTCGGTTCACTTAACCACTGCTGCTACCAAACTGCCCATCCCTTCTGCAAATAAACCAGGATTTCACTCATACAGGTGAAGGGAGAAGTCTGTGTATTGTACAGTGCATATAATTAAGTTGATGGTTGGTTGGATGACCAAAGTCTTTTATCAAAATGGATTATCAAACTAAACTGCTGTAGTTAAATATAGTTTACTATTAAATGCATATTCAATAAGCAGAAGAGAAGTTGCTAATAACTGACTTTGACATAGTGAAAATCTGTTAAGGGCACACGAAAAGGATTGCTCATATCAGGCAGTTTCACCTTCGTGCTGCTATAATGCTGCTATTTTTGCCGTAACGCTTTTCATAATATGATTCAACTATATAAAAGGTTTATGGATTTGAAGCACATCAGAGGTCATTTCCTCCTGTGACTCGCTAATCAGCTCTGGTACTTTCATATATACAGCAGGAACTTTCAGACAAAGGTAAGATTAGTAGCCAAGCAGACAAAGAGAAAATGGAGGAAAATAATAGTAGTGGTGAGTACATGCATCAAGTAAGTGTGGCCCAATATTTTTATGGCTTTTTTGATAGATTGCTTTGGATGCTTCTGGGCAACATTGAATGCAGCAGTTTTTATCTCTATCCCAGAAGGATTATTCCAATGGTTCACCTTAGATTCTGCACAGAATGTTACTTTGATACTGTAATGGCTTTGGAAATGCTCTCCTTTGATGTCAAGAGCTGTATGGAACTGTTCTTTTGATTAAGAAACACTTACGCACTTGAAAAACCTAATAATAGATAAAAAAAAAAGAGAAGAAAAAAATTATCATCAGTTGTGCTTTATTAAACTAGATCTATGGGAGAGATGCAGAACGTGTGTGCATCTGTATCCCCTGTCTTGATCTGTTATCTTTCTGTTGGACACCCCCGCAGTATGTCTGTCTCTGTCTTGAATAGCCCAGGAGCCTCTTTCTTTTTTCCCTCTTCGTTCTCGGACTCTTCCCTTTCTTCTGCCATTGAATGCTTGCAGACCAAACAACCTGGCTGGCAGTCGGATTATTATATCCCCCCTTCCCTCATCCTCAATTGATTGTCAAAGATCTATTGCATACAATTTCAGTTTAAAACCTAGCCTGGTCCATACCAGGAAAATTTCTTTTTACTAGCAAGGGGCATAATTAGACTAGCGGCCAACAATGTAACTTTGTTCCCTTATTTGCTATCAGTGCCATTTCAGGGCAATAAATTGCATACAGCCATGCAAAGATGCTCAGCTGATGTTGGCTGTGTCTGCAGACAGAGCTCAGGGTAAATGTCTGACACAGTTCAGGGCTTATAGGAAAAAGCCCGCTATGTTGCTGTGGTACGTCTATGTGACGTCCCATCAGTACAGCAGCTGCTTTTAGGTCAAAGTCATGTTACACAAGAGTTAGGAGATACTAAGTTAATTTGCCAGTTGAATGGGTGTTGAGATTTGCTCTGAAAATAGCATATTTACTGGGAGTTTTGTAATGCTTTTGCCCCAGATTTACTCCTGGAATGCACTGCTCTACTTTTGCAAGTTAATCTCTTAATTACTTGGAGATAAACTTTTAAGAAAACTTACTGATCTTGCATTGGTGGGAAAGGGGGAAGACTGCTCCACTCTTAAGCAAGGAAAATCCTTTTTTTATTCTGTGCTCTGCAAGTAGGCTTTTGTTTGTGAGTTTGTTTTACACTAAATCCAGAGTCACTGCCTGAAAAGGGTTGAGAAATAACTGGGCAAACATTTCAATTTTAGATGTAGGAACACAGTGTACATCAAAGATTGCCATTTTGATCATTTCAACTAAGAAAATTGAGCTGTATGGAAATATATCTATGATCAAGCAGATGAAGTTCTCAGCAAAGCAAAATTGGGATGGCAGAAGTGTCAGTGGACATGGAGCAATATACTGACCTGAGATACGGATTAGGAAAAAAAACCCTCAGGATTTGGGATTTGGCTGCGTGCTGCCAGAGCTGTGCCAGCCTGCAGCAGGGTTATAAGAACAGAGAGGACTAGTGAAATAATTGTATTTTCTGTTTCAAACTTTACATGCCTGTCAGAGTTTCAGCCATTCAGGCTAAAACTGAGGCTTTGTAGGCTGTTAGACCCCTGCTGCTTCACATGGAAAGCTTTGGGTGAGAGGGGGAAAGTTGGAACATCGGTTCATATCTTCACAAGAGAAGATGTGATTATTTGACTGCCTCTTCATCCTTGTTCATGGGGCAAACCTCTCAGACAGCCTTCACCACTCCCTTTGAGTCCTTTGTGTCTCGCACAGGTACCTTTCCAGACTTTGAGGTGGATGTGCATAATTTCCAAAAAAAAAAAAAAGTTCCAGTTTGGGAGATGTGGAGTAGACTGAATTCAGGCTCTCCCTTGTGGATAAGCATCAGGGATAATCAGAGGACTAAATGAAGATGCTATGTTCTCAAACACCCAAACTAACCCTAAGCAGTGTCTGGGGCTTCGCTGAACACCAGACAGCAAAGCAGACTTATCTTGAGAGTCTGTTTTCAGGAAATACATTTTGCAATGCTTTCTTTGCAGCATTTGGAGAAGTTTTTGATGAGGCATAGCTTGATGATTGTTTTTGCAAAGATGCCTTCTCTGAAGAGAACAACTTTAGATTAGAAACTATGTAGTTTTTCTTCATGGTATGTAGTTCATACTAGATTTTTAACTTGGTTTCAACTTAGAGGGTTATTTTTGAGAATAGTATAATACAACGTACCAGAGATTATTTGAAGGGGGTTTCTTAGTCTGTTGATATTTTACTTTTGCAAGCATTGTTAATTGTTTACATGGCTAAAAGAGCATCCTTTAAATCTTCAGATGGAAAGCGCTTTTGCTCACAGTTGAGAAGAGGAAATAAAATGAGAATGGAAAAAAATTATTAGGAAATAAATATCAAGAAGCTTTAGATATTAATCCTGGCCTCAGAGAGATGTAACATAAAATGGAAGAAAGAAGTGAAGGAGACCAGGAAAGGTCTCTTCCGCTGCTCCAGCATGGGTCCCTTCCACGGCGTGCAGTCCTTCAGGAGCACACTGCTCCAGCGTGGGTCCCCCGCGGGGTCACAAGTCCTGCCAGAAAACCTGCTCCAACGTGGGCTCCTCTCTCCACAGATCCACAGGTCCTGCCAGGAGCCTGCTCCAACGCGGGGTTCCGATGGGGTCACAGCCTCCTTCAGGTGCCCACCTGCTCTGGCGTGGGGTCCTCCACAGGCTGCAGGTGGATATCTGCTCCACCGTGGACCTCCATGGGCTGCAGGGGGACAGCCTGCCTCACCATGGTCTTCCCCACGGGCTGCAGGGGAATCTCTGCTCCGGCGCCTGGAGCATCTCCTCCTCCTCCTCCTTCTGCACTGACCTTGGTGTCCGCAGGGTTGTTTCTCTTACATGTTCTCACTCCTCTCTCCGGCTGCCGAATCTGCCTGTCCCAACTTTTTTCCCTTCTTAAAAATGTTATCACAGAGGCGTTACCACTATCGCTGGTTGGCTCGGCCTTGGCCGGCGGCGGGTCCGTCTTAGAGCCGGCTGGTATTGGCTCTGGTGGACACAGGGGAAGCTTCCAGCAGCTTCTCACAGAAGTCACCCCTGGTAACCACCTAGCTACCAAAACCTTGCCATACAAACCCAGTACACTGGTCCTGAGGCTTATCTGTCAAAATCTACTGTCACATCAATGCTAATTAATATGCCAATTTGGAGCTATGTGTTTAAATGGTATTTTTCATTGCTAAATGTTTTCTTCCCGCCAAAACTGTATGTATTGACATGCATCAGCCCTAAGCTTCCAGTGAAGCAGAACTAGGTCTGTGTGTGATGGGATGAGAATTAACAGGGACAAGGACCCTGCCAGGAACCGAGTGTTTTGGGAGGAACAAAGGAGTTATCCAGATTCACGTGCCAAAATTAGCAAATGAAGTTTGATACTTTATGATGTCTTGGCTGTATAGCCTTCCTGGAAAACAAGGTATGATGCCCTCTCAAGCACATCACTAGTGAGTAACGCCCTCAAATCGCCACCCCTGCTTATTGCTAGTTACTAGCTGAGGTGTCTTATCTAACTTTATTTTCTATTTTTTCCGTGCATTCAGGATAACTCTTTTGTTCCATTTTCAGCCCACACGCTGACACAGCTCTCTCCCTCTCTCTCTTTCCCCTTACACTGTTGTTTAAGCATGCTGTAAACTTATTCATTCCCTAAAGGCAAGAGCAGCTATCTGAGCAACACTTTGTCAGCATAATACATTTACAGAATGCATATTTATGAACCTTTGAGCCTTTATTGTTCCAGAGGGCAAATAAAAAACATGAAAAGTAGCAATATAGTGTTTCAAAGGTCCCTCAAGGAAAACAAAAGTAGTTGGAAATAAATTTAGGAAAAAAAAGTTCTTCTCCAGAAGAGAACCTTGAATTAGCACATGCAAAATATGGGCTGGTTAAGACTATTCTTTTCTTCCACCTATCCCAGACTCTCCTAATCCCAGTTTTAAGAAATTTTAAGCTTGAAAAATGGTTTTAAGCTTTACAAAATAGAATAAATGGTATAGATTACACATATATAATAGTAAACTAGAGATTTTTAAAGCAGCATGTTTTGCTCAATCATAGTCAAGTAAATACAGTTTTTAAATGGGGATGATCATCTTCCTTGGAAGCTACAAGATTAGTGTGGTATGTGACACAAAATTGCTACAGATAAAAGGTAGCTGGAGGAAGCTGAAAAATCAATAAAATGCCCTAATTGTTGTTATTTTAATTGACTCTGGGCTCTTATTAACTCTGCAGTGTATACCTCGACTTCTAAAATGAATGGGTTGCTACTCATTATTGCTGATAATAAAATAGTTAGGCAGTGTTTGTGTTCTTAGATATGTTCATTAGCTCAATTATGATTAAAAGGTTATTAGACCAATGTTGCTAGTTATGCAGCCTAAAAATTAAAACATGTAGTGTTGTCTCCCTGCATGAACAGTCTCATTTGAAAATGAGAGATGTGAGTGTGGCTGCCTATAGCTTTCATCCAAAGCAAAGACTGGAGTGTGTGCCCAACAACAGAGCTCATGGAAATTCACCTTAACCAAAATCTGAAGTACTAAAAAATGGGAAGTAGCTCCAGCAAGCAGGAGAAAATAGATTAAAGTTCCAAATGGTCAAAAAATAAAATAAGTGCAGATTTTTAGCTCTTCTACAGTAGCAGAGCTATAGGGATTTGTATGTTTTCCTTCTGGGATAAGAGTTTGTAATTATGCTTTCTGCTGTAAAGACTTGAAAGACACACGCAATGGGAAACTCAACTGGACTTGATCTCTATTACTTCTTTTGGCCCAAATTAGGGAAGGAGACCCATAGAGCTTGTGTGGAACGATGCAGAACTCTACACACAACAAAAACTAGCCCTGGGGTGAGCCGGAAACTGCGGTGCCTCTGCCATAACATACTGGAGGTTTTGTGTGGAGCGATGGGGGGTGAGGGGGAAGGTTTGTTTCCTGAATCTGTCACAGTTTCACTAGTGGATACTTTCTTCCAAAGGAATGGTGGATGTGTGGCCATATCGGCTGTCCCTGGTGGTCACAGGCACAGCCTAAAATCTTGGGTGGCTCAAATAAATGGAGGGGTCCTACTGTGTTTGTATGACATGCTTTTTCTGTGAGCATGAACTCTGATCTAGGGGGTTTCTGTTGAGAGGCGGTTTTTTCAGAGGTACTGGCTCTATTATAATGGCACACCAGAAAAAAGGTGAGTTGTTTCCCATGTGAAAATTCAGCATCGCACAGAGGAGGCAACTTTAACTTTTGTGTATGTGTTTAGTTATTTTCAGTAGTTAAAATGCAACTGAATTAAAAAATCATTTCAGTACCTCCAAAGCTGTATTTTTAGCCATTATTCACAAATTACAGATTTTTTTCCCTTCTTTCCTCAAGAATCCCTGTGTTTTGCTTTGTGTAAATCCTGGACATTGAGACCCCCAGAGCAGGTTTGCCTCTGAATATCATTTTCCAGTGAATTGTGGTAATCATTTGTTAAACATGAGAACAGCTTGAAACGTAACGATCACTCAGGAGTAACTGCATGGGTAAACCGTCACCTACCACAGAGCAGTGACTTTAAAAAGAAAAAAAGGAAAAAAAAAAGTGTAGTTGTATTTCATTGATTTCTCACATTTTAGGTGTCGTTGACAATGTTACTTTGCAGCAAGACATCTGAAATATCAAATGGTTATTTAAAAAACACAGAAGAAACCCAAATTAACCTCTTGCCAGTTCTACAAACACATTGCTTATGACATGGGGAGGATTCACACTGCCAAGACTGGGTGGGTTTCTCTTAGCCCTATACCACCATTTAGAGGATGATGTCTTTTAAGGATAAGTAACCTCATTTATAAATATGGTCTAAGCAAATGCTTGGTATCCACAGTGCCACTTTTCTTTTTGTCTTTTAACAAGTCAGAAAAGCAGCATGTATTGTTGGTGTCCCAGCCCATGCCTGTCCCCTCAGTGAAGCGAGGTCCCGCATCTGCGCCTGCAAAACAGTCCTTGCACTGGGCGGGCAGTGCTAGTGCCCAGGGCTTTTGCAGGCCTGGCCTCTAAATATTTTAGTGGAAATAATTACATGTATATAATTTGTTGCAGAGTACAAATTGAATGTTAGGAAGGCAGGATGGATTGTGAGCCAAGGGAGGCAGAAGGAGGTGCAGTGGGAGGAGGGGTGTAGGGGATACTGTGTTAGTTCTCATGTTATCTGTACAGAGCATCACGGGGCTACGATTAGGCCCCTCTGCAGTCCTGTGGTACTCGTCAGGCACCCCTCCCATGGGGTGGCGGCCTGGATACCATGTCCGAAATGGGCTAAGCAGCACCTGCTGTCCCCAAACTCCCATGTGGGGACGCGCCATCAGAGAAGGCAGTAATGGGGAACAGGGGGAAAACCCTCCGTAGACATCTACCGAAACAAGATGTTATCGACCATCAGCATTAGAAACAGGGCTTAGCCTCAGCAGGGTTATGGGACACAGACAGGAAGCTAAAGTGAGGTGAACACCCAGTTCCTGTTGTCACCAAAATTCCTGCAGAGCCCTTAAAAAAACCTAACAAAAACCCCCAAGCCCTTAGCCATCATGCTTCAATTAACTATGGGACTCTGTGTTTTACTCCCACTCTTGCTGCTGTTCATCCAAAACAGGACTGTGTCTATTTTTAGCAACAGAGGAGGTTCTTGGAAAAGAAATGCTGTGAACATACAAAATTTCTTACTCTCATGAAAACTATCTAAAGTCATAAAGGCTATTAAATAAAAAGAGAGAAAACTCAGTTTTCTGTTTCCTAGCTTTCTAAACGGCTTTTCAAAGCTTTTTTCACCAATGTGAAATCAAGCATAGATTATTTACATTCTTGACTCATTGTGAGAAAGACTGATACATGAAAAGCTCTGCAAGTTAAAAAACCATACATGACTACACTGTCATCTTTAAATTCCCTATACATAACAAAAGTGGCAGGATGCAAATATGAGGCATTCTAGATCAAAGCAGTAAAAATATGAAGATAATATTATCCACAAAATATACAGTGAGTGATATTAATGATAAATATTTTAAATTCAGTGAAAGGAAGAATCTAGAGGAATCCTTTTATTTCAGTAGGAGTTGTACAGTGTGGTTTCAGAGTTCCAGATTACACTAAGTTTTGCTTTAATTAGAGGTCTCTAGCATTGAAATAATGAAAATGAAATGTTTTACATTATTTCTACTTACTAAAGGAATGAAGGGATTGTCATCATCTTTATCATTTCCTTTTCTTAATAAAGTAGCCAAGTATTGAAAAAGGGCCATATTGTCGCTGCAAATCAGAGGTTGTACTGGCTTCCTTTATTACAATGAAATTTGCTGTCCTGGGAACTTTTCTTATGTATTGTTCAAAAAAGTTTGGAGTTTTTTATGGGGGTTATATTTCTCTCTTTTTCCTGGTCAGATTTTTCTTAAATAATCAAGGATCTTGAATATTGTACTGGAAAATGAGCCCTATCTGAGGGTCAGGTCCAAGCAACTAGGACCAAAAAGCAGAAACTGAGTTGGGACAAGTCAAGGCCTTTTAATTTACCTAATATTGGTTTGAAGGCTGCTACATTATGGCTATATTTAAAAACTCGTAACATTAATGTTGTATCCAAGTTGATAATTTGATTAATATTTTAGAGAAAATCTTCTTAAGCCTCTCTGACTTGATTGCTTGTAAAATTCTGGTCACACTGTGAACGCATGCCCAAGTTTGTTCCTGGTGCCAGGGGCTGGGTCTCAAAAGCTGCCCACCAAATCAGTATTTTGCCTTCGGTCTGCCATTAGCAGCGGTTCACGACACTCTTCTGCTTTCCAGTTCTGACTGTATGCTGAAAACTGAACCTTTTCAAATGGGTGTTTCCTATGCCAACCGGTGCCAAAAAGGCATATTCCCTTTTAAAAAGATAAGGTTTCTCTCTGTTCATAATTTGGTTGGGTATCAGTGGCTCTGCTGTAAAAACAATTAATTGAGAGGTTGATGTGAGAGTTAGGCTAAGTCCTAGCGCTGCCTGCCCCCGCATGAGTAATAAGTTGAAATATTCTTTGTGAATTATATGTTTCTATCTGAGGAAGTAAGTTGTGTTTCTGAGACATGGTGCCTCCAGTTGGTGCTCTTCAGGCGGGGTCCTGCTTCGCTGCCTCCTTATGAGGGCCATTTGGAAGAACTAAGATCTGGCCTAATATTAGCATGGATTTGCTAGAGACTGCATGCCAAATTAAAGGGGAAAAAATAATAAGAAAATTAGTGCAGAGAGAAGGTGTTTATTGAAAGAGACCATGCAGTTTTTGGTTTTGCTGAGGACATGATAATATGAGATAGTAAGAACCTAAGGTTTTAATGATATTATGCACCTAAGATATTAAAAAGTCTGTAAAAGTGTGTCCAGCCCTATAAAATAATTTTCCTAGTGAAGCTGGTACTGAGATAAATGACAGCCTCGAGTCCTTGTCAGCTCTGTGGGCTTGGTCCTCTGGAGTGCAGCTGGAACAGCCACACCAGGAGGTTGATTATTGCCAATAGTCTCTGCTGTGCATCTGCTTTTTTTTGTTGTTCTTGCTTCCCTGCCGCCCCTGCCCCAGTTAGGTCAGTGGCTGCCTTTTTGTCTCCTTCCTTCTCTGTTTCTCATTTGCGCACTGTAGGGATACATATTGAATGAACTGAGGGAAAAAATAGGGAAGAAAATCAGTATTCCTGACTAATATCCCTAGAGTATCACCAACAGGTTAGACGACTTCTGTGCTAGGAGCTTTTAGGGAGTTATTGTTAACTGGCTGCTCTTACATATCCTTTTTTTTAAAGATGGATTAAAAGTAAATACGAAGATTAACATTCACTGGTTTTGGTTTGGGGAGGGTTCACCAATTCAGCTTCTCAAGAGCAGAAAATGAGTTTGGTTAGAGGGTAAAAAGCCTTTTGTTGCAAGCTTTCCACGAGTAGGTCAGTAATACCACCCATAGGCTAAACCGAAAGCATCATGCTACTTGCTTAATAATTAAATGAGCTCCTCATTTCAGTCGCAGTATCTAACATAAGCTAAATCCAGCGAGCCCACCAGCTGTGTACTAGCTCGCAGAAAGTTACTGCTATGATGTTGTACTGAATTTCTCCCAGTCATCCCAGTCTTATTAATGCCTCAGTGTGGCATAAAGCTTCATTCATTATTCATAATAATCCAGTCAGAGGGCACTCTGAGACCTGATAAATTCTCACCTAAATGACAACAGCTGACAGGGCCTAGGGTTTTATAGCCTTTCTCTTGCCATAGCAAGGTGCTGTGGGCAAAGGTCCAGAATGATCCTCTACTAATGACCAGTGTGATATATGAGCAGCTGCTGATTTTCTGACATGAAGTCTACTCTGCTGAGCATCGAACCCGCCAGCCGTGAGTAGTGGATGAATATCTGACAGGCGATATACTTCAAGAACAGGTCACGAAAAAAAATCTGTCTCAGGTGGGAGGGAATAAAAGGGTTAATCCTGTGCTGGAGCACTGCAACATCAACAACAACAAAAATATCCTGGGGGCAAAAAAAAAAAATAATAATCAGAAGTCTGTAAATTCTGGCTGTGCTGATGTGGAAATGAGAATACGATTCCTGCTTCTGAAAACTCTTCCTTTCTGGCACCCAGAGGGTTGAATAATCATGACTTTAGAAGCCCGTAAATTGCTTTATAAAAATCAATAATCATCTGCTGAAGGATATTAATTGCACTTTTTCACAAAGGGAAAAGGCTTCATAATATTTTATTGGTTTTTAATGGGCTCTTTGATACCACAGGAGGTAAGTGAAAAGCCTCTTTCTTTTGTTCAGGCACAGACCTAGCCTTTCAAAGGAACGTATGTACCTATTTGAGTTTTAACTTCTCCCTTGTGTTGTGGGTTCAAATTAAAAGCAGGTGGAGTCCTTTTATTTAGCCCTTCTGTTTTACTTTCAACAGTAATTGATTCTCTATTATATCATCTTACCTTTCCTAAGTTATATTGATAAATGTATGTCTTTTCCTGTATTTCATTGCCATGCAAATTTAGGGGTTAATTCTGGAAGTTTGACTTTATTGAGATATAGCAGAAAAATGAAGCTCCAACTGCTTCAAAAAGATTCAGGACTGACAGGGCCAAGTCTGATATCTTTTGCTTGTTAAAATAAGTATAGTGAGTACTCATTTCTCAATGTGCCTTACACTTGCTTTGGAAGAATGGTCTTTGAGGCTCTTTAAGGATGCCATTATTGCATTTTACACATCCATAGCGTGTTGGGTCCCTAGGCCAGGAGGACAAGCAGTTGTTCTGCCTATGGGCTTTGCTCAATATGAGTTTCTGTCCACTCCATTTAGCATCTCTCAAGTGGCAAAAACAGGCTGCTCTGGCCTGAAATTGTAGAGAGCTAGAGGTGAAAAGGTGGTCCTTGCATGACTGAAGTTGAAGGCCGGAAACTGGATTTGCTCGATGCTGTGTTTTGACCCTAATCTTTCCAGGTTTTGAGCCACAGTAACAGAGAGATCCACAAGCTCAGTGAAAATGTTTTCCCTTCTTCCGTCCCACTGGTGCCTTCTTGTTAGTTAATGGAGAAATGGACTTTACCTGGTTCCCCAATTGAACCAGTAGATGGGATACCACCAGGCAAAAGTCAGGTTAGTGGGGATGGGTCAAGTCCTGCACTGATTCTTATGCTCACGTTATGTACAATACGTTGTGGCTGTCGGAATAATTCAGGACTCAACTATTGACAGCTACTTCCATCGTTCTAGTGCTGTGGTGCTGGGACTTGTTTTTGGGACCAGACTTTGAGGGCCAAAGGCTGCAAAAATTCACCATTTACTGGAATTATGGGAAGGCTTGATTTTCCTGACTGAAGTCATTCTGACAGCCTTATTTGGACTTGTTTTGAGAACAAGTATTTCTATTAAAAGTGACACAGACTATTTACAGATGAGGTGTGCCTGAACTATATGAAACCTAAACATATTCCAGACAAGTTTAGGCTTTGTTATGTGCAAAAGCTGGGTGAAAGCATTCTTGGAATCTCCCATGGTTGCCAGAGAGACCTGTGACTGTAACCAAAACATTCGTCACTCTTGCTGGGTTCCTCCGTCGGCCTCCTCAGACACTTTTTCCTTCTTTCCATTATTTTCCTGTAGAAATAAACAAAATATGACATTTGCTTAGGGTGACCCACACCAGTCAGAATATTGGCTTGTTGAACACAGCCTGATGTGCAATTTGTCAGGCCAAGCTGTTGGATTTTGTAGTCATTCTCTGTTGTCTTTGCTGACGTCTTGGTTCCTTTTTCTTGTTGCTGCTCCCCTGGATGAATGCAGTTGGCCGATAAGTTCCTTGCTTTGAGCATTAGGAAGGTGATAGGAAAATGTTCTAATGGGTGTGGTGGACCAACGATGAATTTTTATTGTTATTTTTTCTTGTTCAGGTAAAGTGGAAAGATATGTCATTAATACTCATGGACATGGTGAATCACCTGTATGATTTTTTTGACTGTGCAGGTCAGATTGCGCCTTATGTGGTAATCCCTCACTCAAGTCTCCATCATTCAGTATGTCCTAAGTTTCCAACAACCCCCCTTTTTGCCTGGACATTTACTATTACAATTGTTCAAATGTTTTTCTACCTAAGTGTGAAAATGATGGTTTTCTTTGTGTTCTTTTTGGTTTAGTTTGGTTTTCTTTTTTTTGGAGGAACATGCATGCTCCATTCCATCTGCTTGAAGGACCTGGAAGTCACTTTTTTTGGTTAACTCAAAATTTCCCTCTCCTGTAAAAGCAAGGACAGACAAAATATGGAATTGTTCTACAAAATACTCTAAAAACAAACTAAAAAGCACTGCAAAAATAACTTTAATGGAAGATAAAGCTGTGTTTGTAAATCCATTAATTGTAGCCTATGCTTTTGAAAATCAAGCTGTGTATTTAAATGTGAACATTCAGTTTGCTATCGTTAAAAACTGTGTCCAAAGATCTGAAGTTTTCATATAAAGTAATTTAATAAAAATTAATGAAGGCAAGCAAAACAGGAGAGGAACCTACACCCATCAAAGGTGTACTCAGAGGGAGAAGACAGTTCCATCTTTAATGCTCCCTTCAGGGTGAAGATTTTTGTTCTGTCCTACAGGCATTGTGTATACCATGGTACAGGAAATAACCAACTTTAATTCTCTTGTTCTTTAATTCCTGACTTACGGTGGGAGTCCCTGTAGAGATTTAATGGTAAATATTTAACAAGGGGAACTCCCCTTTCCTTCTATGATCTCATATTTTGTAAACTGATTAATAAGGAAAACAACGTTTCCCTTTGGTTAAAGCCCTCAGTTCCTCACAACTGGGAGTTCTGTTCCTCAGCTGTTTCCATTGCAGGGCTCTCCCAGTAGGCAGTTTGTTTTGCCTCCAAGTGGAAAACAAACCATTTATTTGACAAGAAGAGAGTCTCACAACTAGTCCTCTCACAATTAAAGGGACAAAAAAAGGCTATTTTAACAAGCTGTAGACAATATTTTTAATTTTGCTGAGTTGTAGAGCTCCTGCAAGACTACTCGGCCATCTAGCATGGTTCTGTAATGTGCCCATGGAATTAACTCATTTATGCAGTAGTTCCCACCTTGACGTGTTGGCAGTAAACCTGAGCAAATACCATGCAGGACCTCGTAGCATTGCATCACTACTCATCTTCATTTAAATTGAAACATTTGAGTGAGGTTGCCATACCATCAGAGAAATCAAGTGTTTCTGGGATGTCCCTGGGTATCCCTTTCCCTGTACGGACTCCCCATGTGGATTTTTGTGTGTGTGTTTTTTAGGAACCTGTCATGTTGCCATCCCAAGCACACACTGCTGGGAAAGAGTTTTCATTGCTCCAGCTTTCTTATCTTGGTAGTTAAGAGCTGTAGCTAGTTAAAAGGCCAGACGTTCTTGGCACTCGTAGACTGCTTACTGCCGCTTAAATGAGCACCCGTGTGTGTGTGTGTGCGCGCACGTTTTTTTGTTGTTTTCTGGGAAGTCAATGCACAACGTCCATGCAAAAGTTCTGCTGAAGCTGAGCATTTTAAGTACATGAAAAATATGATGTCCCTTCCAGCTCATAGTGGTGTGCAAGCACTAGCCCGTACCCTCAGTGGGTGTGGATCCGAGGGTCGTGGTGGATAGAGAGCTTACACCAGACTGAGCCGAAGCTGCAATGCAGGTGAACAAACTGATCACACACAGATTAAAGCATTGCTTACGTATGGGTCACAATATACTTAGCGAATACTGTATTCTTCTCTACTGTATGGAAGAAAATATGGAATAAAAATTGAATTCAGTAGAATTGCCCTAGACTGACACCTGATCAATCTGAATGGGTGCTTCCCTGGCTCTTGGTCATTACCAGAGAAGGGATTGCTTAAAGTTAGGCTCTGCAGTATCACGGAGTGTGACAGTGTATCTGGGCACTTGGATACACCTGTGTCTCACTTTGGTGCTTTTTGGGGGGAGTTGCTTGTCCTGTTCTCTGTAGCAGGGTACTGCACAGTACTGTGATTGCCAAGTTGTATTTTTTGTGCTGTGGGTGAATGGGGACTTTTCATTTTGAATTCAAGATTCTGGGAGATAAAAAGGAGAGTGTTTTTTGACAGTTCTGTGGCTTGTCTCTAGGCACATTGGGTGCTGATTTTCATTCCAGTACATCAAGGCAACTGTCTGAACTACAATCCAAACAGAAATTCCTTCAACAACAAACCACTAATATCACATGTAGTTCCATTTGTTCACACTTTGTTGTGCACTGTCTTTCCATGAAATCTCACTTCCCCAACCCACTGCCTTGGGCTAATAGTTTGTAACAAAGCTCAATCTCTAAAATGTCCTATATAAATGGAGAAGGGAAGATCATAAAAGAGAAAGATGAAAACATTTACCACTCCAGCTCCCACACTCCGAGTCTCTCTTGAGTTTCCTGATTCATCAGCCAGTTAGGAGGGCACGCAGTCACCCATGCTGCCTGGCTGCTGTTGCTCTCTCCAATGCTACTGGGTACCATTCATCACAGACTGCTAGCTGAAGGATACGGTGTCAATGCTGGCAATTGATCCAAGAAAACCTGCACATGTTATTGTACCTCACTAAGGGCCATCTTCCTTTTCTGCTTTTCCCTGTAACTGAAAAATTAACCCATGAGGTTTGTTGTTGAGATTGGAACAGTGAAAATAATATCTGTAGGTGGAGGAAACATTCTGTGCTCATCCTGTCCCTATGTCCTAATCTTTATTTGAGGCTGTAAATTAGGGTAAAAAAAGAATATTTGCTCTCTTCTAGCATATCTGATTTAGAAGAAAGGAGATCTGTGGGGATTATCAGCTTGTAACAGTATATATTCATATGATGAAACTGAATTACCCAGAAGACAAAAGAAACACTTGAGATACAGCATTCATCTTTTGTACCACCGTGTGCATTCATGTTGTTACACCTTGGGGCAAATCCCAGGCAAGTGCTGTTGGGGGGGGGGAGGAGGAGGGGGGTGAGGAAATCTTGCTTTTTCTAGATATAATTATTGCTCACAATAATGTACTGTGCAGTAAGCCCACTCATTCAGACCCATAAGGATATTCATGAAGTAAGGTACTATTGAAATAGGAGCTCACACTTTGACTACAGCTGCATCTGGAAATCTGTGAGTGAGAAAGGAAGGCTCCATTGGTAATTTGGACTCCCTTGGAGAGGGATGGGAAATATGGAAGCAGACAGTCTATAAGGCAGCAATTTAAGTCCATCCCAAGTCAACCATATTAATGCATGCTTTGGTGTCCATTGGCTTGGTTATATGTTTACTTCCAAGTAATTTGCTGAATCAGGACTGTAGGCAGTGTCCAGCCACTCATCCCATAAGGTACAATACAAAAGCAGGAAGTTAGGCAATTTTGAGGGGTTTTCTTTATAGGAAACTTTACATATTTATAGGGCTTTTCATTTAAAAATCTCAGCAAGCTAAGCTACAGTGATTAATTAAATTTTACAGCTACCCTGTGCACTAAGTAAACACTGCGTTATTATTTTTTGCTTTAATAAAGAGCAAATGGGGAATGCAGAAAGGAAAGGATTTTGAAGTGTCAAATCAGCTGAGGCAGCTCCTTCCCTCATTTGTAATCTCCCCTCTGATGCCCAGTAGGATCAGTATTGCTTTTTGTGATAACTAGAGTCAGATGGACAGTTTCATCTTCAGCATGCTATAAATCAGAGGTAAATTCCTGGAAGACAACCAGAACAGATATAAATCCAACCCAAAGAAGAGCAAAGTCCCTTTGTAAATTTGGGGGGATCTTTAGCTTGGCTTTTTTAGTCCTTTTCTCCCTAAAATGAGCAGATTTTGGAGCTCATCGTAGTCAGCTTGACTATTTGGCCCCAAGTATAAAGGCCCGAGTAGCAGATGTTGAGGAAGCCTTTGCGCCTTGCTGGACATAGACCGTACCTAAATATAATCTGTCCTTGCTAGCTGTTAAAAAGGACAGGGATATCCTTTCTTGCCTGCCTGTGTTTGGGGCATGAAAGGTGCATGAGTGAGAGCTCCCACATAACGTGTGTCAGAAGGAGGGGAGACACGGGGCATCTTTTGGCTCAGCAGATTCTGTGCATAGAAGTCCTTGAATAGGGTATGCTCCTCCCATCTTGGAGAGATATAAAGGAGAATTAAAAAAAAATACAAAAGGAGGGTATTTAACATTTCAGAAATAGAACTACTCCATAGCCTTTTGTCGTAAGACAAGCGTACAAGGTGAGAAAACTGTTCTAGCTGTGGGAACAGTTCCTCTACTTGGCGCTATTTTGTATGATTCATTAGGAAAACAGCAGATATTCTAAATGAGCATCATGATTCTGGAACGGCTGGGTATCTAGTGGTGGGCATCGAAAGTTTGCGTGGACTTAGAAAGAGGCTGGGCACAATGATAGAATAAAGCTTCACTAAAGGCTCTTAAATGGAAGGGCACAAAGGCCACTTACAGAAAAAGAGATGTCAGCCTTTTATCTGACCAGATATGCCTGTTCTTTATGTACACAGATAATATCCTGTGCCTTGCAATGGACTCTGTAAAGGCCTTGCCTCCATGAGGAAAGAGTTGTACTTTTCATTTAAGTGTTGCAAGGAACAACTTGAGCTGAAGTTACACAGTAGAGAGTGGCCAGTCTAGAGGAGCTTCTTTACTTCTTATTTACTAGCTGCCATCCCTTCCTGGAGACTCTGTATGAGATGATGAAAATAGAAGAAAAGCTAGGTTCTGCCCCAACATGTTCTCTTAGCTCAGCTGTAGTGACCTTTTGATTGACTTCAGTCTTCAAGGAAGCAGACGTCTGGGTGGACATAATCAACTCTCATCGCATGACTTCCGAAGAATGTGCAGCAAATTGTCACCGCTACTGCTGTTCTTGGGACATTTGTGCTCTGCAGATGGAGTTTTCCTCTGTCAGCCAAAGAGAAACCTCTCCTGGCTGAGCCAGCAGAGCTGTGTAAAGCGTGTCACAGCTGGAAGCTATTCTTGGCATTATTTACATTTAGCTCATTGAAACAGCATACCTGTCATTGGGGGAGTTTCTGTGAAACTCTATCGTGTCTGTTCATAACCAGGTGTGCTGGTTTAGAGTTAATTTTCTTCATAGCAGCTAGTATGGGGCTGTGTTTTGGATTTGTGCTGAAAACAGTGTTGATAACACAGGATGTTTTCGTTATTGCTGAGCAGTGCTTACACAGAGCCAAGGCCTTTTCTGCTTCTCACACCACACCACCAGCGAGGAGGCTGGGGGGGCACAAGAAGCTGGGAGGGGACGCAGCTGGGACAGCTGACCCCAACTGGCCAAAGGGATAGTCCAGACCATATGATGTCATGCTTTGTATATAAAGCTGGGGGAAGAAGGAGGAAGCGGGGGACATTCAGAGTGATGGTGTTTGTCTTCCCAAGTAACGGTTACGTGTGATGGAGCCCTGCTTTCCTGGAGATGGCTGAACACCTGCCTGCTGATGGGAAGTGGGGAATTAATTCCTTGTTTTGCTTCGCGTGTGTGTGTGGCTTTTTCTTTACCTGTTAAACTGTCTTTACCTCAACCCATGAGTTTGCTCACTTTTACTCTTCTGATTTTCTCCCCTACCCTGCCGTAGGGGGAGTCAGCGGGCAGCTGTGTGGGGCTGAGTTGCCAGCTGGGGTTAAACCATGACACCAGGCCAGCCTGGCCTCTCCAGAACTGCTCCTTTCTTCCACTGTCCCTACAGGGGTTTTTTTTGCCCTGTTTGTTGGATTTTGAGGTACTTCCAGAAAGCCCCGTGTGCCATGCTAGAGAAGAGCATGGAAAGATGCAAAGGGATTTCATAGAGCATAAGAAAGGTAAGTCCTTTATCACAGTTGAATGCAGCTTTGTCAGTGTGTGAAAAGTTGTTTTTACTCTCAGTCTTGGTAACTCTTATGGTTGCATGTTAATTGAGGTAATGGAAATGTATAGGGTATGGCACTGGTTCAAATGAAGAGCCCGGAGGTGCAGCCATCTTTGAGACAGGCTGGGGACAGAGGGAAGGAGGACAGCTGCAGCTGGCTGTGAGTGAGAGGCTTGTGGGCATGACTGCGGGGGAGAAAGGCAGCAAGGAGTAAAGATCTGGAGTCGGATTCCAGTTTCCATGGGGTGCAGGCGTGTGCAGGGGCCCAGTTCTGCCTGGTTTTTTTCTGCAGCAGAAGTGAGGCATCGGTCAGATCATGGACACGGGTACGAGCATCCCCTAGATGGTGAGGGACCAAGTGATACTGAAAGTGGGAGCAGTTGGTAGCATCATATTGGAATTACAAGTGTCAGTTGTAGGAGCCCCGTAGGTGAACTGCTGGAATACAGAATGACTGTGGAAAAGCTGACTCTAAAATGTGGCGAAGAGAGGGTTGGAAAGTGCAAAGCTCAGCCATTGGGTTTGACTAGCAAGACTGCTTTCTGGGAGGGGAGGGAATTTTTCAGATAGTGAATTGCCACTGAAGTCATTCTGGCCACACTTTAATATCTCAAATTTACCTAACTGAAATTTTATTTTCCATTTTAGTTGGTTATGCTCTTATTCATTCACTGTCTTAATACAGTGTTAGAGGCTGAGTTTTACTAAGGTGTGGCCCCAAGCTGACTGATGCTTAGGACAGAATAGAGTGAGACCTTTGTGTTTTCAGTAGGAAATTTGAGAGCCTTAATTATTCAAACCTGGAAAAAGTCAAAGAAGTGCATATTAAAAGTTGTTTCTGAAGTGAAAGATGGTTCTTAAAGTGCTGGTAGCGTCTCTCTCCTGTTCGTCTTCTGTGCAAGTGCCGCTTCGGGGGTGTGACTGCCCATAAGAGTCTCACTGCTCATGGGCACTGCAGGGCTGAACCTGGAAAGATGTGTTTGCTATCATGAGGCCATGGGACCTTTGTGATTTTTGGATCCAGGTTTCCTGGGCCGGTTTGGGAATGCCACGCTGAACCCTTTTACTTGTTTTGAATTGTCTTTAGCTGCTCAGAGCCTGGTACGTGGTACCATCTGCCCAGCTTATTGAATGTGTGAGGGTCTATAGCTGCTCTGGGAAAAAGGGACATATGGAAAATGATAGTTGGTGAATCTCAAGAAAGAAAAGTCACGGGAAACCACCTAATTACCAAGGCTTAATAGCCAGTGAATCGACAGTAAGGAGCTTGGTCCTGAGGTCCTGTGGCATAAATGCGTGATTATGTTAACGCCCCACTGCTACTGGGATACTTTTGTGTTTACAGGGCTTTCTCTGTTATTGCTAGAGGCCTTCAAATCCCAGATAGTCAAAATCTCTATTCAGTGCTGCCTGCTGGGCGTTTAACAAGGGTCCTTGTAACGGGACCCAGTACAAGTACAAACATGAATGAAGAGTGCAGGGGCCACCACAGCACCACAGGCTGCAAGGTAGCCAAATGGAGGCAGCGGCAGAAAAGCAGGATAAAGTAGACAATGACCCTTGGCGCCTCAAGGCATTGCTTCAAAAGATGTCAACACCAATTAAATTGTAAAGGCTCTGTCAGCTTCTGAAAAGTTATATAGGCAGGGACAGAAAGTACAGAATCAAAGGGGCTGCAATGCGGTTCTGTGTGTCTGGCAGCAGAGTGGGTGTACACATGCTCCTGACAGTGTGGGATCTGGCTGGGAGCCTCCCAAAGGCAGAGCCATGCTTGGAGTGGAAAAGAGGCAAGACAGCTAGCCTGAGGTCTCCTGCACCGTTGGGTTTTATCAACAGCGGGGAGAGTGTTTAGTAACACAAAACCAGGGTTTGTTAAAGAAAAAGCTGAACATTTCTCCCCCGTCTCAGTGAGGGGTTAATACGTTTGAGAACTGGATGCAGTGTCTTCACCAGTAAATTTGCCTTCTGTGTGCTCTGAGCATTTTTAATTTCCTTGTAATAAATAGCAGCTCTCAAATTTACTTTATTCATTGCTGTACAAAATTGCTCATTAGAAAAAGAAGTGGTGTTTTAGCAGCTAATTTCTTTTGTGGTTAGATACGTATAGCTACTAAATTCTTGTGCTGTCTTTCCCCTTTACTCATGGGACTGTGACAGAGTCTCATCCTGTTCTTTAAAATGGGTGGAGGGTCAGGGTGAAGGCACACGTAGGCATTACTCTGTGCCTTATTGACGAGGCTGTTGTGATGCACATAAATGCATATCGTGGTCTTTTCAGTGCGACAGTAGAGCTGTGGAGTCTAACGCAGAATGAAAGGGGGGGAATACCGAGTTTGGTCCTCATACGTGGTGCGGGGGGGAAGAAGCCTGTGTCTTCTGTGTGTAGTGCCTAAATTTCCATGCAAGAAGGTGAAATGCTTCGTATATAAAACAGATTAAATGGTTTGTGCTAAAAGAAACCTTCTAACTATAATATATATTCTCCTCTGTTGCTCATGAAAAAACTGCAAAAAGCAGGTTTTGGTCCTTTTTAAAACCAACTTAAAATGCTAATTAAAACAAGGAATTCAAATAGTTGCTTTTAGTCTTTGAGTTTGCTCACAAAGCATTGTTATGGCAATTCAAATGGCTGAGTGATGTTGATATTAACTCATCTTTGTAGGTATACACAGCAAATCAAAGCGATGGTTCATGGTTTTTGTATGATGAGTCCTAAATATGGTATTTTGCCAAATCCCCCTTCATATTGTAACAAATTGTTTAATGAAAAATCGGTTTGGGAGGAGGAATCTGAGTTGGAAGATTTGGGAAAGCTGTTTAAATGAAAAGATAAAAAACTAATGGTGTATTGCTGCATTTTTTAAAAACCTTTTCCAGAAAAGTAGGCAATTTGGTTGACCATAATATAAAAACAACAATGGAAGTTGCTGGAATACCTTCATCTATCTACAGATAATTTTTTGTCTGACTAGAAATTTGGACAGTGTTTATTTTTCATTATCTGTTTATTATCATGTCTTTGAAATTCATCATTCTTAAATGTCCCAATACCATGAGAAACCAAAAGAGCACTTTCTGACAAAGTTGAAGGACATGTCAGAAATATTCTGAGCCTCTTTGTTTGAGTAGCAGCTCAATTTAGCAAATATAATCTTCTCAAACATTAGAGCAGAAGTACTTTAATGGGGTGGGGGAAAGCCAGGCTGTACGTGGCAGCTGAGGCAAACAGCAGAGCGAGGAGGCTGAGGATCCCTGTCTCCGGCCTTGCCAAGACCACACGCTTCCTGGCACCTGAGAGGACAGCGGGTGTACTTTGTGCCACCCGGGAGGATGATTACACGAATATTTTGGGGCAGTCAGCCGTGGCCTGTGGCTGTCCCAGCTGTGCCAGTGGTGAGCTGCAGCCAGCTCGCCCGGCCAAGCAGCCAGCTGGGCTTTGGCAGAAAATACCCAGCTGATCTCCGAAAAACATCACTGAGCAGCCCTGAGCGAGGGGAATAGCCTGTGTCTATTCTTGCTCTTAGGGAAGAGCTGGCAGGGGGAGCTGGCCTCAGCAGCAGCTTTCTCTCTGTGCGTGAGGATTTCCAGGCTTTGCATAGGAATCAGGGCAAGCTTTTGGGACTGGCACCACAGTGCACCTGAGGTAACGCCTGGTCCTGGAAGCAGATGATATTGTCTATGATCCAGCTCAGTTGACATGAACGGTGAACAAGAGTGCGAGCACATATATATGCATACAGCAAGGCGGTTGGAAGGAAAAGAGGAGCATGCTTGGACAGATGCTGATTAGTTTTTCTCCATAGATGATGAGGAAAGACCGGCCTGTGGCTGTGCTTTGTGTTGGGAATGGAACAGAGCGAATGTGCCAGAGCTGCCACATCTGCACTCATCAGAGGTGCTGCTGGCGAGATGCTCCCCACAGGTGTAACTCAATCAGAAGTGATAGGGAAGGGGGATAATCGCATGAGTCGTAGCTCAGTACCAATTTCATCCTGTGCGTTTGTCAACTGTTGCTAGGTAGCTGCCCGGTGGGACTGGAGAAGTGGGATTTTTTTTTTCCCACCCTTAAAACAGCTTATTGCAAATTGCTGTCCTGTGCAAATGGGGAGAATACCTCCCAGTGCTGCTCTGCTGCCGGTCGAAAGAAAGTGCGACTGTGAGTGGGGCTGTGTTCCTGTCAGCCTCCACGCATGGGAGACAGCACGGATGCTGCAGCTCGTGTTCCAACTGTCCGTAAACAACTTGTAGCACACTTCTCCAATTTACAGGAGAAAGGGATTACTGTGCAGGAGGCCACCTTCTCTTTTGGCAGGAGAGTAAATATTAGTAAGGTTTTGCTGTGGTTTGGGGCAGAGTTCCTCAATCTAGTGCTGCTTTGCTTTTTACTGATTCATTTTTCATGTGGAACAAAGCGCTCATAAGGAAGATATCACTTCCATGTTGTGTTTTGCTGTATAAAGCAAAAGCATTGGAGAATGGCGAGAGTATCATTTCTGTTGCTAACAGTAACACAATCAGCACTGCAATTTTTGCCCTTCTGTGTGCATCAAAACAAATTGTGCAAAAAGATTTGTGATTTTACTGCAAAGAAAAAATAATTTTGCGTCTTTAAAGAGAGGTCACAGTGCAGGCATTCCTCAAGATTTAGCAAAATTCATACAGCTCTTTCTGGCCAGCAAGAGAAGTGTGACTGTGTGTTGTCCTGCAGCCGGCGAGTGGGTAGGCAGTCCTTGGTGTCTGAGGGCTGCTTTGACTCTGCCCTGTCTTTGTGCGGGCGTACAACACGGAGGAGATTTTACATGGCTGAATGCGTTGTAAACTCTGTCACTTCAGGGTATCGCCCACTTAAACAACATCCTCATCGTTTTTCTTAGGAAATGATCTGAGACAAAATATTGAATTATTTAGAGTACCGCTGGGAGAGGAATTGATTCCTTGCTGTATCAGAGAGAAATAGCTGCTCTTTTGAGGCTTGATCCAAAGCCTGGAGAAGTCAATGAGAATCTTTCCATTGATTTGAATAGGCTTTAGATCATGCTCTTATTCACTCATCAACTATTTCTCTTTAGTTAGAACAAAACAATGCATCCTTTCATTGCAAGATACTCAGTTTGCTGTACCTAAGAGAAATACATTCTGTTCCGTTCTTCTGAATATAAAATCACTTATGGCCTGCTGAAATAAGTAGCAAACAGCTTTTTAACATCACTGAAAGTTAGATTTAGCCTCTCTGCATTTGAAATTCTTGTAGCATGTGCACAGCTACCCGCATATGCGCATTATAAACCCAATATATGAACTTGGGATGCTGTCTCCTTTCTTTGTAAGTAATTATTCTTGTTTGGAATAAAAAGATGCATCCTACTTTTTCTAGTCTTTCAGATGTGTTTCAGCCTCTTTGCTGCCAAAGGAAAAAGTATATTACACTTTCATTAGTTACTAATTCCTATTCTGTTCCTGGGAAAGTCAAGATGCAGCATCTATGTTGGACAGCACTGAAATTTCCCATTTTGACACTGAGTCTGAAAGGAGTAGCCAAACTAGGCAGGGCTTCTGCAGCTGCCAGCACCTTTTCCAACAACTTCTTTTAAAAGAAGGCATGCAAGAGTTATTTTCTTGAATGTCTGACTTGCATCTTCTTTTTCCTCGTGCCATGTGTGTTTAAACAAAATTTAGCCATGTGTAAACAACACTACTCCTGTGTGTGCATTCACAAAGGAGCTTGAGAGCAGATCGTTAATCCAGTCTCAGCTTGCCATCTTTATAAAATGACTCAAAAATGGACCTAACACAAAATAGGAAAACAAATAACAGTGAGTGCCACTTAGGTTGTGTTTGAGTCAGGAGCAAGGTAGATTAATTGTTCACCACCTACAGTATACCTGCTTCTGAGCTCAGGCAGCAGAATACACCTGATGGCTCCTCTGGAGTTGATGGAAATACAGTTTAGTGTAATTTAGATTAAGAGAAGGTGACATTCCTCATATGTGGCGCAGCGCAGAGCCCGTAGGGATTGTGTATAGGTTCCGGTTTGTAATACTTTGATCTTTAATATGTTGTGGATCAGCCTCTGCTGATTATCTCCCGGCGTGCCGTCGTCAGCCGCAGAAGGCCAGCACACTGGCTGGAGGAAGAGCACCAGTGCCCTGCGTGCTGTGCTTGCCGTGTGCCGTGATTGCAGAGGGCTTGCAATGGGGGCCAGCTTGCACACCTCCTGGGGCAACCCTTAACCCTGGAGAGGGGGCGAGAACTCTGTCCAGCGTGGGCATGTAGCAAGAGACACCTGTTATAGAATTATCCTCATTGTATAAGTCAGTGGTAAATTACAAACTTGCCATGTAACTTCCCATCAGATAGGTTTTCTTGTCATGCCCTGTTTTTCAGTAGAGCAATTTTTTCACTTTAATAATTTAATATTTTCAGTATATTTGCTTCTTACTTTGAAGGAAGTATTTTCAGCCATATAATTATTCAGTCATCCAGAGGCACTTCTAAACAGCAGATTTATAGTACTCCCAATAATGTTATTCAGAAAATGGGTAGTATTAAATTGTAAACATTTCAAAATGTTAAGAAATGATGAAAGCAAGATGAGATTATCACAGCAGGGACAGGGACAGTGTGTTAAAGCACCACCTGTGAAGACTCCTGCTTTTGGGAGCTATCTCCACAGTCAAAGGCTGGTGAAGAGTTATGGACCCCTTAAAAAAATGGAAATATTTTTATATTACCCTATGGTGCCAACCTACAAGTAGACTAATGGGAAGACTGGACTGGATTGAGATTATTTTTATTTTTAAGATGACTGAGGCAAGAGTTGAAAGAAGAGAAGCAGAGTGTGGTTTCAGAAAAATGCCACTCACTTTTCATAGCCAGAGGGTTTCTGTCAGGAAAAAGGAGAAATAACAGCTTACACAAAATTCTGAAATTTTAAGAATATTTACTAATACTGAAATATCCACCAGAATCAATCACAGAATCAGTAACAGGAGCACATTTAAGGCTTGGTACAAGTTCTACTGAAGGCAATCTGATTGCTTGCATTGATTTTGGGAAGGGTGAGAGTGATCAAGATTTTGCAAAGATTTTGCCAAAGAAACCAAGAGATTCCAGCTAGCAACCCTTCCAGGCACAGGGCAAGGCACAGGGGCTATCATAATGGGAGACCTTGCGGAGAAATTCTGATAGCCATTTGAGGGGGAATTTATCAGCTGCTTCTGTCAGTGAACTTCATCCCTCAGCTAAGAGTTAGCAGAGAGCTTGTTTCGTATTTCAAATGGGATTTGGTGCTGCAAAGACTGGATTATAGCCTACTAGTAGGATATGAACATGTTGGTATCAGTTTACCAACATGAAGGGAAAGTGTTCTTGAGGCAAATGAATCTCTTTGGATAGGGTAATTAATCTTCAAAAACCTAAACTTGCCAGGATGCAATTATTTAAGTGAGTGAAGCAAGCAGGATATAAACTGTTAAACTGTGTGGTAATACTATAGAAGGTTTAATTTTCTATGTCTTTAGAATTATTTTAAAATAACTCTGAACTAAACACTGCTTTTTTTCTTCCCCCCCCGCAAATTCTTTAGCGTTTAAGATGATGATTATTTCAAATCAAAACTCTGCCCGGTTTCTGATAAGTGTTTGAATTTGGAACTTAATGACAGGAATCTTTGTGATTTTTGTAGTTGCTCAAATCTGCTTTCTGTTTAAGTAGGTAATAGTTTAGCAGATCCATAAGAGAGAGAGTTTCTTTCTAAGAGCAAGGACAAGAGCAGTTACTCCACAGAGTGGTGGGTATATTTTCCTGCCCCATTGCTGTGTAAGCTGTCTCTTTCCCCTTGCTTGCTCCCCTGGCATTGCAGTAGAGACTAAGGAAAGCAGAACAGCTTTAAAAGCAAGCTGAAGAACCTGGTCTCAAAAGCAGGCTGCCTTTATTCTGAGAGTTATTTTCCACCAATTAATTGTCTTTTTTAAAGAATTTTCTGTCGATGCTGGTGACTAAAATTTACAGTATATGAATGAACCAGTCTGCATGGATACATAAGCAGACTGAATTTGGAACAAAATAGTTTTATTCTTAATCTTGATTTATTATTTCCTTGAAATATGAGGGTAAGAAGATTACAAAACCTAAAAATTTGGAGGTGTGCATGTATGTGTGGATAGCCCGTAAGGAGTCAGACTGAATTTACTGGGAATCATCAGGGCTGGCTGACACTGAGTCAGCTCAGTGCTACGAGCTCTGCTGAGATTTCCTCTTTGGGTGAGAGCTTGCAGGGCTGAGTAGTTCCTAAGTCTCTTGACTTTGTGCCAAAGCCAGTTCCCTGATTCATCTGCTTGTAAAATTTCTCCTTCCAAAATAAAAATTTCAGAACATTCAGTGGAGTTAAAAATCTGCCAGTGATTGATGTTTTTGTAAATATGGAAAAAAACGAAGATAATATTAGACTCAGAGGCACATTTTGTCTTAATTTTTTTTTTCTTTATCTGGCTGTGTTAAAAACTGTAGTAAAACTGTGATTAGCCCTGGCTGTTTGCCTATCCTGATGACTATAGATAGATACTTTGTTATCCATTTGTAAGCTTAAAATATTTAATAAATGAGCTGAAAATTAGGTATATATATGTTGCTAGTACCTACTATAAATTTATAATTGGTAAGATGGAAAGCTATCTGGGTTTTTTTAACTTGTATTTTTAGGAAAGTGTTCCTTCCTGCATTTGTAGAAATTAACTTTTTTGGTTACCATTCTGATTTTAAAAGGAAATAGTACTAGCCAATCCAACAGAAATTTTGATACAGATGCAATTGCCTTTAGTTCCTTCCTTCCTTCCCACATAGAGTTAAATTTTACTAGCATGAATACTCTATTAAAGATTTAAATACCTCTATAGCAGAGAGAACCATATCGATTTAACGATATTATTGTTTTGCATAGAGAAAAGAAATTATATGGGGAAGTTTTAAAAAAAACCTCATTGAATAGACATTTGGTGCTTCACAATTAACAGCCATGATTTTATCTGTAAACAATGGTCAGACTTCTGAATTGTGATCATTGTTGTTCAAATAATTTTTGCTCAATCATCTGTTTCCTTTTATTGTCTTATACGCAGTCATTGTCATTAGAATCTACAGGTAAGTAATGAGTTTGCTGAGTTGAGATGACTTGCTCTTTGGAAAATATTTCATAATTACAAATATGCCTATATCCTTCCTCCCATCTTTGGCAAGCTCAGCTTAAAATTTTTTGTCATTGTTTGTTGATGAATAATATTCAGATTAGGTTGGGTCAACACTGCTGATTTGGACCCACTGCAGTTTTCAAAAATATGACTATGATTTTTTTGCTGCTGGAGTCCATTTCTGGAAAGAGAACTAGATTATTAGCTGGCGGGAAATGGCATAGTTAAGTTGAAAACAATTTTCACTAATTGATTATCTGGCTGATTCAATTTCCAATCTTGGTTCTCACGTGGATGAGATGTAATATTATCTCTCAATATAACTCCCGGTTAAATTTTACTGAAATGATGTCCCTATGAAATTTCTATTTGCACAACAGACTTAGTATTTATCTATCTATCTTATTAAAATCTAAAATAAATGGGGGCAATCCCACCCCACATTCAGGAAAGTGTCCTATTTTTGGTCTCCATGCCAACTCTCTGGAGAAGTGTCTACTATTTTGTACCATCATTACAAGTACATTCTGTTGTTACAGATAATAAACCTGCTCTCCTTTCTATTGCCCTAGTCTATTCATTTAAAAATTGTTTCATTTTTACAACACTAATGTTTTTCTCACCAGCTTGGCAACCCTGGGATAATAGCATAAATCAGTGAATTATTATTTTTGTTTAAGGCATTTCTAATTTTTAATTAAAAAGAAAATTCAGACTCTTGCTGATCACCTACAGGATTGTGACTCTCCATGGTTACCTGTCACTCAAAGAGATCTAGCTCTGAGGAATGCTAATTAGCACTGTTAAAGCACTGGTAATTGAACTGTGGAGACAGCCTGCAGAAGGAGGCTGTTTGCATTCAGCACTGCTTTGCCATTTAAATGGACTAGTACAGTCATGAAGGTACAGTGGATAAAAGTAAAAAAGGCACTTAGGCTGTAATTTTTCATTTTGACTTCAAAGTTGTTTACTAAAGTGTTTCCTAGAAACGAGTGCCCGTACCAAAAAAAAAAGTCATGTGTAGCAACTTCACTGACAACCTACACCTAAAAAGTGCACAGTACCCTTCATCTCTTACTTGTCCTGTTGCCCAGAACAGCCTCTTGTAGCAGTGGAGCTCAGGATGCTGCCCTGGATGACCCACACCGCTCCCCGTTCAGTGCTGGGGTACCAAGCAAGAGATTAAAAATTAAGGAAGCACCAAATTTAAAACAAGCTGAAGAAAAGCCCTGAAGGAAACTAGTGTTCGTGCTGCGGTTGACAACTTTTCCAGATATTTATCTGACTCCTGGTGCTGTGATACCCACGTGCCCTGGAATAATGCACCTTCCATCATAGTATTTTACAGGTTTGCTGAGGTGGGGCAGAACGTCTCTTGGCGCAGTAGAAGTGAAACCCAAGCCTTCTATCGCAAGGGCAGGCTTCTTGTCTGGCACCTTCAGATGGGTTTGATTTTTCTCTGAAGGTCATCAGATGCAGCACCTCCTGAAGATCTAGTACTTTTAAGAAAAGTACCCCAAAATTGAGATACCCATGTCATGCTGATCTAACATCTTTGTCATGTCTTTGATTGCTTGTGCGATCTCTTTTCCCATTGTAGAGTTTAATGTCTCAAATTATTCTCCCTGCCTTCAAAGAGTTGCATATTTGTTTAGTTTAGCAAATATGAGCAACCTCATTCACAGGTATGAAGTCGAACAGTTACCTTGGTCCTTGGATTGTGATGTGACGCATACGCGAGTCCTGCATTTAGATACTCTGAGAATAATGAATACTGATTTTAAAATGTGTCCATCAGCTAATAGATGAAATGTGGAGTTTTTTCCTGTGTATCAGATAAGTGCATACACATTTTAGTACCTGCAAGATCATGAACTGATCATTTGATTATGTAAAGTGAATATTTGCAGCATATGACAGCTATACTTTACTAAGCTGTAAATATTTGAAAGAGATGCTAACTTAAGCACTTCAGGATGACTGATAACTTTTGTGTTAAAACACGAAGATATGATAGTACAGAAAGTCTCCAAGTGTTATCTTCAGTGATGAGTTAAACTTGGAATCCTTTTCTCTTACATGTAATGCTCCCACCTATTCTTGATGGATAAAACTCTGACTCCAAACCTCAGTGAGTCCAGGACTTCATGCAGACATTTCAGTGTGTGAGACTAAGTGTTACATGGGTAGCACGCAAGCGCTATCTGTATGTATCTCCACTCTAGTGTTTATTTAACCAAAACTGTTCCTGTGTGAGGTGTTCCCAGTTTTTTCATTCTTACTGCTTTGTGGAGAACAGTATGGATGGAAAATTTCCATGTTATGAGAAAAAAACTAGTCAATAGTTTCATGTTCCTGAAAGATTATGATGGCAGTTGAAATCTAACACTTTCAGATCATATTATATCTGGAGAATGGTAAGGCTGACCTGAAGGACTGTGTGCCAGCATGTTTCCACCTTGATCCATTCTTTCTAACGGGATGTGTTGGCACGTTCACCATGTTTCATTTCTCACGGGTGTTTCACAGGATATGTCATCTCTTTCAGCCTCCTGACCATGGCCTGTGCCAGCTGGGTGGAGAAGGACACACATACCTTTTCACATGATTTGCACTTTGTTATTCAAAAATACTAGGGGAAAAATTTATATCCCAAGGTTTGCTCAGGAGTATAATGGCACATCACTGGCTTTTAATCTGAATCATCTCAGACCGTTACCTTGGGAGCCCTGGCTTTTTTTCAGTTATTTGCAGGTCGGGTTTGAAGGGGTACTGTCTTTCTCTCATTTATGTCAGGTTATTATCTGTTTAGCATTCCTGTTGCTCCTGACTTTTGTCTCTGAAATGCTTCATGCATGCCAGGACCCATGTGGAAGACAGGCAGGGTGCAGTGTGTAGTCGATGTCGGGCATCATGCAGGGTGCGGATCCAGAGTGGAGGGCACAGGGCAGTTGTGCTCTTGGCGGGGCCTTTGCAGCATGGTGTGGTGCCCCCAGCATGGTGAAGACGTGGGTTTGACGTCAGGCCGACCTGTCCCCACCATGGAGCTCCCTGCCTGGCATGCCTCGTGGGTACCATGGAGAGGCAGGGGTGCTGACTTTGCTGCTTCTCACTGGGGCTGGGCACCTGCTGGGGTCTCCAGCAGCTGTGCCCACATCTCAGTGTGCTGACAGGCACCTGAAAATAAGAAGGAAGATTGCCCCTAGCTCCCACCTGTCAGTAAGCAAAAAAAGAAAATCAACCTCAGAAAAGGAGGCTGTGACTTAGCTACCCCAAAGGAAGCCTGCAGTCATTTTGACAGTCCAGGGATCATCCAGCCCTTGAATATATGACATTATTGATCCCCTGGATTTGAAAGCCCACTATTTAGAGCATGGATTGGTGCCTCTGGAGACCACATAAAGCCTTTTCTGGGAATGGGGAGCCGTGGCAGAGGCTGACAAAGGAGTGGAAGATGTTGTATCGGGGTCTCCAGAGGCACGGCTCCCGTGACCCAGTGCTTGGCTGGGAGGTGCTGCTGTTTCTGCAGCAGTCCGTCATGCTCTGGAGCAGTGGCATAGTACAGCTCTTTGATTGTGGTGAGTCTTTTAAATACACAGTGTGGTTTTTGAGACTAGACCAACACTGACCTATCAGCAAATAGACTTTAAGGTCATTTAATCAGACTGGACCTACTGTGTATCCCATTCATCTAACAGGGCAAGATGGTGTTGCAAGACCTACTTTTGGACATTTGGGATGGCAGTCACCGTGTGCCTGTCTGCAGCACTGCAGGTAAAATGCCATGCTGAAACAAAGAACTTCTTCCTCTGTGGCTTCAGAAGAAGTGTATTCAAATGTGTCTGCTCTTCCTCACCAGTGTCTGGAGAATTACACCAGCTAGATTCTCACAGAGGAGCTCAGTTCTGAGCTCAGATAGTTTCTAAATGTGCAAACCTTTTGCAAGCGTTAGGACCAGCTACATGGAGCAGAGGAGCCATATTTGTGTGGGGAATGTGGTAATGTGGAACACTGGAGCAAGAGATGTTTTGGTTTATTTTAGTCAGTGTTAAGAAGAAAAAGTATCTGAATTGGAAAAATTAGACAGTGACTGTACGAAATTGGCATTTCTCCTCTATTGACTTGCCAGAAAATATATTGGTGTTACCAACAAACCCAAAGGCGAAAAGAACAGGTGACTTACCTGGTGTCACTCAACATGTGAAAACCAGAGATGAGATGCTAGTTGTCTTGAACCTGTGCCCAGTTCTTTAGCCCAAGCTGCCTGACACGGAGGCTGTTAACAGAGACATAGGTAATCAGAGAAAGAAAAAATCTGATGATACATTATTTGTATCTGCCTTGTCTTTTCCATGGCAGAAAAGCCTTTCCCTTCTTAGAAGTTGTCTGCAAAGGGATATTTCCTCTTATGATTATGCCAGTATAATAATTATATTGCATTCAAAGCAATTTCTTCTGAACTGCAAATAAGTACTTTAGTAGTAGAGAGTTGCATCAGTGTGACTACAGAGGTTTAGTTCTCAATTACAGCAGTAGAATTGCTTTAGAAGATCTCCCCCAGAGTAGTATCTATTTCCGTTAGCAGACGTGTTTCAGAGCACTAACTTGCCCCCAGTGCCAATGACACTGAGACTTGGATTTTTGGAGCAGTGGTACATGCAGACACACTCAAAGCAGCACGTGGCTGAATTTCATACCTGCTGTGTGGTATATGGTTGGGTGCATTGTTTTATGGATTGGGCCAAATGAATATAATTGTGAGTACAATATGCTCTACAAGAAAAGCTAGTACAAAGGCACAGCTGGTTTTGAACCAGCAGTGATTTTTCAGTACTTTTTATACTGGGCTAGCCTCTTTCAGGCTAAAGGTTGCAGTTTGTCCATTTTAATTTGAAAACACAGAGGACCCTGGAGGCTGGATCCTTTGCTCATGTAAATTAGTGTTGCTCCATTCTCTTCTGTGCAGTTGAGTTACACTGTCACCTGATAAAGTTTGTTTTATTTCTATGGCAAAAGAGCTATAAAAGCCTTCCACTTTTGCAAGTGAACAATAAGTAACCGTACCAATCAAAACCAGCTTAATAAAAACACTAAGAAACCTTTCTCTGCTAATTGTAAACAAATCTAGGTTTGCTTACGTATATTTATATTCTCTTATATATATTCTCAACTCTTATCAGTGGAGTTGTTGGAAACAGTTTGAGATGAACTGGATTTGAATGTCTGTATGGGCCACACTTAGCTGCCATATGAAGCAATACTGCACAGGTACAGCCTGAGTGTCTGTATTGCATCCTGCTGACACCTGCCAGGCTCCAGAGGCGCACACGCCTCCGTGTTTGGAGGGTTATTGCCTTATGTGCTGGCCTGATGTAATTTGTTATCCTGTTGTAATTGAGTTTGCTCCAGCAGAGAGAAGAAAGCACAATATTTAGAGCTGTCATGTCCCTTAAACTACTGCTTTTTGGGGTCTTCATGCGATGGTGTTGGGTGAACGTTCCCTGGTGGATGATCTCTTCAGGACATGGTTTAGTGGTTTAGTAGGCATGGTGGTGCTGCTGACAGTTGGACTCGATGATCTTAAAGGTCTTTTCCAACCTAAACGATTCTGTGATCTTGCTGGAGGCTGTCAGGCGGCTGGACTTTCTCATGACATGCTGGGGGTTGCATGCTGCAGCAAGGGTGCTGCTCACCATCGACCACTGCAGCATGGGATGCTGCGTGGGCTGCCGGTGCTGTGCTGGGAGAGGGATGCCAGCCCCAGTCCCCTGGTTTTCTGTCCCCCAGGAGCTCCCCTGGGACCTTATCCCCTACCAAAGTCAGCAGGTAGAAACACATGACTTCAGCAGGCGCTGGACCATGCACAGCTTCTCTGCGCTAGGATATTTGCATTTTGTTCTTCATTCTGTGCTATTAGAGCAGATCTCGCCCCATCACCTTTAATACTGAAAAATTTAGCCATTTGATTTGAATATCACATTTTGTCTTCTGATTGTTAAACCATTCCTAAAATAGACTTGGAAACCAATTTGCAGTTTTGTCCCTGGAGCTCTCACACTGGTAGTGGGACAAGGGGCTTTGTGTCAAAGAAAGATGTCTACCTCTAGCACCAGGCTCGAATAAAAAAAGATAATAAAACCCTTTAAAAATGCATTTCAGAGTTTATCTTTAGTGTGAATTGGTTCTTACACTGTGAACTTTTTGGACTGCAGGGCTGAGAATTTTCCTTCGGGTCTGTCCTGGGTTACAACCAAATAAAGGTGCTCAGAACTCCAGAGAACGTGAAAATGGAGCTCTAATGAGGACCACTGTCCTGTGACAGCTTTCCCAGCAAAACAACAAACTGGCCATACTCTTGTAGAGCACTAGAAACCCTTAGGGGATCCTAATGTGGCATGTACTCACTTCCTGATTAACTATACCTGCTGAAAAAGCTTTTTTGTTCTCAGGATCTTATGAATTGCTCCAGTCTGAAGGATTACATTACAGAGCAGTTCATGAGTATGGCATTTCCTGGAACATATTTAAAGAAATATGGTGCAAGTGCATATGTTGGCATACAGTCTTCAACCTTCCTGTAAACGAAATATTACCAAACCCAGAAAACAACCCCCACCAAGAAACCCCCCCCCCCCCCCCCGAATTGTTAAGGGTCTGTGAGGCATCTAAAACTAGGTGTGGACTATGTCATAAAGTGCATTTTGTTAGTATAATACTTTCAGCTTGCCTCTGAAATCTGAGTTCAAATTGCTGTTATACAGCTGCATGTTTTCTAGGTTAATGCTGACATTAACTCAATGTTACATTTCAGGAGTTAGATGCTTCTTTGCAATGAAATGCAGAATTTAGACAGATTATCCACAACGCCATGGTTGCACGGTTTGAAGATGTCTGCGCTTCTCCAGGTGAATTCACCAGGCTCTGGTACTGACCTGTGGTAGAGCTCCTATGGTTTTGTGAATAAACGTCAAACCTCTGGCAGCTCCACAGCCCAGGCGTGTTTATTTTTGTTTTACTAGTGGATAGATACAAAGCCTGCTGAGGCTGGTGGGATTCGTTTCCATCATCTTCTGTGGCTGGTGGGATGCAGTCAGGCCTGTATCTGCTGCCAGGTGACCTTCTTCCTGCGCTTTGTGGAGTCCTGCGAGGGGAGGTCCAGAAAAGCAAGGGCGGCTGCAGCGGTGAAGGGGAGCACAAGCTGAGAAGGGCCCTGGAGGGACCATGCGTTTTGGAGCAGGGAATTTGAGACGGAGAACTTAAAGGAAAACTTTTTCAGGCTTTAGCTACAAATCAAAATATGTAAGTAAGCACTTGAGAGAAGGTCTGGTGAGCAAAAAGCTGTTTACAAAGAAACATCCTTGGTAGTTTTAAATAGTAAGTGAACTGGAGAGAGGTGTGGGTTTGGTGTAAAAGCCATGTTGCTTATCTCCAGAGATACTGGCTAAATTGCAATACATATCTGATTAATTTGGCCTTGTTTTCTTCATGGGAAATATTAATGGAAATTCACACATACCATGTTTACATTTGTCAAATAAAATTCTCCCTGAATTACTTAGCTCCACTTATAAGGGCTGAACAGCAGGGCTTACAGTGAAAATACTGCTTCAGGCTTAAGATCAGTCATTGCTACTCTCTAATAATATAGAAGCTGTCTAAACAACAACCAGCTGCAGGTACACAGAAAATTGGAAATATCAGCAGTTATGAAAACCATAGACTGGTGCTAAAGTCATGTCGTTCTGTGCTGGGGAGGTGGGATGGCAGGGGGTGGGAGAAGGGGGTTGACAGCCTCACGGCTCCTCTGTAGGAAGCAGCAAGACGTGCAGAGGCAGCAAGTCAGCAGGCATGCACTCTGGGTGTCTCAAAGATGTATTTTGGTCGCTAGCTTAAACATATCCTTTCTGGCTAAACAAAATTCCTAATGATATCCTACTAATACACCGTGGCACAAATAATGTTAATTTTCCTAAGCCATGCTGAGAATAGTTTTCTCCTTTTAAGCAGCTAGTTTTAAAAAGATTTTATCCAACTTGAAGCTGGGAGAAAATTGCATAGAAAACCCTGCTTGCTGAGGAAAAAAGTATATAGGGAAACAATCCCATATTGATAACAAGTATGAGTGAATTATGTAAATTTGTTAATATTGCTGCTGGCCACTTTCTCCTAGCTATTGAATTGTGTAACCTCAAGCCCCTTTTTTTCTTTTTTTTGAGCAGAGCAGTAGTCACAGGTTGCTGTATTTCAGACTGACTACCAAGCAGGTGCTGGCTCTTGTTTCATAACTTAGTCTTCTGTTATAAGCAGGCACAGGAGACCGGTTTGGTGAAGACATTGCGAATGGCTATAGGCACTTTGGCACCAATTAAGGATTATTTCTCGTACTGGTGGGGGTTAGAGGCCTCAGGTTTTAATTAAGACCCCGCAGTCCTTGATATCACGCAAACGTAAGCTACTGTCTTGCTGTTGCATGGGCACAGCCCTGTATCCATGGAGAGCATCAGTGGTATGGAGGAACCTCCTTGTGAGCTCAGAGGTTTGGCAATGGGACATTGGCAACAGGACTGCACTCATTGTTTGCAACCTTTCCTGCCCTGATGTTTTTAATCTAAATAAATAACAAGGAGAAACAGGAGAATGGATTCATTGTACCTGAAGCTCTTCAGAAAACAAGGCACAGAGAGACTGCCCATGAATGCTGTTAGTTTTCTGGTTTTAAGTATTTATTATTGTCACTCCCATTTTACAAGTAGGGGATGGAAAAACTAAGTAAAAATTCAAGATTCAAATTATAATGTCTCTGACAGAGCTGAGAGCTGACCACAAGATTTCTGAGCATTGTACCAGCCCAAGGGATGGTCTGAAGAGGGAGGGTGTGGTGGCTGCACACCAGTAAGAAGAGGCATACAGAGCTATAAAGTGAGTAGTGTCCATCGTCCCCATGTATTGCTGCATCAAAGTAACAAGGGATTTCTGAAATCTAAAGCCAACCTGAAACACTACTCCCTAGAAGTGAGTATTTCTTATTTGCTCTAGTGAAGCAGTAAGTTGCTATAATGGGACTTTGAGCTTATTTACCAAGACTTTGAAATGTTGCTGTTCACTCTTGCACAAGCATTTAGACTGTTCCCAGCACAAATCTGGGAAAGACAATATCAAGGTTTAAATTTTCCATCTGACTCAGACCAGGGGTTTGAGCAAAGTTGTCTCCATGTCAGCCCAGGAGGATAGGGTAGCTATCAGGCTGCTACAGACTGAGCTGATCAGTTCAGTTTTCCCTGTTCAAGCTCTTTCCCTGTCTGTGGAAGACTTAACTCTTCCCTGGCACTAGGGCTGGAGCTGAGGTTGTGTGTCTCAGGTAAAGATCCTAAATCTCTCATTACCATCTTCCCAGCCAAAAAATGTTTTACCAGTCCATGTAAGCTAGAAGAGCATCCAGAGGAAAAAGATGCTTAGGAGCAGAGTTACCCTGCCATGGTGATTTGGGCACACCGTTGAAAGGGCAGGCAGGGGTTCAGGGTCCCTCCCATCCCTCTGGAGAATGGTGTAATTACCAAGTTAGCAGTGTGTCAGTGGCCTACGTAACCTCCTTTGATTTATAGCAAGCAATTATTTTCCTTTCTTATTACAGCCACTTGGAAGTGAACTACAGTATTGCAGCAGGAGGGCAGGCAGGAGTTATGCTCTTGTGCAGAGAGAAAGTGTAAGAAATATGTTGGAGTCAAAGCAATTCTACTGTTGTTCTCCAGTCCAGATTTCAGACTGGAAAACAGGCTGAAAAGTAGAGCGTGCAGCCAGACACGAAGTTGCATGGCCCATGATTTTTAGCAGAGCCACAACCGATTTTGCAGGTTTTCCCTCAGTGTGTTGGTACAGGCAGTGAGACCTCCATAGGGACTCACTCCAGGTCGTCCCCTGTGCCTTTAGCAGGTGTCGTGAAGAAGCCTGGAATATCTGAGCCTCAGGGATGATTTAATTCCTTGATTCTGCACTGTCATTTAATCTCCATTGTTCTGCCTTTCCCCTGCAAATACGGCTTCTGACAGTATGTTCACTGCCTCCTCCATCAAGCTCACTTGTGCCTTGCTCTAGGGACAAGTGACATAAAGCCCTTCTTGCTGAACAAGCGAGGTGCCTTGTGCTGCCATTACAGAGCTCTGACTGAATGCAAAACCCAAGCTGGTATTGCTCATACTTAATCAATTGTGTCACTGCGGATGGTATTGGTAATTCCTGAGTTGTGTCTGCTAGGCAGGCTGGGAAAATAATAAGGAATGGCCAGGAAGAAAAATCGCTTCGCAACAACCAGACGTGCAGAGCCTAAGATGCAAAAATTTACAGCATGTCCTCCTTGGGCCCGAGACAAGATGACTCCATGCAATGCAAGGTAAGCTCATCTTTTTACCATCGTGCTGCTTTCCTCTAAATTTTAAATGTCAGAGTTTTCACTTCTGTGCCACGGTTGAAACTGTTGATTGAACTCTCTCTTCTGTTGGCAAAAGTTCCATGCTTCACATGGTAGAGCTATTGCTTCTTAGAGCAATACTTGTGTTACTGTGGATTTTAATTACTGCTCATTGAGAACAAGATAAATGGAGCTTGAAGTCCATAGCGTTAAAGCTATCCATAGACAACCTAACTGTGCCTGTTACTGTGCTTAGATGATGTCAGCAGCATACTATTTACTTAACCTATAAATGTCACTGATGTGATTTGTGCTGCTGAAGAAGATTTGGGGAGAAATTCTAACATGCAGCAAAGGAAAGAAACCTTTAAGGAACAGATGGACAGGCAGGATTTTCACACTCACTGTTCATATGTAAGAGCATGGAGAGCCCATATTTAAGGCAGCAGATTTTGCTGGGGGTGAGCACATCTTGCACATCACTTGGCGTGCGCGCAGAAACACGCCTTCTCTCTGCACTTTGCACCCACCAGCAAAGCCCTGTGGGAGCCCGGTGGGCGTGAAGAGGTGCCAGGTGGGTGCCAGCTCCGTGCCGGCCAAAATAGTTATCCTACCAGTGCAGGTTAGGATGAGCACGGCTGGGCCAGGAGAGAAATAAACACCCAGATATGCCGAAATGCTCCTTTGAACAGAGCTTGTCTCCTGGCAAGCATGCGCTGCAGGCAGCAAGGCTCTGCTGCGGAGCTGCTGGCTCACGTCATGGGATGTAGGGCGCTGGTGAGGGAGACGGTGAGGCTGCCTCTGCCAGCCTTTGAATCCGAAGTAGAAATGTTGCTATTTGGGTGGAAGAAAAATAGTCTCATAAACTCTTCTCCACCTGCTCTCAGCCTTAAAGTTGCCAACAGCCTGTGGTTAGCTGGATGGACTCACTGACCCCCTGCACGCATTTGTACACATGCTGCAGTTTCAGCGCTGAAGGGGTTTCATCCGTGGACCAGAAGCCCAAGGCAAGGCTTTCCAAATGCCAGCTCGACCTCCGGGGCTGGATCTGCAACTCTGCCTGCCAGCTTCTCCTCTAAGCACCCTGCTGGGTTGCTCCTGGGTCCTCCTTCCAGCCGGGGGAGGCCTTCTCCTCCCGAGACGCTGTTGTTCAGAGCAAGGGGAGGACAGAGGAAAAGGTTTTTTTCTTTTGTTCCTGTTTTTTATTTATTTAATCTCACAGGAGGTCATGAGACAATGTAGGTCAGTGACAGGGCAAGGGTGGGGACATTTTAGGTATAGCTGCTGTTTGTGCATTGGGGTGTAACACAGCGTGCCCCACAGCTGATTTTATTTTTGGAGGGGTGGAATGGGGGGAAAGTTACACCCCCTGGATTTAATTCCTGATTTATGTGTGTCAAGTCGGGTATATATGCTTTTTTTCCCCTCTTTTTTTTTTTTTCTGTTTTTTTCTTTTTTTTTAATAAATTTATACTTCTTTCTGGTCTCCATCCTGTTTGATGAATTCATGGTGCCATCTACTGATTAGAGATGGAATTAGCACTGAGTTCTAGTCAGGGATAGCATTCTGCATTATCTATTTCAAAATAAAATTTAATTATGTGATTAAACAAAAGCTTTAAACATGGACAGCACCAAATACCTGGGATTTTTTTTTTTTTTTTTTTTTTTTTTTCTTTCTTTAACCAGAAGAGCTCAGCACCTCTAAATTACCCTGACTACTTTGGGATATGTGCCTGTCTCTGCAGGAGGCTGAATAAGAGCAGTGCTTTTGAAATCTCGCCCCAAATGTACAGCAGAGCCTCAAGGATTTCTCCTTCACCTTGTGCTCAGAGAATTTGTATGCCTCTGCCGCTGCTGTGCCCCTCAAAATGAGAAATAGTTTCCAAAAACATTTTGAGCTTTTTGGAAAACTGGAAGATTATGGGGTTTCTTCCTTTTAAAAAAAAATAGCAGTAAACAAAAACAACAGATCAAAATGTTATGTTTTGAGTTTGTTTGTGAAGCAGACAAATTCTTTCCCCTGTTATCTGGAATCAGCAATGTTACACAATCTGATCTCATAGTCAAATCTGCAATTTAGAAAACCCAAACAAACCACCAGTGAGAGGGGGAGAATTGATCTCATCTGTCTTTACAGATGATATTTCTGAATTTCAGATTTCAAAAAGCCCCAAACATTCTGATTAGGAAATAAAAAAATAATTTGGTAAATAATCTGCTGGTTCTGCTTTGCTCCTGCAGCTCTCTCCTCCAGCTTTAACTACTGTCTCATGCTATTATTGTCTCTTCCATGCTGACTGTTCCTTCTCTCCCAAACTATCTATTTCTCCTGAAGCACTCTGCTCTTCAGGAGTCTGTTTCCCATCTCCAGGCAGATGCACAGAATCACCAACCTAAGAACCTGGCAGTCAACCTGGAAAACAGGGTATCGGGCTAGAGTTAGAGATCCAGGACATCTTCATCCCCAGGTGGCTCTTGCCTTCTGAAGGACTCTCTCTGAGGAGTGAGCAACAGAAAATGTGTGGGAAATATATAAGCAAGTAGAAACATCTTTAAAAAAAATTGAGTACTTCACCGAATGCAAAACAGCTGAGAGGCTTAATTAAGATACATGGGCTTTGCTTCTGAAATATCTAGTTCTTTTTCCTTTAGAAGAAAATGCAAAATTTATCCTAAATGGCAAACAATTTTCAAACACACCTTTAAAACACAGCCCCTTTTCTGTCCTTTTTCTGTAAGCACAGTGATTGTCCATAATAGCTTGCTGATGTTCCTGAGGTTACTAGATAAAGTAGATAAGAGATAATAGTGTTCCATGTACTGGTGCTTTAGGGAATACTGCGAATATTGAGGTAATTGGGGAAGTCTGTAAGGGGGGGGGGGTCACCGAAAGGAGTCAAGGTAAGATTAGAAGAGCTGAGCCGCAGATCTCGGGAATACTTGATAAAGGTCAAAAGTAGAGGTCAGTGGTTCACTTTCTCTTAAAATACTGAGTCAAATAAAGAAAGAAGAGGGCAGAACTAGAGCAGTGCCCATTACTTCCAACATCTAATTATTGTATAGATACTGTTATTTTAATATGATTAGCCAGCAGTAATGGCAAAGCAGTAGACCCTTCGCTTGGTATATCTGACAGATTAGTCCGCTTACCAGCAGTGCAGTGGCATGCTTAGAGATGGGCATGATAGACTGGTTAAGAAATAACTTTGGTGGTTTCCTCCTGTCTTTGTACAATTAGGTTCAACTTTGTACAAGCTGTCAATGGCAGGTGGTGGGAGCCAGCTACAAGTTAAGAACTGGCTCAAATTGTGCTATAAATGGACAGCAGGTATTTATATGAAGAAGGTTTGGAATTTGGAGGGTCATTATTTTTAATCCAGGTCAGACCTGTTAAATTAAAGTCTTTCAGTAAAAACAATGCAAATGGGATTTTTTTTCTTTATGATGTGCCTTTTTAATCCCACCCCAGGGATAAACACAAGGAATATTCTTGCTTTCTACCAAATGTAAGAGGGATGGGTTAGAACTACCTACTGCTTCCCAATTTATAAAGGCTAATGCCCTTGTTCAGCCTGCTCCTCTTTGCAGTCTAAGCTGATTTTAGCAAACATTTTGTCCAAGTCATAAGCAATTTGGTACAGCTGTGTTGACATAAGCAGGCTGTAAACAATTGTTGCATGATACTTCAGAAAAGTCAGATTCACATGTGCAATAGTGGGCAATGCTGTGAATGCATTCATCAGCGCCCAAACACGTGCAGCAGACTTGCAAACCAGCTCGAGGCAGGGATTGCTGTTCCTCAGTTTGTACAGGGCTTGGCAAAACAGAACCACAGACTCTGTTGTTTAGTAGTAATAATTTGTGTTTGGCACTCCTGGGCACCACAGTCATGGACCAGGACTGCAGTGAGGGTGGGACTCGGGGCTGAGGTTGGAGGGAAGGATGGTTCCTGTCTCCAGGAGTTTGTAGCACAACATGACAGCAGATGAATAGGGATATGAGAAAACAAAGAAATTATTGAGACATTATTGGGTAATATGATAGTCAGTAGTCTCATAACGCAATTTGTTTTATGGTTGTCATGCTCTTTTGGTAGGATTTGTGGCAAAATAAAACTTCTTATGAGGAGTGTGGAGGAGGAAAATGAAGCAATGCAGTGTGCATCTATGAGGAATTCCTGTTAGAGAAGGAGAAAGCATGAAGATGCTGATTTGAAAAAGTAATTAGAGGATAATGGAAGCTGGATCCATAAAGTAAGTAGAAATTAAGGAGGTTATGGTGGGAATAAATTAGGATACACATTAGAAGTAAAGAAAACCAGGTTACGTTTGGTGTGATAGAAAAAGTTGGCCTGATGAAAGTAAGAGGCTAGGAAATTTTGGGGGTCTTATGTTTTTGGGGTTTTTTTCATTCTTCACAATGACAGTAGTGGCTACGAGAAAGAGACTAACCAACAAACCAATTACTCTGGCATCCGCACTCCCTTGGCGTGGTGGATATGTTTAATTTGAGCAAGGATCCTGCGAAAGGGAGACAAATTCAGTATCTAGAATTATGGAGAGAAGACTTCTAGTCCTTCAGTCACATCAGCAGTGTGATCTTTGGAAAACAGACCTTCTCTGCCTCATTTGTATTAGAACAGAACCACAAAAAATATAGGGCACCCTAGTGGTTGGTGAAAGCCACTGCAGTGCAGAGGAACTGGATATTGCACCCCTAGCAATTTCCTTAGGGCATTAGCCTCAGGTTTTAAGGCAAGAATTGCACCTCTCACAAACCTATGTTGTTGGAGTGTAGTTCTTTTCATTTCTAGGTTAAGATTGCTCTTTCAGTTCCCAGCTCTTTGATAGACATGCTGAAGTCTGAACTCCAGTAGTAGCCTATAAGGTCAGCAAATGCTTGTCGCATGTGCTACTAATGTTTTTCCTATGCAAACTTTTGTAACTGTGGCAATGCCAGTTTATTGATTGACTTCTGAACTTGGTTGCTGTTAGTACTCTGCAAGACCCCAGCCCCACAAGAGCAGCTGAGCGGAAGCAAGGCAGTGAAACACAAACTTGGACGAGCTCTTTATGTTATATGCACCTTCAAACTGATCTTCACCTCTCATGGACCTGAAGTTTACAAGGCAAAAGAATAGTTAAAAGAGTTGGAACAAGTCACAGGGGGGTGAGAAAACAAAGAGGCTCATTAGACTTTATGCCTGCTTTTCAACTATAAACAGCATAGTGCAGTTTTTGTTAATGCTTTGAATTTTAATTACATGCTGCCTTAACTAGTACACATCTAATCTTATCTTTTTCCACCTGGTATTAGAGAATGAATCTCAAGTTTAATTTAAAAACTGCACAAGATTCTGAGGAATGCTGGAGTCCATGTTTGTATGTAGGATACAAGTTTGCTCACCATTTCAAGGAGAGGAAAGATATTTTCTTTCTGAAGCACATCAGGGACTTGATTTTACTATCCACAAAGCAATTAATAAGGCATTAGTATATATGACTGCATTCAGTGTGTGCTGACAAGTCCACATGCTTCTGCATAGAACATATTTTCTTCTGAATATGACATCTTTCTTAACCACCAAAGAGTATAAATATTGGTCTTAGTGCTTGAACGAGTCACAACTCAAACAAGTGAATCATATTTTTAAAGCACCGTGCTAAACTGTGGAATTACTGAATTTCTGTACAGATCAAAGCTGTGACAAATTTTCATGTTGCGTTGAACATGGCCATATCCATTTCTTCTGTTCAAGCAGACAGTATTCCAGAGGGTATCGCAATGTGCTTCAGAATAAGTTCTCTTTCTTAAAGTTATTCTTATTGAAAGTAATACAGCATCACAATTTAAAGCTTGAGCCAATTGAAAAACTTTTCACAGAAAGTTTCCTCAGAAAATGCCAATTTTACTGAGACACAGTCCTGCTTTGAAATTCTCGTAATTCTCTGGTGCACTCCACAGCCCGTTTCATTGACAGTGGGCTATTTTGGGAGTCAGAGTGACTGCACAGGGACCTAGCACAAACTGTGACTATGCACTTCGTCTTTATTCTTGTGCCTTGTTAGTCTAGCAACTCCCTCCATCACAAGGTGATTTTCTTACTGAATCTGGTCTCAGATAGGAGCAGTAGTATCAGCTGAGCAGCAGAAGTGCTGGGACATTATGGAACAACACAGTGCAGTAAGTGCCAGAGAAATACGCTAATGCAGAGCTCAGAGATTTTCACAAAACTGAATTGATTGCTGCTCTGCTGGTATCATCCGACTTACAGTGATTCCCAGCAGCTGACAATCAACTCTAAGATGTTTTTCTCACAACAGTTCTACATAACCAAAAGTTTGGTAGGAGTACTTCCAGGAAACCTGTAATTGCTTTGGAGAGCATTCTCCTAGGTCAGATCTAAAAACATTTATGGTGAATATTGGCTATTTTTAGATGTGATTAAGTGGAAACTGATGAATCATTCAGGCTTGAATTTGACACAAACAGGTAGGAAAGTAGGTTTTGTTTATTTTTTCCAGGGTAAGTAAATAATTGTGGTAAAAACCAGAAACTGAATGAATAATGAAAATTGCTTTAACTTTTTTAATATAAAGGATACACATGGGACATGTTTGTGCTCATACACATATGTATCCAAAAGTGAAAACTGTAATTTAGTAGGAATTGGAGTACTTGGGGAAGTGTGTGAAGATTCTGCAGGCTCTTTATCTCGGAGTAAATTATTGTCTCAATGTCACTTTTGTGGGTGACTCCAAAGGGTATTTAAGAAATTATATGGAAGAAAAATGGTTTTTAAAAAAGCAAAAAGTGCTGAATGTTAATTTACTTACTCCAGAGCTGAATGGAAAAACCATTAGGGAAGATATGCTGAATAGGTTTGGCAGCCTGTGCCACAAGAAACCTTTCCCATAGCCCATGCAGACAGAGCAGTTAAGTGTTAATAGGAAACCATACCGTTTTTTTTCCTTGAAACTGAGAGTAGTAGATATGTTGTTAAGAAGTGTTAATCTGATGTAAGACACAATTATTTCATTTATTAAACGTTCTTCACTACTGCTAACAGCTGGGAAACCACGAGTAACAGGTAAAACACATCCTCCTGATGCATGGGGAGCCATGTTTATAAAGTAGGTTACAAATTAGCTCCTGAGGTTATTAGAGAGTCACAGTGTATGTTCCTGGGATAGTCGAATAGCGGTGCTGGTGTGAGGTGGAGCGCAGCCGCCAGGCGCACACAAGAGATGCGGATCAGAATTCATGGCAGAAGCGATCTCCAGCACCCGCAGTGCCCTGGCAGCCTGTCCTTGCTGGTAGGTCTCACTTCTGCTCTCTGAGCTGCCACCACACTTCACCTTTGCTCAATTTTAAGCACAGGTATGAATTATCCCACTGCCAGCAATGGGATTGCTCACGTACTTGCACCATTTCCCATAAGTAAGTCTGAATGGAAAGAGGACTGCCACAAAATGCTAGATTTATTTTCCAAAGGGACACATGCATGGTTAAATTACATTTATGTTATATATCTGTTTTTATCTATCTGTCTATTTTCTACAATAAATCAGTGCCACAGGATTGTAAAATAAATATTTACATGAAGTATATAGAGGAGGTTACACAAATTAGGTTATATTGACATTGCTGATCTGTTTTATATTGATATTTATGGTATTTGGTTTGTTACAAGTCAATTAATTTATAAATACCTTGTTTCTTAAAGCAAGGTCTATTTAATAGCAAGTATTGAGGTCATTTTTCTGGCATGATATTTCATGGAAAGCTTGTTTTTAACCAAACTAGCAGTTTTTGGAGCACAGCTTTACTCAAAATTTCAGTATTTCTGAAAGTGATATGGAAATTTGGTAGCATATTGGAGTCTGATGCACCTGTAAATAAATCAGATACCTGGGGCGACAGGGACTTTTAGGGGTCACCCCGGGTCAGGTAATTCAGTTGTGGCATATCTTTCATAAAAGCAATGAGGAATCTCAGTAAGTTAATAAACTTGCAAGTCATCAGATTTTCCACATGCAGTCATGTCCTGTAAGTGCAATAGAGTGTATTAATAGTACTCTGATGTAACATTTTCCAAGTGTTTTGTAGTAATACTGGTTGGGTCATGTACTTCTAACAAGTGTTAACATTCCTTGGGGAAGCCTCAGGGTTTGAAGTGCCTTATACTACCATAAAATGCGGAATAATCAAATCTGTGAAGGACAGGCCACTGTGAGCCTGGCAGGAATATATGACACTTGTGTATTGTGTAACAGGCATTTCCTCTAGTTCTGTGATGAACTGGAGGAAATTATTTTGAAGTATATGCATTGTATACACGAAACAGAACATAACTTCACGTAACATTCAAGTTTCCGACTTAATCAATACATAACCATGGTGGGTTCCTGGAATGGAAAAGAACTGAAATTGCTGCTGTCACCCCAAAATCTTTGCTTGGTATCCTTTCATCCCCTTATGTTTTTTCTCAGTAGCACCTGGCTCCCCAGTCAGTTGTTGGACAGTCAGGGTAATATTCTTTGCTCCAGGGTATGGAGAAGGTGATGATCAGGTGCCACACAGGTACCGTTCCCATGGGTTAGACTTTTGGTGTGGACATCCTAGAGTAGGAACCTGACAGGTGGCTGGGACTGAAGAAGAATTGTGTCTAGATAACATTTGTTTAGTCTGCACACCGTTATTTGAGGAAAATACAAATCCATAGTTGAAAGATGCAGCACTCTCTCATACAGTTTTAGTTAAGAGAAATTCCAGTTGAAGGTAACGTCTTCCCATTAAGTGGACCATAGGGGCAAGGTTCATTCTTTCTGTTTTTAAGAACTGTTACTATTTCACAACAGTTATGTCTTTAATTGATGCCGGTATAACTTGCCTGTCAATATAGCTAATAGCCAATGCCACTGCAAATGTTGGAAGGTATTGCTTAGTAGCCTATAAACATGTTTATATTTCATCTCTAGACTCAGTCTGAAGTCTCACCCTGTCTAGATATGTACTCAAAGTTCGACACAGCCCCTTGCTGCCGGGATGCTCAATAAATCCTTACACATAGATGACTTTCCTGCTTTGTCTGCAGTTAAGGATGCTTCTGGGCAAAGCTGCTTGTGAAAGTATGTATCTGCAGGTTCACATCTCCTGCGATAGTATGTCATGGTAGCCTGTTGTCACCTGTCCTGTTGCAGTTCCTGAGCTCTGCAACGGCAGGTCATCTCATCCCATCCTATAGGGAGACATTGCTCACAGTCCTTGAACTACAAAACCTTTTAAGTCAGGGACTGAAATATTTTGTTCTGTAAAGAGCTTCCCACATACACTTATATCCTACATATGATCATTTACAAGAACAACTTACGTTTTACAGATTATATGACCTTCCAACTATATTTTAATATGGAAAAATTAATTGATACAACTATATACAAGGAATGAAATCTCATTTCAGTTAATATCATAATCCATGTAATAGATTAACATCTGGTTCTGACTTCCCAAATCTCAGCTTCCAAACTCTTCAGAAATTAATGGGAAAGTCAGTAGAAAGCTTTTACATACAGCATAGTATTAATTCTTCATGTCTGTTTCATTTTACTTTATTTAGACTTGAAAGATATTCTGTTTTACCTGCATGAGTTCAGAGATCTTCCCTCATCACCCGTGAATGGGAATCACATCACTACATCCCCATGTAACTCAAAAGAGAACATTGAAGGAAAACAGCCAGAGAAATTCAACCCAATCCATGTCATGAGTTGTATAAACCAGTTTTTGTACTTTCCACTGATATGACCTTTTCCACTACCTGTTGTTTGAAGCACTTTAATCAGTGGATTTAGAATTTATTGTATAATACAGCTTTTCTTTTTCAGACAGCAAAAGCCTTGTTAATCCCCTCTTGTGAGTCAGTGTAGAATTTGGCCAATGTAGGAAACTCGTTGAGTTTGTTGTTTCAGTCCTAATATCTCACACTGTGGGTGTTTTGCAGTTGATTTTGATGGGATCAGATATAGACCTTGAATCAGCTCCATTCACTTTATTGATAACTGATTTATTGATAATTAGAAGATATTAACCGAAATACCGGAAGTGCTAATCACTGTTGCTATGTATTATTATCACTGGGCAGGGAGGATAATAGTTACTCCTTACAGAGTTTGACTTCCAATGATGTGAAGAAAATCCCTCTGTCTGAAGTGGTGTCATGGTCAGGTAACCACCACTTCCAAGGGCAAAGTGTGGCTGGAGAGATGGAAACCTTCAGAGCAGCTCTTCAGGTGTTTGCCAAGACCCTGATTTCAGAGGTATTTATGGGGGAAAAAAAAAAATTACACAGGCATGAACGCTATCTATATGTGGCTTTCTATTTCTTAAATTTGTTTGTGTTGTGATATGTGAGATGTTGCCATTTTATTTGGCAACTGTATTGGTACATATTAGGTAATAGAGTGTCAGGCCACTGCGAGGGCTGGGGGCTCCCTGGGCATGGCATTTGTAATCATCCATGGTAGGTAACTGCTAATACAGAGTCACTATTTTTACTCTTTTTTAATGCATTTAAAAGCATTTTGAAATTAAACCTCCTTGCTTCTATTATTTCTTTTTCTTTTGTGTGGAATGATTATTTGCCGTTATCCTGAATATGTGAATGTCACATACAAGATATGTGCACTTGTAAATTCAGCAGGCGTTTTCTTGGCACCTCAATATTCCATTGATGCAGCTGGTACTTTACACTCGTCATTTAAAAAACCCGGTATCTTGCCAAATTACATGAAGTCTAATTTGACCTTTATCTCTGTACAGCTAAAGTGGTGGTATAACAACCCTTTCCCTGTCCAGAAGTAGGAATGAATGTAGAAGAAAGTGAATGCACAGAGTGCTCAAAGCTCTCAGATTTATCTCTCTCAAGATCAAAGAGCTAATCATAATGAATTCATTCCTTTTTCATGAGCAGTGGCTCTTCATTCTGGCCACAGTTCAAGAAAATAATCACAATCAGAAAGTTTGAGTACTTACGACCCAATTCATATCTCAGGTATGCAGGTGATAGCAAGGGTACAGGCAGGTCATTGCCTTGATTGCAGTGCAGCGTCACTGAGTGAGCGATGGCACAGCTGCACCATCCCCTCCAGACAGCGCTCGTACATGCTGCTGGTGACTTCTGCTGTCCCCCACCATGTGCTCAGGTTTTTGTCAAGGATGGTATATTCGTGGTCTAATGTATTTTAAAGAACATTTAAATAAGACATGTGTTTGTGGCCATTAGGACCAGAAGGGTAGAGACTAGCCTTGAAAGGAGGGCAGTTGGTGACAGAAGACAGATTTTGGCAAGAATGAGGGAAAGGAGGAATGTCATAAAAAGAAGCAGGGCAATGCAGGATGACAAAGCTTTATTTCGCATAATCTGGGTTGCTGGCCTCCTGAAAAGCTGCTTCTCTAGTTTGCTGCCCACCACGCTGTGGCAATTCTGCTCTTGCCATACAGGGGTGTGTATTGTTATCCCATACAGCTGGCAATGGAAACCCCATTGCTTTAGTTCTGCAGCTGAACCTGCAACATTTCTCTATGTTCTGTATGTAAGTGATAACCGGTGGAAAGGGTGCTGAGGTAGCCCAGAAGGGAAAGTGGAGCAGTCCACTGCAGTGAGTCCTTGTGAGAGATTAGTGTCCACCTTGGTGACTGTTTATGTTCATAGAAGATATATGCTCTGCAGTTGAGCACTACACTGGGTCCGCAGCCACGACCCAAACTGGAGGCATGTGTGCCTAGGCAACGAGGCACTCCTGACTGCCCTGTGCCATGCAGGAGGGTGCCTGCATTGGCTTGTGCACATAGGCTGGGACTGGAGTTCCTTCATCCCCTTAGTAAATCAAAGCCTATCACAACTTGATTCAAAGCATTCCTCAATAAATGAGCCTTTCAGCTGATGTCAATAGGATTTCTAGTTTCTTTCCCATTCCTCAGCATCCTTGCATCCCCAGAGAATATAATCAAGCACAGTAGACTGTAACAATCAGGGCTTGGAGATTCTGTAGCATTCAGGCACAGCCTTGAGGAGTCATGTTTGCTGACATTAAGTTGACTACAGCTTTACGGTCATTTTACACATGACAGCATGTCAGCTGTGTAAACCTCGCTGGAACAGAAGATTGCCTATGACTAGCTGCTGTGAAATTGAAATGATTTGTCTGTGTCTACGTGGACTGAAAATCATAGCTATTGTTTGCTAGTTGTTGCAATTTCTCAAGCTTCTCCTCTAATTCAGTGTAATTTTGTACTGGAGACAAGGCATTAAGGGGGTTCATGATGCAGGTGTGTGCCAGACCCCTGCTTCATCAGTGCCTCCCATCAGTCTCCCATCAGATTTAATGGGCTTCACCTTGAAAGCACCAGATCATATTGTATTTTCGTAACTTCAGTATAATTTATTCCAAGAGAAATCTGTGCCATTGCAGAGGGAAGTATTACTCAAGGTCACTTAGGGTAACAGAAGTGAGCTCTAACTGACGTGATTTCTGTGAACAACCTGTGGATTAAGGTACCATTTAGCGTAACTGGTGTAGAGTTTGGGCCCACAGGTTCCTGTGCTTTCAGTGTAACTGTATAGGATGGATGTGCTAGTCTGCACCTTGAACAAAAGCAATTAGAAAATAGTGATTACTCCTGTTCTCATTTTTCAGACTTAACAAAGCTATATAAAGTTTGTGGTGTAGTTAAACAACCAGACAATACTTTGAGTATGGCTTTTGAACAAAATTCTATGCAAGTCAGTTATATTTTGCTTTAAATTAGCATACAAAAATTGAAAATGTTTTGACCTATTCTTTTTAACCAAAAGCTACAGAATTCCTCTATGTTCCATAACCTGACTACTCTGTGTGTCACAAGGAAAACAGAAATGCTTTATTTTAAGTTTTTGTGATATTCTATTTCATGTGACTTGAAGTACAATAAAGGTTGGGATAAACAGACTTTATGCAACACCACATCCTAGTACAGAACATTTAATAAGAGAAAAGGAATAAAGACTCCCACTGAAAAGCTGCTGGTGTCAAATAATCATTTATTCTGCTGTTGTTGACTTGCCCCCGTCTAAATGACAGGGGCTTAGCTACCAAAAGGAAACAATATTCCAACAAATGCTTGTGAAACCCTGAATAATTCTTGTCACATCAAAAGCCTACGTGGAACTGTGTGCTTTTGGCTTTAGTGTTCTTTTTTTCTCACACATACAGAAACAGTAAATGAGGAAATATTTATGCTTATCAGAAAGAAGGCTACTTTTTACAAACATCCTTCCCCAGCACATCAACGGATCTTAAACTGCATGTCTGAAGTTTGGGTGAACTTCAGGCTTGATGTCACATATCGTGCTCAAAAGCTTTTTCATCATGCTTTCCATGTTCTTGTGGTAGCTGCTAGTGAGGTTTCGGACAGTTTCTGTTGTTTGCTCTTCTATTTTAGCAGAGAGGTTGCCTTGGGAGCCCATTACCTGAAAAGCAGAAGTCCTCTGAGCAAAATGAAGGGTTATATATGACTATGTTTATTGTACTTTTCTTTATCATCTAGCATAAACGTAACAGAAACATGTCAAAGTGCTTCCTAGCAGTAAGGGTATGAGCTAGGTTGAACTGTATGCATAAAAACAGGATTAAAGGGGACTCTTTCATATGCTCATTAGTAATGGGAATCTCCCCATATAATGAAAATTTCCCAGTTCACTGTGGGAACAACACTGTACATGTTTTGTCTTCTATATCGCTCATTTTAATTTGTTTCTATTTTAATGACTAGTCAACTAAGTTCCATCACCAGTGTGCTTCGTTTGGCCTCACTGAGAATGAATGTGAGCATGGCTAAGGAGGAAAACACGGGAAAGCCTTCCTGACAATGCATAATTACAGTTTCAGAGTACTTGAAAATGTCTTCAGCAGTTAGTGATGTATAACCTTCAACAAGCCTCAGACAAGGTCTTTTAATGTTACATTTTCTTATCTGGCGAAATACCAGACAGCTTCTGGCACAGTTAATATCAGGACATTCGCTTGGAATTTAATTGACTCTAGACTTGCTGAACATTTTAGCAAGGTTATGTTATAAACAGATGTATGTGTTCCAAATCCGTTACTTTGCTCCCTCCTCCCCCACTGCCCCAACATCCCTCGAATTCTTCCCTTACGGAAAAGTCCTTCTGATACTGGCAGAGAAATTGGTTTCCAGCTAAAGAATTCCAGGGGAGAGCAGAAGACATTTCTGCACACTGACAGAGTAAGAAAGGAATAAGTAACATATTCTTCTTGTTCCTGCCATGGTCCTCTGGTGTGCACTAGCAGCTGAAGCTAACCTGTGATGTTAGTGGGATACCCAGAGGATGACCAGAAACAAGGGAAGAATCATTAGCTTTATTTTCCACATGATTTCAGCCCAACTTAGGCCTTAAAAGAAGGAAAAGCAGCTGAGTTAAGATCTTTTGCAGATATCACCTTTGCAATTCTATTTATCAGTGCCTGGCAATGTAGTTTGTCCATAATCCAGATGTAGAATGCTTTCCAATTTGGGAGAAATACAGGGCATAGACATAACTGTAAATATCGGGAAAAGATTACAGTTTTCTATAGTAACTATTTTTAGCTGGCATTTTATTTTAGCTTTTAGACAAATTGTGAGGGTCTCATGTGGGAAAGATTGTACAGCTTAGACCAGATTTATGAAGCTGATTTTTTCCACTGGAGAAAATAACTTTCTAGAGATCCCAGATGGTTGTGTGTTATCCAGCTACTAAATACTTTTGAAAAACTTCATGAAAAGCATTATAATTTTAAGAATAGCCTCTGTAGACTGGGAACCCGCTCTCTCAGTTCATGCTAATACTGTAACTTGAGATAGTTGATTCTTATTCTTCTATGTATTTTTTTTTCCCTTTTTCTGCTTCTGAATTTGAAGACCTTTTTCTTTAGAATAGATACAATGCTGCTTAGTCTATGATTTCTGCTGACCTTCAAGGTCTGTCCCTTATTTTGCCCATACTGGTTTTATGCTAGTGTCATTCCAAAGTCGCTAAAACGTTACATTGAATTGGAAGCCACAAAATTCAGAACTAGGCTGTAGTACATCTCCAGAGTTTAGTGATCTCAGACCCTGAGGGCAAACGCCATGAGCACTAGCAAAATTGGTTTGAGATCCGGGCTTAAGTTCTGTATGTTTTGAAAAAAGATCTTGCATATTGTCACTCTAACCTCAAATTAATCGTTGTTTTCTGTTGCTGCTGTTGTTCATTCTGGACTGATGTGGAACATCTCATAGCATGAGAAAATTTACCCCAGTTTGGATACAGCAATATAAAGTAAGAGGAGGAATAGCATTAAGTGAGGCTGTGACAAAGAATTAAAAATACTTGTGTCCGAATACCTGAGACGGTAAACTGAACTGGGCATCAGACTTCCCTCTGCACTGGCTTAGTTGGAAATCCTGACTGCCTTCCAGGCACAGGTTAATAATGATGAAATTTGTCTGGGTAGATAAATGTTCGACATAATGGGGTCAGGGAATGTGAAGGAGGACTGCAATGATCTTGTACCACATGCTGTCAGTTGAGGAGCAATATGTGCTCTGTCCTGCTTGTGTGAAATGTTCAGTCAACAAACAGTGGCCTCTCCCTGCAGCTTTAATTTTGTTTGTGATGAAAAAATTGAGTTCACACCAAAGCAACATCTTTTCTCTTCTGCTATTTCAGACCTAAAACAAGAAGTCTGGCTTGACTGAAAAGGTGAACAAATTTCAGAGGTGTTTTTACTTTATTTTAGTGTCGGTAAACATCTGAAATTGTACATATGAGACAATTCCACCTGGCCTGGCGGTGTGACAGTGTGTCTGGAGGCTGGCAGTGTATGTTAGAGACTTTGTGTGTATATCTGTTCATAAGGCTTGTGACCTCTGCTGGAAAATGTTTTATGTGAAGTGTGACTGAAATGACAGGTTTGTAAAGCAGTTTTTATTTGACCTCTTTGGCTTTTTTTGTGACTGCTTTTGCACATGTAGTTTCCTTGCCTTTGCACAAAACAAGCCAGGGTAAAAACAAGAATAAAAACCTAAGAGGAAGGTCACCAAGTAAAAAGAGAATGGTACGTGAACCTTCATGAAAATACTAGAGAAAACTGCAAGATGGCATAAACGTATAAAATGTACTATAATTCAGATATGAAAATATCAGCCAGACCACATTTGCTATGAAAACGTAGTGAAAAACTCAAAAGTTTTGGTGATTTCAGTTCCAAGATGCACTCTTGTATGCAGTCAAAAAAGTCAGCGAAAGTGGAACGGAAATAGAAAGATTTTAAATCCTTACTTTTACCGAAACATCCACCTTACTGAAACCTCCAGTTTCAAGACAGGAATGAGGTCTGTCTAGAGTTAAAGAGGACCCAAAGGTGGTTTTCCTTAAGGGAGATAAGTCTTCAAAGTACAAGCATGAACCAAATACAGAATCTGGACAAATTTAGCAGTGAAAGTCCACAATACCTTCTACAAATGCATTCAAAGCCTGTGAAGAAGTCAAAATGAAGCACATACACATCATAGGTGATATCTCTGAGTTTAATCAGTATGATCACGTTGGTTTGCAGAGGTCTCCATGTAACACTGTTTGAAGCAATTTGTTTTACCCTTGAGCAGACTGACACTGCAAAAGAACATATGCAGGTTTCTTACTTACATTTGTTTGCTTGTTCCTAAATTCCTTCTCCCTCTGTAACCGGTAGTGGTCTATCTCAGCTATGGCTTCTTCTTTGGCCTGCTTCAGCCTCTTTCCCTTTCCTAATGGGGGAAGAAACAGGGATTTACTTCACACTTGTCGCTGTATCCCAAAAGATGAATCTCTCTAAATCAGAGGTATTTTACCCGGTGCAGTAAAATGGACAAAGCTTCAAGCAAAGTCAACAGCAGCTTTATTTGCACAAGAATGGTCAGAAGAGCCAAAGTGATTTAGGTAGGGTACTTTTCGATTGAAAGCCAGTCACACAAGTACCCATCTTCTGAGACCAACTCCCTGTGCAAAAAGCACACATCAAATGAAAGGCTTGTTGGTTTGCTAACAACAGAAGTCTTTTTGCAACTACACGTTTTCTCATAACACAAATGCTTTTTTTTTTTTTATCACAGCTTGGTGTTTAAATAAATATCTATTTTTCCTTCGTCAGCAATAGTAGCAGCCAGATAACAGATTTTAGTTGTCACTGATGGGAAAAGACGTTATTCTGTAAGATTTGCTGTATTGATTGGTTGCCAGCATCCCTTCGTCCTACACCAACTGGATTCTGCTTAGAGCTGGCAGATTTCCAAAGTACTGCAAGATACGTCTTAACCACTACCAAACGAAGTTGCAACTTTCAGCCTTTGTCCTCTTCCCCACCCTTTTCCCCTAACGTTTGTTAAATGCAGAGGTGAGTGGTTAAGAGAAAAAGGAGGTCAATGGTATTCTCTACCAATGTATAGAAAATATGAAAGTGCTTAAAAAGTGGTTTTTTTCCTTTTCTTTTTAAACAGGAGGGTGATCTGTAAGGTCGCATTTTAGGCTGTAGCGGAAACTAGAGCCTTCCTCCTGAACAGGCTTGTTTACATACTTACTTTTGTTCACTGTGAATAGTTACTTTGTCTTAGCTAAAATGCTCAGGGTTTGTCAAATCAAGCCCATGTAAGTCATTGCAGGACTGGGCATAAGGTAGTTCTTAGATCTAGCAGGGGTGTTACATAAAGGATAGGAGTAAAAGGTTTGACGGGAATGTGATGCTTAAGTTTTTACAGGAAGCAAGTGTTGAACATGTCATAACCACCCCACCATGATGAATCTCTGTCTGCCTGTTTTTCATAAAGTTGGTAAAGTTGCATGGATCTCCACAGGACTCTGCTACACTACTTTGTGAGGAAAAAGTCACTTTCTAACTCAGGGGGCTGTAAACCTCTTGCACTGAAAGTTTGTATGTTACATTTGAGACACCTGGGCTGATGCTGATTTTTGCGGTCTCTTCTGCTGTACAGGTAGAATTTTAGGAGTGGGAGGGGATAAGCTTGCTCCCTTTTCTTAATGGGAGAAATGTCTTAGATGGCTGAAAAAGCTATTGCTTAGTTGCTTAAATTAGGATATCACAAGAATGAGAGAGTGGAGGCTAGGCAACTGAAAAAGGCATTTTGATCTGATGTGTGAAACATCAATTTATTTATTTATTTATTTATTGCAACCTCCTACTTAACATCATTGAGCAATATGAATACTTTTTTAAGTTTGGGGGGGGGGTGGTGTTTTGTTTTGTTTTGTTTTTTTTTAATCTTTCAATTCAAGCACAAAAGTTGAAAACAGTACCTTTTCTGAAATCCTAAGGAACATTCTCCAACTAGGCTGGAAAGTTGAGTATTGGTATTTCTGATTTATTTTCTCCAGGCTGCTACGTTGGATTGGTTACACCTGTGCTGGGCTAATGAAGCCTTATCAGGTATGGCATATAGCAATCTTCTTCCACGGAGCATGGTACAATGAGGAAGCTGAATCTTGGGAGGAAGATTGTTGGTTTTGATACATCTGAGGTTCAACAAAAGCCTGGGTAAAATGCCTGATCCATTAATAAATTATTTGCCTAGTTGACAGTTCCTTCTGAAGTCATTATCTGCAGATGAGTGAGTAGAAGCAGAGAGATGCCTGAAATGTGAATTTCCTTTTAAAGTCTTGGACTGTTTGATTTTGTGGATGTGCTTGGATGTATTGTAGTACCTGGGGTGCATGATTCTATAAAGGCTTTTTACAGGAAGGAGGAACCTGGTGCGGAACTAGATAGCATTACTGACTCTCAGTTCATCAGTGCAGTGCTCTCTTTTGTAGTTAATTGTATATATTTCTCAGAGTCCTTCTGCCACCGAGGCACTCTGCTTAAGTATAAAGGGGCAGAGAGGCAGTTTAAAATCTAGCGTGTACTTTCCCAGGGTTTGTACTTGTTTGATAAGGGCTGATTGCCTCAGCTTCTGCTACTCATTGTATGAAGTCTTGGGACCAGTATGCGTGAACCAACAGATTTGTGTAAGAGCCTGACATCAGTCTGGACAGCAAAATTTGGAACCAGGTTTAGGTTTGTATTTTTTGAAGTTTCCCTTTTTCTCCTTTCCAAATTTGGAGCTGATCAGCCTTTTATAGAGTTTTCTTCTAGGAGCAGAGCTGGGGGGGTGTGATTCTCTGGAGCTGGAAGTCAGGGGGAGTGACTATGATGAAGCTCTGCCAATTTCACCAGCTGAAGAACTAGATCTCTACAGCAAATTAAATTATTTCAAAATCAGTGGGACTTTAATTTCAAATTCCATCTGGGGGGCCATCTGTAGTAAATATGTTGCATATTTGGCCACCGGATAGATAAATAAATCTATTTAAAATGCACAAAATGGAAAGAGATTAACTATAAAACAACAGTTCATTTGCCTCTGACAATGTAGCTAGTGAACCAAGAAGTATATATATACATACATGTCAGCTCTTGACAGTGCGCTGGAGTAAGCACAATACATAGGGTGTCACTGTAGGGTGGCAGCCATTTCATTTTTCCATGATGCCTTTAGGATTGGCACAGCAGGAACCTGCTGCTTCCTATTTAATTAAGTGGAAAAGCTGTGAGTAAATTACTGCTAGTTCAACAATGTTGTGGACAGAATCGGCAACTGCCAACATATGTGATAATGCATATGCTGCACCTGATTAAGTTAAGCAGAAACTAGAGCTTAACCTGCTGTTTCACTAGAGACAAACCAAAATTAATTAATCAGTCTGTTATTAACCACTTGTCTGCTACCTTAGTTGTGCAATATGGGATTGCCTTTTCAAAGTCTTACTGATCTTCTGGATGGGATTCTCTGCAGAGCACAGCTGAGCTGAAATCAAACCTTACACACTGAAGGGTGGCAGAGCATTGAAATTCAGCCAAGATCATGCAAAAAAGAGGGCAAGAAATACAGGAGGATGGGCAAGCCAACCTGTCCCTATGACATTTCCTCTAGGATCGTAAGGGTGAGGTACAGAAAGCTCCAAGTTTGAAGAGACTTTTGCCACAAAGGGCATGCTGTGGGGGCCAGGTTAGCTGCTGCCCCTTTGTCCCTCCTTCCTGTCCTTGAAGATGGGGAGCAGCAAAGCAGCTGTGCTATGCCTGGTTTCCTTGTCCACTGTCGTCCATGATTATGGTAGCTGACAGCCTATAAATTTCTATGCATCATGTTAAATTGGGCAAATCTTAACCAACTTTCTGTAACAAGTCAGCCCCTTGTTAGATTTTCTTACCTAACATGGGAAGGCATTATTAGCATGGAGAAAGGTTGTATTCTTCTTTCTAGGTATTTCTGTGATGTTAATGAAATACCTAGCTCTGGTTAGATCCAAAACAACTGGGGAGGATTTTTAGGTTGTTGGGTTTTTTTAGGTCTTGGAAGAAAAAGACAGTAGAAAGCAAAAATGTTGCATTCTAATTTGCTCAAACAGTAAGTTATCTTACTTTCCAAAAACTGCCATGCTAAAATTTGCTTTCTGTTTTCAAACATATCATCTAGGCTTCTAGCTGAATGTCTGCATAAAAATCATGTCATATGAAGAAGTTGCCAAAAATTAATCCTATTTTCTTTAAATAGGAACATTTCAGTTGTCTTCAAGAGTGTTAAATTGTCTGCAAAATGGGATTTAAGGATGCTCATTTTGAGAAGATTATTTTGCCCTTTTAATAAAATACAATACAAGCAGCTGACCAGTATGTATAGCTTTTTCAGTAGATAAAATATGTCCTGGATATTATCCAAGAGAGTGCCACGGATATAATTCTGTTTACAATATCTTATTTTGATTAAAATTTGTTTTTAATCTGATTTCCTGAAATCTTTCATCTGAGTTTTCATTTTATTAGGCATTAGAAATTCAAGCCAAGATATAAAAATCTATAGGAAAACAAGTTTTGCTAAACTCAGTGTTCATGACACATTTGTTTCCCTTATTTTACCCAAAAGGATTTTCAGGAACTGATGTCTTGGCTCTGACAATGCTCAGTTATGTCTGGGATCCAAATTATGCTTAAAGCAAAAATGATAGCTAAAGCAGTGCTGTGTATAAAAGGCCAAAGGATTGCAGACTGTTTTGGTTTGTCTTTTAATCAATTTAATAGTTTCAGCCTTGCATGTGTGCATTTACCAACAAACTATTAATAATTTGCCAGGTATAAATGACATCAGCCAATGATACAGTAAAGATATTGCAAGCCAGGATAAAGGGTATTGAGCAAGAAGTATGAAAAAGCATGTACAGAGGAGCTTTAGCACTGTATTTTTGCTTTGCATCATGTCTATAACTTTATTTATTTGCTAATTTTTCAGTTATCCAAAGTGGATTTTGCATTACAAACAGCTGCACATGTCAGCAAAACCTAGGCCCATTATCTGTTTATATACAATATTGTGTGTTCACGCTACATTTTGATCTGGTTATGTGAGTATCAGCTGTAAACAGGTTTGCATAAGGGTAGTTTTGCTAATCACATTTCCTTGAAAATGACTTTTCCTGGTTGTGTCCCATGAACAATCTGCCATTCATTCTTCTCACGTTACGACGTAAAATAGAATAGTCAGACTCATTTGTATAGTGGTGTTTGCTGTGCAATGACTGTTTGCAGTGACAAAGGAGGTCATAATGTACAGTTTAGCAAGGACGGGACTGCATGAGCACTCACTGGATGGGTTCATTGCTTTCACTTGCCGCCCAGATCCGCAGAGTGCCCAGCCCTGAGCAGAAGCTGCTGATATGAACTGGTACCAGCTGGATCTGGGCTGGCATTTTCTGACATGAAGCAGCACGTCCTCGCCTTGTTTCACTGAATTGTGTGTGCACAGGTTAACCGATTGCACTGGATATATTGGTTGCATTTTATGTATTTGCTTTTATCTTAGTTTTTATGCTCAGAGACAAACTATGCAATCCTTTATGCTGATCTGACTGCAGAATCACTCTGGGGAAGATACTGTTGAAGTAATTCTGGCTTGGCATAACTGGATTTGGCACTAAAAGAATCCCTTTTGTCCTTATCCCACAGTATTTAAGTTATGCTGGTATAGTTAAGTATCTAAGGTGGTGTAGTGACATTGCTATGAAAAATATTTAAATTAAGGAAAACATGCAAATTTTTTAATTTTTTTGTAGCTTCACTGTGAACCTCTTGTAATGTTGAATATAATAATGACTGTCTAGGCATCATTATTCCATTAGATTAGCTATAATGCTTGGTTTAGCACAAAATCCAGGGTGGACTAGTCCTTAGAAAAACCCAAATCAGGAATATTAAGGCCCTACCTTGCATGTGTGATCACGAAATCTAAAATTCACAAGAGCTTTGCTGTTTGCACCCTAGTAGAAACTGTTGGCAGTATTTAACATGACCAAAAAGATCCACCAAAGTCTTTAGGCTGTAGATGAATATGCTGCTTCATTAGTTATTTAAATTTTTTGCCCTTGATCTGCTATACTGAGGAATAAAATCTCTTAGAAATGCTTGAGGTTTTTCATGGGATCACACAGAGCTGCTGAGGCTGGAAGGGGCCTCCAGGGTCTGCTCCACCCCCCTGCTCAGAGCAGGCTTGGCAAGGGCAGCTTGATCAGGGCCATATCCAGCGCGTTTTGAATATCTCTGAGGAGGGAGACTCCATAGCCTCTCTGGGCAGCCTGTTCCTGGGCTTGACCTCCCTCACAGTTATAGAGCTCTTATGTTTAAATTTGTGCTATTGCCTCTTGCTCTTTCAAGGGGTGCCATTGAAAAGTCTGGCTCTGTTGTCTTTACCCCCCTCCCACCTCCCCCCCCCCCCCCCCCGATTTTCATGTATAAGAAATTTTTATTTTCCTTAATTTTTATAAAGGCAAAAAAATGTTTGGCCTTGAAAGTAATAGAGAAGGAAGTCATACTGATGAAATATTTTTACTCCAAATATCTTTACTGATAGCAAAATTCTTAGTAGCTGTTTTTCTGTAGCTGCTGAATAACTCCTACCAGTGTATTAGTGTTGAGGTAAGCATAAGCGGTGGTTTAATTCAAGTTTCTGACTTAGAGGGGTCTGGAAGATATTTTAACTGTAAGAAGCCCTGTGCTTATCACAAGCACTCGGTGTGGGGCTGAGGTGATGACAGAGGAGAGGTTTTTGCAGAGTAGAATAAATGCTTCTGTAACCATGTCTGGATTCTGCAAGACACTCATCTTCAGTCATTACTTTTATGTTACAATGATACTTTTCATTTTTGGAGTTCCTTAATTTACAAAACCTTTTTTTAACTGGCTGTTTTAGAAAAAGCTAAACTGACTTTTCTGGTTTTAAAAACAAACCCAAATGAAAACAACAAAAATAACTGAAACCAAAAATAAAGGGTAATCAACATCAAGCTATCATAGCTAAAGGCCTGATTCTGCAGCCTGTGTTCAGACCAAACTCCCATTCCCTCCACTGGGTGCAGTGCCTTTCTAGGTCATATGTTTTCTTGCTTCTTGCTTCTTGCTTTGGGGAACAGTGCATTTCCTCTGCCCAACATGAGGAGGGAAGAGCCATCCCACCCAGAGCACCTCATTTGGCTATATAAGGGTTGAATCACTTCTTAATTATTCCTTGCTTTCAGGTGGGGAGCAGCAACCCCCAAACACCTCTTTTTTTTGTGAGCCTTTTGTTTTATGAAAGTGGGAGATTTTTTTTTTTTTTTTTTTTTTTTTTTTTCCCCTCTGTTGCTTCTGCAAGGCACAGGCAGTTGCTGGGTGCTCAGGGAAGGGGTATTGCCTTTCTACTTATTTTTTGTATGCTGCTGCACAAATTAAAATTTCACACGAATAATTAATGAACACACAGCAGTGCTGATTTGTGTGTAGAAGGGATATAGACACTACCCAAATTATTTTTGTTTAGCTTCTATTTCTCCCTGGAAAACAAAATATATTCCTTCATCACACTCTTGCTCCACATGACATCATCTTCATGCATTTTAGTTGAGTCCTGCAGGACAACATTGTTTCCTGCTGCTGGTTTCTAAATTGAGATAACTCCATGAAAGAGTATTAATGTTTCAGTGCTAATGCAGGTCAGTGACTCATGTGGTTGGTATCTACATTCAGGAGAATAACGTCACTATATTTTGCATTAAATCACTGGGAGATGAATGCAGAAAATGAAGGAAATAGATAATGGAAAGACTCTGCCAGGAGACTTATTTCTTTGATTTAAATTATTCTAGCAGACACCTTCATTTTTATATTTGTTATTATTAATTTTTTGCTTATATATGACTAGAATAAAAATATTTGAATTTATTATTATTTGATATCTACACAGGCTTTGCCCTGGGCATTTAGGCATTCAGTAAACAAGATGTTTATTTTAAATTGAACATTTAATCACTTGCTGATTACTTGTACCATGTAATAAGACTCATATGAGTGACTTACTACATACTGACAATGCTTGTGATTGTACCATGACTTTGATTAGTATCATTGTGCTGAAGTCTCCCTTTGTTTTCATATAATTTTTCTGAAGCGCAGCTGAGATTAGAAGGCAAGTTACTAGATTTCATAAATAAAGAGGAACACTGAAAAATTTATACAAGACCTATAAAGAGAAATAGAGAGTTTGGTGTCTGGTCCTCCAGAGCTGGCAGCCAGAGGCATGTACGCTTCTAGTTTAAAATAGCTAAGGAAGGCTGTAGTGACATTATTGGCATTGAGATAAAGCAAGACTAAATCTAGCTGACAGGATGAATGTAACAAAGAAAACCTTGTTTAATGTAATAAGGCATGTGTGTGCATACACACAATCATACATGTGCACACAGAATGTTAAGCAAACTCTGAATGTTCAGGTTTGGTTAGATGCCTGGCTGCAGTCAAAGCACAGCACTAATGCAAGTGAGAAGAAAGAATAGGAGCAGTACAGCTGTGATGTATACAGATGAAATAATGCTGTTTTTCCCTGAGCCACTGTGATTCTGAAGAGCTTACAGTTGAAAACTACAGTAAAACCAGGCCAGCTACTTACGTTTTTTGGCTTCCTCCAGTTTGTCCTTGGCACGTTTTTCTGCCTGTAGAAGCTGCTGGATTCCCTGAGACTGGCTGGTCATGTTGATTGCTGAAGCCAGTGCACTTCTGCAGGGACTGGAGCTGGGAGGGAGTTTTATACAGCTGCCAGGCTCTTCCTTGTGCTTCTTGTTCTGTCTGTTATTACAACAACCTTCCAGATTGCACCAAACCAGCTGGCTCTGCCTGGATTGCTGCTGGGCAAAAAGACCTGCTAGTGCAATCAGAAAAACACAGCAGCGAGGTTGAAAGGAATGTTCTCCCCTCCTCAGGGTCACAGAAAAGCTGAAGTATCCGATTAACACATTGGGAAAAGATGAGAAGAGCACTCCAAGTGGCTTGTAGTTTAATGGGGATTTTTTTTTTTTTAATCTTTTATTGCTGAAGCAGAATATAGTTAGTCTTGTCAGAGGAACTAAGGAAAAAAAATTGTTTCTTGGAATTTCCTTTTAATAAAACTTCCCCTGAATGTGAAGAATCAGACTCAGTCAACAAGTAGTTTTGGTTGAACACAGTGAACTGGTTGTAGGATTCTGTTCAGTGTTACTTCTTAACATTATTTGTTAGAGTTTTTTCACTTTAAAAAAATCTTCATTGGAAATGAATTCATCAGAGACTAAAGTTTAAAAAAGCACATGGTAGTTGAGGTGTGCTCTGTGCTGTAATCTGCCACGAGGGACATGAGTGCTGTGGTGGGAAGCTGTGGGATTAGCTCTAAGATCCAGACACTGGAAAGGTATGACTGGTTAGGTATTTCAAGTCCTAACACACACAAGAGCCAAATGAACGTGTGAGCATGGCTGTAGATGCACATATCATTGCCTATGGTAGGAAAGACTGTTTTGTGAGCTACTGCATGAATAAGCAGCATGTTCATATTTTGAATCCTTATTAAAAAAACAACAAATCCCACTGTCACAGGTACTTCGGCCATTGCACAGGAGGGAGACATGTCAAGATGCATAAATAAAACAGATTTTTTTTTTTAAATACTTCATAGCATGAGTAAAGCATATTTATTGCAAGTTCTTCTGACACAGCTGTCAGGACCAGAGATCACCTTCTGATGTAAATGTTTTTTTCTGGCTGCAATTATATATATAGAGATATATATTTATACATATATGTATATAGCTATGATTTCTGCATATATATATATGTATATATAAAAATTATTTGGTGCTCTCAGGTCACAGCCCTTGCTGTAAGGCCCTTTCTTTTCTGGGGCTTCTTAGGGCAGCTGTGCCGTGCTATTTGCTTGCTGCAAGGCTGTTACCTGGTCCTTATAAGGAAATGTGTACTGTTGTTATTGTTATGAAGTTTTTTTTTTTTTTCCCCAAATAGCTGCAGGCTTGAGGGAAAATGGAGGGAGAAGCCTTTTGCCCTATTACTGTCCTCAGCTGTGCTCTGAATGACAGTAGCACTGAGACTTTGAAAAGGAAGTTTTGTTTTCTGATATGTGCTATTGTGGAGTCAAATTCCACCCAGGCTCCCTCTCAGGAAAATGCCTATTTTTTACAGTGTATTAGTCACTGAGTTTTTTCCTTCATCCAGAAACTGTGTGAGATGCCTCCTCACCTCCAGCACTGAAATCAGAGGTCTGCTCTAGCTGCAAGAGAGTGGACATGGCACTATTTTTAGAAGATTTTACTGCATAGCCTTGAAGTTTATTTTATTCAGACATAGAAGAGGAAGTGATGATCAATTGTACAGAAAATGTGGAAATGGTAGGGTTAGGAAGCCTGTTGTGCCACTGGGGCTTAGCTCCAAATGATGTGACTGGCAAAGAAAAGCAGAAGTGGAAAATGAAAGTAAAAAATGAAGAGGTTTGGTTTACTTGGGGCAGGAAACTTGGGCTCAGAACTTTAAAGCAATAGTCACTTAAAAATTAAATAGGAAGTGAAAATGTCAGGCTTGTCTCAGACATCAAAAGTATATTCCAGGCAGAGGGTCTTGTCAAGCAAATTTCATTGCTACCAGAAATGTTACAAAACTGCTAGCAAACTGTTGTTTCAGAGTTTCTGGACTTGGCTGAAAGCATCAGGGTCAGACCCTTTGATTTTTCGCAGCAGTTCTCAATGCTGTAATTGTGTTACGTCGTCCTCAGTAATGATCTGAATTTTGAGATTTACAATCTGTTAATTTTAATTAGTATTTCACAGAAAATAGTTTTATATGATGAATTTTTATAGAAAAAAATACCACCCTTGAACAGATTACAAAGCTCTTCTATTGTTAAAAAATTCATATATTTCTTAAGGACATCATTTGAGCTGCAGATGTCACAGTTCACATATTTCAATGCTTTTTGGAATAATAATAAAAAATCTCATTTTATAATTTTCCTTGTAGTTAGTTCATATACAGTGTGGTGGCATGCCATGCTGCTCCTCATGGCATCAGACAGGTACTGGTACACCTCTGCGGGGGAGAAGATGGTCATTTATTTTGGCTGGTGCTTATACACATTTTGTTAGACTCCACACAAAGTATTGCTGCTTAGAACTAATTTCAAAGCTTGTCTGATGATGACGGTGATGATCTCAGACTATGTTGACATGGCATCTCTGTGTATCCCACTTCATGGCTAATTCATTAAAATAAAGTAGGTTAAGCCATCAACTGACCAAACGGGCTCCTACTTCACCATACAAGCTAATAAGAAACTTCTCTATGTCGTAGTCACTGGCTTTCCTTCCAAGTCAGTTGCAGACTCATTTAATTAGAGAAAAGAAGCCGATGTGGTGACTGGTGATGGGGGGAGGAGGGGTGTTACCAGAGGGAAAGAGGGCAGAGAGGTTTTGGGGGGTTTGTGGTTTTGTTTTCTGTTTGGGTGTTTGTTTTGTTTGGTGCTTTTGTTTGTTTGTTTGTTTGTTTGTTTTAAAGACCCCTCCCTTTTCTCCTCAGCATTTCATCCAGCTATCTTGGTCCCCAGAATTTCCTGAGCCTTTTCTGGTTATCTTCACTGACAGAAAGGGAAAAACGGGCTCAGTTCCGGCATTCTTGCTCCCCCAAAGCAAAGCCATGGAGCAAGGAAATCAAGAGTCTTACAAGGGTTCAGAGACCCTGCTGAGCTCCCCCTGCTCATCCACAGCTTAACCAGCAGAAATACTCTGAATCAGGCATTTTTAGTTTAGATGGAGGCTGTGCAGCTGCTGTCTTCTCTCTGCAGTGGGAATGTCAGGGCCAGTGGGTAAGTTCATCCCAGGTAGTTTGGATTATTTTATTTGGAAAAAAATCTGCTTGCTGTTACTCAGGTTGAGCCTAACCTAGCATGAATATAACAACTTCTCAGTCTGTCTACCACTGAGCAGTAAAGACAGTGCTGTGGCATCCTTTAACTGTGGTTTAAATGTGCACAGGCCCTCCTGTATGTAGGAGGGCAGCAGGCAGAGTTTCCGCTGAAATGTGTTTAAGTTGAAGGTCTCCCATTCATTGTCTCTGTGGCTATTTCCCAAAGCACACACATTTTTTAGTCACTTTTTTATTATAAAAAATATTCTTTCCAAATGAGCTGCCATCAGTACTAAGTAGTATGCTTTGTTCAGGCTACAGCTTCAAAGCAGTGACATTGATTCAACGATAAAGCGTTAAAATCAGCAGCATGTCAGCCAGGGCAGCTGGCGCAGATGCTTTTGTATGTCAGTGTGCGCCTTTTGTTTTGTTGCTCTAGAAAGGCCCAGTAAGGAAAAGCAGGGTGCACACCTGCATAGCTTCCTACATCACGATGGGGACTGCTTTTCTGATGAAAATGGAGCACCTTCAAATGGAGTAAGATCTATCATGTTGAGAAAGAGTAGTGGGCTCCTGTCAGCGTTGATGTCAAAAGGTCTTTGTGCATGAACTAAAATGTATGTAGTAAAAACCGTCACACATTTCTCAAAATCATGGCCTTTTCTCTCTGAATTCAACAACCATGTTTGCTTATATTAAAAGAAAAATAGTTATGAACTTTGTACTGAAGCTGTAATTATGTCTGCAAGCTAGGATTCTCGCTACAGCATTTTCTGACAGTGACGTTCTTGCTCTGTTGACATCAGGACAGTTGACCTCAGCGGCCTGAATTTCACCCAGAGGCCTGAAAAATATGGGAACAAAAAGGTAAGCAAAGCTGAATAAATATTAAAATATTGCCGGAGGCAGGTTGCTGCCATACTGTCTGGGTGAGCTTATTGACTGCTGGCCATGTCTGTCGACACAAACCCAGCTTCAACTGGCATAGCAGTCTGCCTACCCTATATTGAACACCTACCTGTAAACCAACTCGTATTTTTTCCTAAATTTGGCCTGTGTCTAGATAGGAAAGTTTGCAACTATAGTTGGTTTAGCATTCAGAGAAAGCCAATGTGAGCTGTGTATTCAATTATTTTTCCTAAAAATCTCTTCAACTCCCAGAAGAAAAATTAAGGAAAAAAAAAAAAAATCCTTTTTTTCCCACTACCTATGTGATAATTCAGGTAAAGTAAATAATTAAAAAAAAAAAAGGTGAAAAAAAAAAGGCAAAAAAAAGCCATAGTCTCTAAAACTTCCAGGTTAACTTGACCATCAGTATGGTTGTGATTATTTCCTACTCTCAGTGTGTGGTGTGTCACCCCAGCCAGCAAGTAAGCCCCCACCCAGCAGATTGCTCACTCCCCCTCAGTGGCATAGGGGAGAGAGTCAAAAGGGCAAAAGAGAGAAAACTTGTGGGTCAAGATAAAAACAGATTAAAAAGTGAGGGGAAGGGGTGGGGGGAGGTGAAGTGATGCAAAGGCTTGTCACTCATCACCTCCTACAAGCAGACCAATGCCCGGTCAGCCACTAAATAGTAGCTACTTTGGAAAGACCTAATCCCCTGTTTTATTTCTGAGCCTGGCATTACATGGCATGCAATACCCCTTTGGTCAGTCTGGGTTGCTGTCCTGGCTGTGTCCCCTCCCAGCCTCTTGCCCCCTCCAGCCTGCTCCCTGAGGGGGCAAAGTGAGGAACAGAGAAAGCCTTGACATCCTGCAAGCACTGTTCAGTAACACCTAAAACATGGGTGTGCTATCAACACAATTGTAGTCACAAGCCCACAACATGCAGGCTGCGATGAAGCAATTGACTCCACCCCAGCCAGACTGAGCACGCAATGCTTCCTTTCAAATAATGTTTCCTCTTTTTTCTTTTCCCAGGGCAGCTCTTTGCTATCTTCTTTCCCACCCTTCTGCACAAACAGCATGTCTCTTCCCTTATTACATCCCCTCCATGATTTTTAGCATTGCTGCCTTCCCCAAAAGAAGTTTGCAGCCTCACCAGTTTCATGTGTGCAGGCAGACAGGGAGGGGAGGGGAAGGGGGAGTCATGTAAGTATATTTTGAACTGTGTAGGCTAACCAACAACTCGCATCCATGTCACAGGTCAACATTCACTTGAAGAAAACCAAGTGTAGTATACCAGAAAATTTCAGTGCTGTCTCAAATTAGATTTACCAAGATCAACAAAGATACCACCAAGAAAATAGTTCAACTTTGCAGCCTGGAGGAGCTGAACCTGTAGTCTTCTGTACTGTACTTACATGCTGCTGCTTTGTATATACCTCAAAGTCATTTAACCAATTTGCTGACCTTTGACAAAATCTTAATTTTCTACTCAGTCATTTCATTGTATTTCATTCCAGCTCTGAGCAACACCAGCTTAAACTGAAACTGAATAAAAGGAATAAGAAGAATAGTCCTCATAAAGCAAGAGATTGTTTGGAAAGGTAAGGCACAAAACCTGCGGTGGAAAAACGCTAAACACTGGCAAACATTTTATAACCAGAGTAGACATCGCCTTAGCTAAGCTAGTCCCTGTAAAATTTCCTGATGTTATTCCTGATACAGTTATGAAGGTGATGGGGGTGTTTTTTCTCCTTATTTTGTAAGACCTGCGTTTGAATTAGTGTTCCTAAAACAAAAAACATGTACACGTGCTTATGCTAGTACACGTGTACATACACAAGCATGTGTTTGTTCATTGAGATTTAAAATCTCTATTTCTTCACTTTCCAGTGCCTTCTAGGATTTTTGGTTTAACAAAAATAAATAAATAGAATTTACCTTCCCTTCATAAAAGAAATCGGAACATTAACTAATTTTAGCTTATTCACCACTTTACATCGTGTCTCCAGTATTTCTGTTCTTTGTTTGTCTCACTCCTCATATGGCTGTCAGAGTAGCAAGTCTTGCATGTCAGGCAGTTCCTCATCTTAGAGGAGGAAGGACTTTTCTTGTCAAGCCTTCATGCAGTAAACACACTTTTTTTTTTTTTCTTCTTTTTTTTGCCAGTCTGTCAGTAACACATAGAGGTTTGAGTTTTGCTTTGCAGAAGTAATTCTGCTGATAAGGATCTCTGTATGTTTTACTTAAAGCATTTTTCCCTCTTACAGGCTTGGAAAAAAGGTCAAAATTCACCATTTGTTTTGCTGTTCTTTCAAACACTTGCAAGTAATTTCGGAACTTAGCTAAACTCAGCACAGTTATAGCATGTTAAATGGGTCCTGACTTCCAGCGTCAGACTTCTTTAAAAGCTGGCTGATTTATTCTGCTGCGTGCAGAGTGTTAAAAAAAAAAAAAAAAAAAAAAAAAGAGCCACCATGCCCACGTGTAGCACACTTCACGTTTTCCTACTGTGAGGAATTTTGCTGCTTTATCCAGCAAGGAGGTGTATCTAAGGCCTTCCTGATAGATTTTCCTTCTATTTTCAGGGCTGCCACTGCAAAAATTGCATCAGATTATTTTCTCTGAGCTGGCTCTGGCCAATTGGTCAATGGCATGATGCATCATCAACTGGTCAGTGTTTCTAATCCAGGGCTATTATTTTTAAAGCATTATTTTATGCATATAGTACTCTTTAAGATGCAAATACTATGGCAGAACTTGTGAAGGAAAACATGGGAACTGCAATCAGAGAGTTAGAGCTAGCTAATGCTTACAGCTGACAGAAAAGTATCACTGTGCACAGGTGCAAGGCCTATTGAAGGAACCCATCGCCTCTGGATCCAAAGGCCACGACATACATTATCTGCTCTCGGTTAAAGGCAGGAGGTGACCAGGCTCACAGGAAAGCTTGGGGCCCAGCAGAGACCCCCCTTCTCCTTGTGGTGCTTGTGCCTCCCACAGGCCTGCTGCTAGGCCGCCTGCTAGAAAGGCATCGAGCTGCCAGGCTAACCCAATGGGGAGGAAGAAGTGAGGTGAGGGAGCAAGACATGGGATTATAGGACTGGTTTGAGGTAGCGGGATTGGGGTAGGAAGATGAAGCTGGTGGGAGCCAGCTGCAGAGACGTTGGGGCCCTCATAACACCTTTTCAGAGGAAAGGTGAGGCTCGGCTCTAAACTTTGCTTTTGGCCCAGTGTTGTTTGGTATTGTCCTTTGTGTGGGATGGAAAATAACAGCAGTGGCGATCCAGAGATAGGTCAAAGGTGATGTGTATCATTGTCCTGGAAGTGTAATAGACTGAAAAGGTGCATTTCTGATAGGAATTGTGCTTTTAATGGTGGATCTTGGAGCAGGAGCCATCATGGAAGAGTTCCTCCTATGTCTCCCTCACAGCTCCTGTGTGGAGATGTTGTCTCTGTATTTCTGTCGTTGTTGCACAGAAGTTTTAGGGGTCAAACTTTGCCTGGGAGATGCAAAGAACAAAGAGGAACAAATTATTGTACAGTAGGAACATTTTGGAAGTTCCTTGTCTACCCACAGGGAGTATTTTCTGGCCCTGCGGAGAGCCACAAGATTTCTGGTATCATGCAGCATTTTAAAGGGGAATGTGTGACCACCAATCGGTGCTGTTCTGAAGTCATCACAAGAACAAGGTGGATGACTTTTAAAAAAAAAATTATTTATATTTTTAATATAAAATGGAACTTCCTTAACCTGCCGTTAATATGAAAAGTTTTCTCTGGTAAAATATGGTCAGACAGGAGCTGCTGGTAATGACAATATAGACAAATTATGATCATTTGGTTATTCTGAGAAGCTGCCTAATTTACCTTTGAAATAAATTCCTGGAAAGATTTCTTTTTCTAGAGAAAGAATTAGACTACTATGAATGCACGGAAGTATTCTCTATATTTCTGTCTGAGGATATTGGGAATATTTGTATTGCTCTTTTTTGACACTATGGTGAACAGCAGAAGAAGCATGGATTAAATCTTCTCCATAGAGCATGGCAGAGGCTGTAATAGAAGTCTCTCAAAAGAAAAAATCATTGCTTTGAAAAACCTCAAAAGATACATTAAAAAAAGAAGCTTCATGCTTATGGTAAGGTAGCCCTTGATAAAAGGCTACATAATATTGGCTCTCAAAACCCTCTTGAAATTAAATTAAATCCATTGAAATTATCTAGTAAAGGCCTAATGAGTAATAGCTTGCTTTCTGTCAGTGTGCCCTACTGGATCTTTTCATTCCAAGCCACCTGAGATCCTCCTCTAAATAGTAGAGGTGATTGTAGATATGTGTCCTAGAATTCAGAATATTACAGCAGTTCAGCTTTTCTAGGTAGGGGTGAACACCTTATGCCAAAGTACTGAGAATCTCAGAAATTATTCTTTTTCTACCTGTTTCTGGCCACTCGATGACTCCTTACCTTCAGAACAAAAATGGCTCTGGCTTTATGAAATAACCTGTGATAGTAGGAAGAGCAGCACCTGCATTTTGTAGGTGCCAGCAGCTCCCTCTCAGCGTTGGCTGTCCAGAGCTTCATGTTCAGTACAACCTTAAGGCAGGCTTCTGCAGCCACCTGCATTCCAGCCCTTTTGCTCTCCCCTACAGCTGTGTTGTTATGAATCCTACCTGAGAAGGAGAGGGATAGAGATGGTGATGAAAAGACAAGGCTTTCTCCTTGTGAGCTGCAGCGAGGTGGGGTGGGAAGCACTCACCTGTGTACATTAAATAACTGTGTTGTGTTACAGTGTCAAGATTTTTGGATGTTGTGCAAAGTGAGTCTAACAGCAACAGGTTGATATATTTTTCATAATGTGCATACTATGTCCTATATACTCCAGAAAAAAACCAGGAATGTGTTATTACACTGGGGACTGCTTTGAAGCATTACAGGTAGAGCACTATGATCTCCCTGTAATTTCCCAGTATAAATTATCTCCTTTCACTGTAAAATCTTTGATACCAGTGTTTTCTTCTGACCCTCTCACATTTCTGTTTTTGCAGTTCTGCAGTATGTGAAACGCTTGTTATTACAGCAATGATGATACTGAAGAAATAACAAGGCTCTACGGCATAGAAAGTTGTATCAATAGGTATGTGAATTAAAGGGTGGGAGGGGAGCTGGCGGTAAGAAGTTCAGAAACCTGACACTTTACAGTAACTTTGACTTCCTCTATACAAATGTTTGCTGTTTTGAAGTTTGCAGATTAAAAATATAAAGGGATGACTTGGTTATGGGAACCTTTCTGCTCCCCAGACAGTATCTGATAAGCTTGTTACCAACAAACCAAAGGTTTGTGTGAAAGTATACTTATGCCTGTGGCTAGATATATGTTGTGCTGTTATTGGGCTCACAAATCTTAATAATATATTAACAGTCTCCATTTTCAAAGAATCTATGTTTATTTTAGAAAACTGACCTGAAAAATAGTTTGCAAGGAGAACCTTCAGAGTTCCCTGCAGGAACATGATTTGAACATATTGAATCCTACCAGCATTTGAGGATGAAGATGCTTTAGTTCCTCATCTACCAGCAGTTTGTTCGAGCTCTGAAGGAGCAGATTAGTGGTGCAGCAAAGAGGCATCCTCAGTCTCCAGAGGCAAGAACTATGGATGCTATGGCATGACAGGACCTCTACCACACAGTCTATGGACAGCCCGTCTGTGTCCTGGTCTAGAGAGGAGGCAGAGATGTCCCACTCCTTTACTGTACTGCATGATGTCTTTCAGGTTGTCTAACAGCTGCAGGCAGCAGTGGGGAACAAGCCGCGCACCCACATTGCTTTTATGAGTGAAGTTTCACTTCTAGCATTTGTTCAAGGGATGTAAAGTGGGAAAACTGCTGGATACATCTAGTTTCCAAATGCTTCCTAGAGCTAGTGTTCTCTTGCACTGATATCCACGTGGGAAAATGGAGAGGCCTGAGAGGCTGTATTTCTTCCTATGAAATCACAAAGAGCTCAGTTAAATGTTTTCAGGCCTATGGTTTTCAGTAATGTTACTAAATCACAGCCTCTGCACAGAAACCTTAAAGTGGCAGACTTCAAAATTTGAGCAAAGGAGTCTAAGTATTGGGAAATGGCTGGAAGATTTCATTGCATTTACTGCAGGGATTACACAGACTTTTAATGCTTGGAGTTTTATTATAAGGTGAGTGGCAGTAGGCTCTGTGTTTGTAGGAAACCCTCACATTAAAAAGAATGTTTCAAAGCAGAAATATTTCGGATTCCCATAAGAATGGAATGACAGGGTGAGGGGGTGTGGAGGAAATGCAGTTAGGGTCACTCTAGAGTGGCACAAATGAAAACCTTTGCTCCACTTTTGAAATCCTAAAATAAAAAATTTCTTCTTCATAGACTGTTCATTCCAGACAGAGGTGGGGTTTTTTTTGTTCTTGTTGTTTGTTTTCTAGTGAAATGCCATAAAAATGGAAAGAATTTCTAAAAGTTTCAGTATGGAGTGTGCCTAGGTCTCTATCAGTGATTGGTACTGACTTTAAAGATCATGTTACCTATCTTTCCCTCTCTCTACAATTTGATTATTGCATTGGGCTGTTATCTTAAATCGTATGCCAGGATTAAGAGATTAGTTTTGAAAGCCTTTTTTTTCTTTTTTTTTTTTTTCTACTGGATAGTTTGTGGTATCTTGAAGTTTCTCTGCTGTCTTTATATTATCATCCATGGTACCATTATTGATAAAATAATGGTATCAGAAATATATACTTATATTTTTGGAAACAAAAGAATACTGGAAATATTTTTATCTCCAAAACACCATATCAAATAAGCAGGAAATATCTGTATTTATCTATCCAAAATTTTTCTCTTTTTCTGAAAAAAAAAAAATAAAAAAAAATTAAGGTGCTCCAAACAAACTTCATGCACAGTTCTGCAAACTGCTTTCAGTTATAGCTCTGTATGCAAATCTATAAACTCTAGATATTAAAAGAAAGCTGGATTGAGTTACTGATTCATAACCATCCTCAGAATTCACCATCTAAGTGTTCACAAGAAGTAATGTCACTTCAGAGTCCTAGCATTTCAGAGCTAACTTGTTAATTATGCAGAGAATAATTAGGAGATTCTTATGTCTGTAATTTTCTTAGTCAGCTAGTAGATATTTGCAACTACAGAACCTTGATTTTTTCATAGCATTTGTATGCTGGCCATGATGTATAGGAAAACGGATTCTTATATTTTTGCTCTTCAAATACACAATGTGATTTTAAACAGTATGAAGCATTCAGCTAGCATAACTGATTTAGCGGGAACTGACTGATGGTTAGTAATATTTTTAAATTATTTAAGATAGTTTAAAAAATTAATCAAATTTTTAATTAATTAAAAATTCCTAGTTACTAAAGGAGGTGAATGGGAATGAATGCAGATATTGGGTAGTCTTATCTTACTTTTTAGGTGTTCTTGCCACATTGGAAAGTGTTGCCAGATTAAAACATATTATTGTGTGTAGGCTGAATGATACTACTGTGTTTGCAGTACACTGTGGGAAGAAATTCCCATGATGAAATCTAGAGAGCTGCTGTACAAAAACACCAGACTCACAATCTACCGTGTTTTGCAGTGTGGAATTTTTTTTTCGGTCCTTACTGGCAGTTATGGATCAGGGAGTAATCCTCAGTGGAAGTGTGGTAGTTGGTGTGTGCATGTGCATACACATATTGATGAAAAGCTCTACTAGTCCTACTCTATGCTGCAAAAATAATTTTAAAGTCTCCCCCCCTTTCCCTGAAGCATCTTAGGGCTAATTCCAGAGAGATGGAGAAACATAAAAGTGGGATGCAGAAAGCAGAAGTATTTATGCATAAACCAGAAGGGGAAAAAAATGTTTTTAAAAGAAAAACCAAAAATAAATGTAATGATCACTTTGAATTGCCTATACTAGACACTACTGCTTATCTGTATCTGTTATCTTTTCCACCCTTCTCTTCCTGAAATATAGTTTTAATATGTTCACAAAGTTGATTTGAAATGTGCAGCAAGAAGAGACTATAGAGCACTATCTCAGGGAACTATTAGCTAGTGATACCAAGGAATATGTAGGTTTCAATGGGTTATGACTAAAAATATGAAGGGGTAAGCTTTTTAATCTGGATAGCTATATGTGGAATGAAGTGTGTGTGTATACATGTGCATATATGTGTCTGCATAGACACATAAAAATAGTTATATAAATGTCAGCAAAAGCTGCTCAAATACACTAGAAGAGATCTCTAGTGTTTATTGGGTGTATTTTAAATGCAGTTTTTCTTTCCATATGGAATGTATTTTCAAGCTTCTTTTCCTTCTGCCCTTCACCTCGTTGGAGTATTCATTTTCTTTGTACAGAAGAGCAGCAGGAGGTCTGTAAAATGACTTTTTTTTTAGTAAGGACTACAGGATTTGGCCTATAGTTTTAGCGTAGATAAAAGAAATAATGGATTTCTTTGAAAAAACAAGGAAAATCAGGACCATTTTGTTCAATACTACACCACTGTTTCCAGTAATTGCCTTATACAGTTTGCAAGTCTTTCCACTTCATGTAAATAGATTAACTTCTGAAAATGCCTTATAGCTGTGAGGTGAGGCCTTTTGAAGGAGATGTTCTTTTGAAGGTTCATGGGTCTCTTAAACACACATTTTTTTCTTCAAAGTAAATCTTGTAGACTCTCTGTCACAAATCCTTCTTGTTAGGAATTTTGCTTGAAGAACTGTTTGAATTTCAATGTCAGGTATTACAAACAAATACATCTAATGCCTCAATACATTTTTCTTATGGTCAGTCAGTGGCCCTAAATAAGAAAGGGAACCTCTGATAATTTGAAATCTATTCCTAGCAACCCTTTGAAGAAAAAAATAAAGTAAAATCTGAGGGTTTTGTAGTTACTCCTGGAAACTAAGAAAGGGAAAGTAACTGTAAAGTAAACTTTTGATTTTTGAAGCTGTTGGAAACAAAAAAACCCATCCCACAAAACAACAACAACAACAAAAACCCCCAAAACCAACCAAACAAAAAACAAATTTTAGAAACCAACTCCCACTCCCTTCCCCAAACACTTGGTGAAACTCTTCTGATTCATATTTATGCAATGGTGTTACAGAGTTACAGAATAACCTGGGCTAGCAAAGCTCTCAGGACATATCTGCCTGTAGCCCTTGCTTGGAGAAGGGCTTACTTCAATGTTAGTTGCTCACAGCCTTTTCTAATTGAGTTTTGACTCTGGGGATGGATGCTCCACAGCTGCTTTGGGCAGCTCGTTCCAGTGGATGACTGTCCTTGTGAAACTTTGGTTCTTAATATAGAGTCAAAATTTTGCTCTATGCAATTGGTGCCTGTTGTTCCTCATCCTTTCATTTTGCATCTCTGAGAAGTGTTTGACTCTGTCTTCTCTACAACCACCCACCAGCTAGTTGAAGACAGCAATAACATCCCCTTTTAGCCTTTTTTTTTGGTCTAGGCTGACAAACTTAGTTTTCTTATTCTCTGCTTCTTCATCATGTGCTCCAATTCCCTATACTTTTATAAATAAGATAAATGAGAGGTGCAAAACTCTGTAACAGAAAACAGTGCAATAACATATAGGTAGGTTTTGGTCTTGGCTCCTAAATAGAGAAAATAATTCATTATAAGCATGTCTGTCATTATCAGTTTAAGCTGTCAAGAGAACAACAGTTGTATTTAAGTTTTCTGTAGTGAAATCCTATTCTAGCAGACTTTATTGATTGCAGGACAAGTGGTCTGTTGTACACATTATGCAGGAGTGAGGCCATAAGTTTTTAAAGCATTTACCTCTGAATTTCTTTCTGTAGCTAAGAATGGCTATTTTGTTTGATATAATTTTGAAAATCCTGATATGCTATAGTGCAAAGGTTTTGTAGGATACAAATCTGGAAAAAGAAAAGGTACTTTTAAGGTTTGGATATGGAGAAAAAGAATATCATCATCTCAAGAAAGCTTTGTAATAAAAGCTAGAATTTTTGCTCAGTGTCTCTATGCAGTTGTGGACAGAAGGCAGTACATACCTCATCTTGGATTTAAAGCTTTTAGCTATAACACAATTAAGGGAGCATATAGATTACTTGAAAGCTTGTCTGGCTTATGTTGAATTGTTACAAGATTCCTACAGCTCAAGGACAACATCTTGTTAAGAAAACCAGAAGTGAACTTGCTTCTTGAAGTCCAGACTCATTTTTACAGTCGGGGTCTCCAGGAAGGAGAATCATAAATCTGAAATCTTATAAAATATTTTCCCATAATTCAAGGTCAAGCTATAAATCTAAGTTACCAGATCTTTTGCTAGATATGTATTTTCTCTGGTTCTTAGAGCTTAAAGCTTCTAAGAAGTGACCCTTTAAATGCTATTGACATTAATTTTAGCAGCAAATGTGAATATTAACCTTGCTGAGCTGGGCAGTATGAAGAGTTGCTTAAAACAAGTATATGATCAAATGTTTCTGTCTAACATGGAACACAAAACATGTTCCATTTACCCAAATATGGAACATGTAAAGGATCCTCTTAGCCTTCCTTCTAAAAATGACAACCATTTTGCAACTTCCTACATGTGTAAATACTCATGTACATGTTCCTATATACAGCTACACACACACTGAGGATCCTTTGGATCACTCCTTGGGACTTCCCAAATGCCTATAGAGCTGAGTGTAGAGCATAGCAACCTGACATCTAGATGGAGTTGGATATAATGGAGCACATTGTACCAGCGTTCATGCTTTCTCTGCTGAGATTATTACCAGCATCTTGCTTTCATCTGCAGTGATCACAACTTTTTACTTCATGATCTACTTTTATCCTCTACTCTCCTCCTCCTATTTCCCTCCCACACACATTTGCATTGTTCATCCAGAACACATGTGCTGCATGGAGCTGGATTAATCAAAGCATGCATTTCCCTGAACAATAGTATGGTTAGGGGACATCCGGTGAAAGAAGAAAGACTCTGTCAGTGCTTGTCCCCAGCTTAGGAGAAGGACAGCATAGATCTCTGCACTAGTAATACAGTATGTCTTCCAAAGATGAATATGTTCAATTTATTCTAAAGAATGCTGCAGAAATGGCCATAAAGCAACAGCTATGGCTTTCTAACCATAGAAAACCCAACCTCACACCTCATTAGCTGGTAAGGGAGGGAGGAGATACTAGCAACTGTGTATACAATAGGTAGATTGAAATGTGTGGTTAAACTACAAGCCAAAACATACTGAGATCTAACACACATCCTGTCAAATGTACTGCTGAAAAGTGGTATTAGGGAGGGCTATCTAATGGACCATTTTGTTCTGTACAACATGTTCAAATCCTATCTTGTCAACTGGAATCCATCAACAAGCTGAAAGAGCAGCCAGAAGCCACGCAGAGCGAGAGATGTGCTCTCAGCACTTGGACTGGACAGAGCTTCAAATTTCTGCACACTTCTGCAACCCCTCCCCTGCCCCAGAGCAGGGTTCACTGGTCCTGCAGGACCTGGGAGTCAGTGTCATGTATGCTTTAGTTCAGCGCAAACTTCAAATCATCCAATGTATCATGACAAGAACTAAGAAACCAGGTTATCAATTTAGAAGAACCTGAGGCAACTGACTGAAAAAGTTTTACTGAATCTTTAAAGTAGTCCTTAAATGAGAATTTTTGTAGTATTTATCTGTCACTGTACTCTTCCACTTCAGTAAGAAAGTGCTGGCTCCTGTGGCATTTCAGATACAAAGCCATACTGGTGACAAGGAGCTTGGTACCTCTGATGTACAGAATGAAATGTGAGATACTAATTAGATTGTCCCCAAAGGACCAGTCTTTTCATCCAAACAATCCAAAGGTAAGAAGGTATGCACTGACATAAAATGTTTCAATATGTTAAAATGAGGTTGGGGACTGGGGGGCTACATATAAACACTGCTGTTTTTAGCTCCCAGAGTATTTCTTAACTTCAGGGACCAGGAGTGAGCTGCATCAAAACACCTTAGCTGATCTGCAGAAAGTCCTTCTTCAAAGAGATCTACTAGAGACAACATGAACGAAATTGTGGCATCACCGATGTAGCTTGGATTTCACTTACCCGGAAAAGAAGTTTATATTCAGGCCCTCAGTTACGAATTTTGCAGCTCTGCCCCATTGCTGGGCCTTGGTAATTATCATACAAGAACCACAAAGTGAAACTGTCGTGGAAAGCTGAGAGCAGCATCACTTTGCAGGCCAAGCTGAGGCAAAAGCAGAAAGCAGCAGTCAGGAGTCTTTATTGTTTTTCAGTTATATCAACTTCAGTCATAGCTTTTTTGGGCCTCATAGTCTTAAACTGACAGTCTTGAAACACTGCTGCTGATCTTTCATGGTGTAATTGACAGTAAAGGCATTAAGTGTATGTAATGTTGCAGTTAAACAAAACTTGCTTCCAATACGTAAACTATTGATAAACGCAGCACAACAAGTAGTATCAGCAGTAACGTACTTTAAGTGGGTATTTGCTTGGATTCAAGACAGATAATCTATTTGACAAGACTTTTGGGTTTTGTTTTTCCTTTTGAGCTTTTGCTTGATCAATAAGCAATTTTAAGAGGTTTTGAAGATTGGCATAGATAATTTATAAAAATGGTTTAACAAAGTTTAACTATTGTAGATCATGCAAAGCTAACTCCTTTTTTTTTCCTTAATTAATTTGAATGCTAATGAAGGCATGAAATTCTTTAGGTAAATAAGTAAAGATGCATGATCTTCAAGGAGTTCAAAGGTTGAATGGTTGTAAAAGAATATGTACATTTTCAGCCTGCTGAACTTTCCAACACTGAGTTAGGACATATATCAAAACCAGACTTTCTCAAAAACACTTTTTCTACTCCCCATTACCCCTTGGAGCAGAGCAGAGGCCACTATGGAAACAGCAGAGAAAAGCTCTTCCCACCTCATTTTGGAACTTCTCTTTTCTCACCCTGCTTGTGTTCCTCATGCAAACAAAAGGGATTGAAGACTGAACTCCCCACCTTGCCCAAGGGTCCCCAAAGTCGAGCGTTTGATTGGGGCTTGGTTTCCTCAAGACTGGTATTTGGCGCTTTCACTGTCCGAATATTGTAGTAGTATGCGAAAGATATCACTTCCAGCTAAAAGGAAGTAGAAGTCTGACCTTAAAGATTTAGGATTTAAGAAGGCGAGCTATCTGTGAACAGTAGTGAGAAAGTTTAGATGTTGGTAGGTATTTTTTCAGGCTAATGTGGGAAACTTGGAGAAAGGAAGGTTCCAAGGGCAAGGAATAGCACAAACGATTTTCTGGGTCAGAGACAGTGGAGGGCAGGCTGGTCTTATTTTGTTCTCTATTATCATCTGTCTTTAAATTATGTTCCTGTTTACAGTAGAAGAAGGAAAGGAAAATTAACAGATTAATTGCTTTTCTTAGAAAAACTTCTTTGTGCATCTGTATTTTTCTATAGTGGTTGGTGTTTTCCACCTAAAATGATAGTGTGCTGGAGGAGGGGGTAAAATTTGTCTGAAACTTCACCCCTCCAGGATGTATCTCCATTGATCAGTATGGGGCAACTTGCTGAACATCAGCAAACTGAAAATAAAGCTGGGATGTTAAACTGAAATGAGGTTGATATCTTTCTCAGTATACCTTTGTCTGAAGGAAAAACCTTAATTTTTGTTTACCAGTTTACAGGCTTGATAGGCTGACTTTGCTTTAGGCAATGTTTAGCTAACAAGTTTTTCTTGTTTTGCATTAAAAAACAAGTTTTAAATAATGCCTCTATATTTTATCCCAGAATTTCCTAAACTCTTACGTATGAGAAGATGACAACGACAGACAGAGCCTCTTGCTAAATAATTGTTGTATGGAGTTTCATCTTCTGTGATATTTCCTAACTTACTAAGTATAGGAAATAACACTTGCTGTAAGGCAGAAAGAGGATGTGCAAATATTTTATGCTGATCTTGGGAGGGGGAGAGCACATTACCTCAGTTAGTATGCAGCCTGAGCTTGATATGGGAAAAATGAGCTATTCTTGCTATGCCAGAATTCATACTGCTAACACTTTGTCATTTTTTAAAACAAACTGAAGAAAATAGCGATACTAAGATTTTTGGCAGTGTACACATGAGCACAAATTATAAAATTAGCTGTTGTGAAATTGTGATATTTCTTTGTGAGACACGTGAAAGGTAGTGGTTTGGGTTTTTTTTTTTGTGAACTAAAGGAATCTGATACTGTTTGATTCCTGTTGTGATTCAATTGTTTACATACTCTGAGAATTCCAGGTGTTTTGGGAATATCACAGCATGGACTGTTTCAGCATGGTAGAGTACAAGCTTTCCCTCTTCCTCCTCCTCCACCATTCTCTTTTGGCTATTTTTGGCTATTCCATTGCATTGTATGCAGTAAACATATTGTATGTGTTTATAAGGCCCCAGCAATATGTTTCTTGAGCTTTTCTGACACAATTAAAACAGCCAATTTGTGCTAAATGTCTTTGAGTGTTTGTTACAAAATATCCTACAGTGAAATCAAAATAAACTATAAAACAAAAATAATGAAACAAACCTCTTTATTTCAGGTGTTTAATTTCCCAGTGCTGTCTTTTCTCTTACCTATTTTTAAATCACTCAAGTATTTACTTGGCTCTCTGCCACAACTTGTCTCGCACAAGAGCCTACTGTTTACCTGGCTGTTACTTTAAAAGTATATATTTCCAATATTTCTGCACCACTGTTAGCTGACTTTAATTATGCCCATTAACAAGAGTGAGAGAGAAGCATTTGAAATTGCATAAATGACTTTATATAAATACTCATTTTAATCCTTTTAATGAAATTGAAATACTTAATTGAGTCTCTCTCTCTCTCTCACTTTTGCTCAGATTTACCTTCTGCACTTCTCATTCAGACTAGAAGCCAGTCTACCCAAGTAGGATGATTTTCACTGAACTTTCTGAATACTGTAGAAATTTGGAGAAGGCCAAATGAATATGTATCTAAAAAGATCAGCCAGATCATCTTAAATTTGGTAGGTCCTAACTGCAGATCTCATTTTTCCTGAATAATCTAATTATCTTCAGTTTTTCTTTTCCATTGTCATTTTTAATCTGCAGTAAGTGTTTTCTATGTCCCAGGATGAATAACACTCTTGATTAAAAGGAAGGATGTAATCAGTATGGAGGTAGCAGAGAAAATGAGAAGGCTGATAGTCTGGTAAATTTGGATTTAATGTAATTATTATTGCAGACAACTAATCAATTTGAAATATTTTGACCAAGAAGTACATATAACATGCAGCAAGTAACCTTCTTTCCATGCTATTGCAATGCATCTCTCATATTTTTTACTTCTGCCCTTCACCCTTCTCCCATTTCTTACATGTATTGTGAAAATTTTTTTTTTTTTAACACTGACTCATTTTATGTCAGTCAGGGAAGATGGGTGGTAATACCAGGTTTTTTTAGCACTTCTACTAGAGGAGCAAATAAGCAACGTACATGGACTTTACAAGACCGAATAGAAACTGTTTCTGTGGCAATACTTTAAAAATGTATTTCAAAAGTGTATGTCCCAGGACGTAGCTTCATCAGATTTTCAGTGTTACAGAAGTCTTTTTATGCTACAGAAACTCCTCAGAAAAGTTTGTATCTGCTTATAGTGAGCTATTTGTCAATGTTTTCTTCCAGTTTTGATAACTCTTTTTCTTTAAAGAAGGTTTGAATTTACTACCTGTGCTAATTACTTTGTTGGTTTTATACTGTGAGAATAAACAAAGACAACCAGTGTACCTTTAGACAGACTTTTTCTGAGGTTCAGCATTTTGAACTTGCCACATTTTAAGATGGCTTACAGTGTGTGTGTGAAATATATAAATTGAAGAGCTTACAGGCAGGGAAACTGAGGGAGGGGGATGTGACATAGACCCTGATGTGCAAGGTAAATCTATGGGATCAGTCTGGTTTCCTGTTTCAAACTCAAAGATGGATATTATGAGTTAAGATTATAGAAATCTTCTGGACTCTTAGCTTTATAGCAGTAGTTTCTTGACAAGCCACTGAGGAAGAAGTAATGCCTACCACATGCCTATCTTTGGAGACATCTATCTAACCGATTTGGACAGCCCCCAGAGAGAAAAATCGTGTCAAAATGTGGAAAAGGGTAAGAGATGGGCTATCAGAAGATGGCTGACAGCATTGCTGTAAACAGACCAGCCTTCTAGGTAAATATTTGTGGTTTATGCTTGTAAATACCTTGCTCAAAGTAATTTTTGTGCTTCTGTACCATAATGACTGCAGTCAGATGTGGGAATACATTTCTATCCAAAAAATAATCATAGTTTGGATGTTAGGAAAGTATTTGGTATAAAGTTATCCTGTATCTTATTGGAAAAATGAACACAAATTCTCCTGGGTATAAGCACTGCCATCTGACAGATAGAAAACACTGGGAGGACTTGCAGACCACAGCTAATAGTGTATGACAATGAATCTGGCATACTAGGTGGGAAGCAGTCCGGGTGGAAGCAGAGCACAGTGCTAGAAGCAAATAGTACATAAGTTAATGTCACAGAAGATACCTACTTCAGAAAAACTGAAAACTGGTCAGAGAACTTGCAGAAAGCAAGCTGATCTACTCATTTATGACACAGACTAGCCAGCAGTTAGCTCTAGCTTCAGAATAAACAGACGTGTCTTTAAGTATTCTACAGAGCACACAGGAAAAAATGTCCAAGAGATAAGGGAATGTCCAGTGAACTGCAATGAAGTATGTGAGTGCTCTTTCGAAACCAGAATGGAAATACTTTGGGAAAGATTGTTTCTGTAGGCATTTTCTTCTTTTTCTGTGTGGGCTCTCTTGTGTTGGCTGGTGTTACTGTTGCTTTGACTCATGTTCTGTCAGGCCTTCTGCAAATATGGCACAACTATGACTTTCTGTATGGTGCAGGTAAGGCAGCATTTACTGCAGAGTGTCATATAGTTGTGTATAATTTTGCATATAATTTGGGAAAATTAACTAGCAGATACAGATTAGCTAATAGTAAGCAATCAGCAAGCAAATAATCAGTTTTGCTAAAGGTAGGTTGGATTTGGTGAAGGTAATAGGGCGGATCCTGCACAGAGGGAGCTTGTTTAGTACTTCTAGCTGCTGTGGTACTCCTGAGTTTCAGTGTGATTGTGCAGAGCACAGCTCCCTGCCTGGCATTCTGCTCACTGCTTTTTAGAGCTGTGGTTGTTCATTTGCTGAGACAAAGTCACGAGTGTATATAAGAATCTAGAAGTTAGTACTAGGAGAAATGAAACTGGGCAAAAAATAGGAGAATTGGACTAAGAGAAGGAAAAATCTGCCATTGTTGAAGGGCTCGTCTAAATGAGAGTTCAACAAGGAGTGGTCCATGGGTAGCAAATATTCAAATAAATGTTGTCTCTCCTTTTCATTTTCCCTTTCAAACTGGATGGTGGGAAGATACGAAGAAAAGACACTATGGGTAAAAAAATGTTTATTTGATGTTTCATAATGTGAAAGAAACTCATTCATTGTGCAATTTTTGAAAGCTGTATACAAAGCTAAACCCTGAGCTGTTCTCAGCATCCAGCATTCAAAACCAGGAGGAGGAGCAGATGTTCAGCACAAATCTGACCCAGTGCTTATGGGTATGCTGCCACTGTCTAAGGGCAGCAAATTCTAAGGGGGCATGTTAATAAGAGCTATTCAAGAACACCCATTTCACAGTAACTGTGCCTAGTGTTATCCTGGAATGATTTTACATGTAAGCAAGAAGTAAGTGCCTGGCACTTCTGAGAATTTATCACAGACTTATTGCTCATTTGGGGCTGGACTGTAAATAGTGCCTCAGGGATACCAAAATATGATCTCTGTCCCTAGCAGGTACAGCATAGATCATGCAGGCAACATATGAAGTGAAGATGTCAAGTCATCATTGCCTGAGGGTTGACAGCAGCATAGCAGTATGTCTGCACAAAAAGCTGTATTGTTTACTTTTGACCTTAAAATAATTTGAACCAATATGACTTTAAAAATGTTTTCTTTCATCAAGAAATAGTTCTTGGCAATTGCAAACAAGCCTGAAACAGTATGTGCAAAATCGATTCCTTGGCAAATATCCAACAAAAAATTAAGAGTATGATAACATATATTCTCTAGCACGAACAATGTTTTCACAGTAAAGCTGTCAAATTAATTTTACAGGATGAAATGCATTATGGAGGTAGCTCCCTTGATTTAAACAGAGTTGCCCTTGGGAGGAATTTGTCCTGTGTCCATTAGTGTTTGCTAAGGTGTGTGCCTTCAGATTCTGTGGAACTGCTTAATTCTGATGTGCAGCCATGCTGAATATCAGTGTAACTGAGCTGAGCCATATGAGCTGACTTCCATGCAAGGAAAATTATGCAAAACAAAGAAAGTCTGCATAACTTTAAATACAAGCAATGTATGGAGTATGTAGAGATTTTCATTTTTATTGAGTTACATGCTCTGTACTTTATTCTTTCAAGGTCTCTGGACAAAAAGAAAACAAAGGTGGGTTCTCAAGAATACATTTCTTGAGAAAACTAATTTATACAATGTTTTGTAAACACATTAACCCAAAACAGCATCAGGTTTAGGTACCACTGGAGAACGTCAATGCCTGAATTAAAAAAACAAACAAACAAACAACAAAACCAAATAAAAACCAAAAATCCAACCCAGTTAAAATTCTTTGCAATGAATGCCAAAGTGACGCCATACTGACTTTAAAAATCTGGACTTGGAAGTTGTGTTGGGTGAGGAAGATGAATGTCCCATCGTTTATTTGGCTAAACTCTTAGCGAAATGAACACAAGGTGAAACCAAACAGCATGAAATCGTATGGAGAGAGAACAAAAAGAATGTGGTTTCATTGGCACCTTTCAGTCACAGTTCCTATGGCATTGAACACAGCAAGCACCAGGAATAATAGCTTCTGGGTGGCATGCGCCCTGTGGGTGTTAGCGTGCAGGGTAAGCATGGCTGTTATTTGAATCCTGATGGCACATACAGGGTGGCCCAATCTTTTGGGGGCAACCCATGACAATCCAACCTGAGACACAAATTTATTTGGCTTGTGACTGTATGAAAATGCTGCTCATACCCTAGTTACTCTTGCCTTCCCTCCATCTTTCCAGTCCTGTGGTACCAGGCAGAGAAAGGGAATGGTTTTGGGAACACTCTGTGGGGTGGAAGAGGGGACTCTCAAAGTCACTTATATGGATGAAGAGTTCATGGTCTCCCTGCCTCTAGGGTAAATAGTGGTGTTCTTTATGGCTGTTCTCTACTTTCCTCTACCCTTCATTGGAGTAGGAACCAGCCCCTTGGCTTCTCCCCAAAGAACAGTAAGGGATTTTTTAGCTGCATTAGCATATGATGGAGTTGTTCCAGGGCAGAGGTATCATGCGTGCTCTTTCCCTCCCTCCCTCCCTCCCTCTCTCACACACACACAGAGACACAGACGCCACTGTTACTTGGGGGGAGGAAATAAGGCAGGAGTCTGTACTGAAAAAAGCAAGATGCCACATACTCTGAACCGCCTCCTAATAAAGCTATTGTAGAGCAGGGAGCTATGGAGAAGTGCTTATGTTTATCTGGCCTACATGGGTACCTTTTTACTCTCCAGTAGTTGCTCATCCTTTCCCTTTCTTAGATGTATTGAAAATGCTGTGGCCCCTTTTTGCAAGTTTCCCACTTGAGTACAATTGCCTTCATGGGTGACTTCGTTCCCTGTGAGCTCCTGCATGGCACGAGCAGGTACAGCCCAGGCTGTCCATTTGGTTTTGTTTGAAAGTCGGTGAAATACTCTGGGAAAGGAAATCTGCTTAACCACAGAATCAAGCATGTTCAGCTGAATTTTCTCTTCCTCTGCCTTGCTTTTGCCTACACAGTGTGGTAAGACCTGGCCAAGCAGGACCACCGCTATGTAATGATGCCTTCAGAAGCAAAAAATATGAAATGCTTTGTGTAGTAGTGTTTGAAGATCACACCATGCTCTGTGCACTCTGTAATCTGATGCCTTTGTGAAGCACAACTTATAAAACGAAGCTACAGAAATGCCTCCTGGTAGAAAGGAAGTTGGCAGCGACTGTGGAGGCTATTATAGATCTTGGTCTCTCTCAGCAAGCTCTAAGATTGTTTGAGATCTGGGCAGAGCTTTTGCACTATCTAGGATCAGTCACTGAATAACTACAGAATTTTTGCCTGATGTGTTATGAAAGATTGCGCAGGAGGATGGGCGTGTGTAGTGTTTTGAGGATCACAACTCCTTGCTCTGATGCTCCAGTCTCATTAGCAGTGAGGGAACCAGACCTCCCTCCTTGCTTAGCCAGGGGCACAATTGACTAGGCCTAGGGCTAAGACTCAGCCCAGGGAGCTGGAACAGCAGCCTTCCACTTCCCCCATTTAGGGAAACAGTTTAGGGCTGGCACTGAAAGGTCTATGTGTGCTGAGACTCCTCTTTCCACCTAACTCAAGTCACTCTGCCAAGAACAGTGTATATGTGGTTAGAAGGGAAATACTTCCATGCCAGAGGGGCACTCTTGGTTCAAGGGAGATGTACAGAGGTGGGAGAGGAAGAATTGGGAATGAGAGTTGATGATATCTTTACCATCATCTCCTTATTCAACAACTATTATTCTCATGTGGGACATCTGGGTCATGTGTAAATTGATGCAAATCAAAAACATTGGGAATTTTCATTGTATCTTTCCATAGAATAATTTGATTTTTCTCCCTCCTTACATCATCTGTTTCAGAAATCTATTGCAAGGATGGAGTATCTGAATATACAGAATCTAATAGTACATTTCTTTGAGATTTGATTTCATTCTTAGAGTAGAGCCAAACGTTTTTTCTGGCAACTGTCAATCAAACCCAGTTGTAGTGTATTTTAGGTGTTGAAGCTGAATATAGCCTGCATATATTCCCGTAAAATATTAGCTAGTTCTGAAATGCAACTAATTTTACGTTTCTGTTATTCTTTGTGAGTTTGTTTCATTTGTTATTTGCCTTTCCAATTTGTTAAAAAAAAAAAAAAAAGTTTAGACTAGATCTGGGATGGTTAATTTATCTGCAAATATACAGTAGCTTCAGCATAGAAATATTTTCAAATGGCATAATTAGTGTCATATAACAAAAATTTATGTCATAAACCACTTCAATTAGGACAGAATGAATCTAATTATTTTTTTATTATGATTTCAGTGTATTTTCCTGTAAAATTATGTGAATTGGTTCATAAGAATATTTGCAGCTCATCTGGAGCAAGGACATATTGCTTTACTTCTTTCTTCTTTGAATTTCCTTTCTTTTCTCTATATTTCAAGGGCTGTATTCTTTAAAATTTTGATATGAAGCAGGAGGCATGTATTTGTGATCTTTTTCCAAAGGCTCCAGATATAAATTGAAAGGAAAACTGATTGTTATTGGCATTTCATATTTTCAGAATTTTATTGCAGTTGTGATATAATTACCCTTTAAGCTGGTGTTTAACTGCACAGAATATGGAGACATTTATGGTAATTTAACAAATCTGCTGTATTGCACGATAGGTGAATCAGACAATGAAAGATTTGCTTCTTACGTTGTTTGTTTGTTTGGGGTATTTTGGCTCTTTCATAAATCACAAAAGAGAGAGACTTCCAAAGAGATGGGTAACTTAAACATCTACATATTTTTTAATGTCATTTTAGAAATCCTTAATCATACAAATTGATGGTTCTGGCTTTGATTCTTTCCAGTGCAGGGGAAGTATACTGCTATAGTTTCATACTGATGTAATCATTTGGCTGATTAAAAATTAAGGCTATGTCCTGAGAAAGGATTTATTTTAATAGCCCATTACTCAATCTGCAAGTAGAGTAAATTAATCCCCTCCCAATCCCCCAAAAGTGGGGTTTTGGGTTTATCCTTGAGAAGAAGACTGCAGTTTATGTTTGGGAAAAGACTTCATGTGTTCTAATAGTCTTAAACATATTTGTGATTAATTCTGTGTGAGACATGAATAGGAGATAACATATGGGGTGTAAATACATTGGTGTAGCCATAATATATTAATTTATAGAAAGCTGCAGACTGAACCTCTGTGATATGGAGCTCAATACAAGACAATAAGTGTAAAATCCCACTATAGCATCTTCATAGTATTGCTTTCAGCACAGGTCTGAACCACACTAGAACTGAAATTTCCATACTTTGTAGTCTGTTCTTTGGCTTGCTCACAATCCAGTGATCTTAGCTAGCAAAACCAAGCAATCTCTCCTTGACAAAAGGGTGAAACAGAAGAGTTTATATCCTGGCCATGAGCCAGCCCTACGCTGTAGGAATTTCCCCTTCAAACCATCTTCTTCTCTTTCTTTTTCTGGAGCAACTGCTTTTATGGACCATGTTTTCCACTCAGCAAGTCTACAGCAACCATTTTCTGACCTTCCCTGTGGCTGAGAGGAACTAAACTGCCCCCTTTATTAATCAGTAGAGCTCAGATTGCTCTGTTAGCTCTGAAGTCCTCCAATTACACACAGCTTTATATCCCTCGACATTTAGTTTTTTCTAATGAAAATGCTAGCAGAGTATACTGATTCCCTTTGGCTGATTCTATGTTTTTTGCTTAAATCTGAACTTTGTTTTGTGTAACTTCTAGCTTTGTATATGTAGTTGATAATTACCTGCTTTCAAAGGCTTATTATGAGGGGAGAAATCTTGAGTTTGCTTTTTTTGTCACACTTCCTTCCTCCCTCCTTCTTAGGCCAGGTCTGCAGTTGTTTTGAGAACTTAGCGACTAAAATGCACTTGGCATCTGTCAGTAAAAATATTGGCTTCTTAAATAGAGTCTTTGAAAAGCCAGTGTTTTAGTACCATGATATTCTTTATTTCTTTCTCAGTTGTCCATATAGACAAATGTCAAGTAGACGGACTACTGAGATTTGTATTTCAAATGCACTGCAAGCAGATGGAATATTAAAACATCTGAGACTAATCTGAAATCAAAGACACTATGTAATTTCTGTGAAGGTGTTCTCTCTCAGTTACAGGGCAGTGGTTCACTGTCAGAAAATGTGCACTGAAATAATTTACTGATTGAAGGATCTGCTCTTGGAAAGAGAGATTTTTCTTCTCAGCACTTCACTGAGACTTATGAGATGTGGTTTGAGTGTCTGAATCTTCCATGAGGTTCATTTGTAACTTTGGTCAGTAATTTTAACAGTTAATGGTTTATGGTTTCTCAACTGTTAAATGAATGTAATAATATTATACCTGAATAGTATGATGGCTAGAGTGTGTGATGTTATCCCTCAATAATATATATGATATATTGCAATATTTAAGTGCTGTGGAGGCTATGTAAATATCACACAGCCAGAAAAGGTCCACTGTGCAGGAATTTGTCTTGGGGGCACAGCTTGAAAAGTTGAGTGGAGGTTGCATAAAACTGTTGGGGAAGGTCAGGTAGAAATGGAGCCTGGTTCTTGTTGAGAGACTTTATGTGAAATTCTCCACGGGATATCATGCACTCTATAAATCAGATGGCACACTTCATCCCTTCTGCTATCCTGGTTTTGTCTAGGATAACAAGGACTAAGATGTTAGTGCTGCAGACAATGTATGGCTATAGTCCAAATTCAATTTGCGACAACTCCAGGATGATGAAGTTGTTATATATCAAAGGTGGAGTCTCTGGAGTGTCACACTGATATCACTGTCAGTTTTCTTCTGAATACATTTACAATATAATTATTGTTACAGCCAGTTTGTACAGAGACATACTGCTTAATGGAAGCTAAGATTTTGGCCTGTGTTATCAGACTTGACTCAAAGTTGGATGTGTAGAAGCTGCGTTTAATCTTATGAGGAGTTTGATTCACTCATGTCATCTGTGAATTACTATGTGAATTTGTGCAACTTTTTCCTGTGTGATGCTTAGGAAGTCTCCAAAGGACTTACGATATGAAGAATAAGCACAAATATATTCTCTTCCCTTCTTTATCTGTCTTGTGACAGGATTCTGCTGGCTCTTTTAAAACCTATGAAACCTCCACTAAGAGAAGCAATCTCAACATCTATTCCCTTTGTAACCTACTATATAATGGGCATTTGTTATCAAGTTGTTGAGTAGTACTATCTCAGTGCATGCAGTGAGGGAAAATGTCTTTGGTGTACCTTGCATCAACTCCAGGAAAGGGACAACAATCCTCTGGCACTATCATGGTGAAGAATTGCATTGAGCTATCTAATTAGGAACTGAACATTACAGAAAACAGAATTAGACTGCCTCTATCCATTTGTTGTATATTACTGTCATACCTAGAACTGCATCCTTGTGGAAGGATTCAGGAATATATCCCATGTTTAAAGGGTTTTCAATTAATCAGCAGTCACTTCACTTGAGGATGCATCTTTTTATGAAGGCCTTGTTGCCAGTATAAGGGTTTTGTTGGCTGATGGTTTGGGTATCTCTTTCTCACAACAGAAATCTGAAGAAGCATCCATAACACAGAAGGGACTCAGTGAACTTATGCAATAGAAAAGTGAATATGAAGAGAAAGAATGACTGTTAAATCCAGTCCTTTTGAAAAGTTAAGTCTTGTTTAGCTCCTCAGTAGAAAGAAATGGCTGAAAATAATCTACTTCATTTGAATTAAGGAAGCTGAGCATTACTGCAGCAACTTAAGAAAAACCCTCTTGACTTCCTGGAAACTGAAAGAATTTTTTTTTGAAGAAGTAATTGTCTCTGACATCACTAAACTGCATAGTGAGTTTGCGAGTGGTTAGTTTGGGGTAACAGAGGAAGCAACTCCTTCACAGATAAGCAGGCAGTGCAATGTATGTGCCTAGTTATTCTCTTTTTTGGTTCAGGTTTTGCTGAGAAATTATTTTGCAGACAGATAACACTTATTTTGCTTTCCAGAGAGAGACACATGCTGTTTCATAAGGATACGCCTGATTTCCAGAAATAACCATGTTTTTGTGGCTTAAACTCTTAGCATTTGGTGTTGCATTTCTGAGACGGGATGCTTTTGTCAAAGGTAGGTAGCAATTGATATTTCTTTCTCTCATTTTGATACCTGAATGTCCTCTGTAGAAGTAAAACAAATGAAAAGCTTTGCAAAGTGGAGAAATAACATCTTTGTTCAGAAACTAGAATATGATTGTATGCAGTGGTGTCAGAACTTAAATCGGGAAGATTGACGCATAATGTACAAGGCTAAAATGTCTTCCGCATGGTCATATGTGACAGTTATACGAGCCATTTAAAAAAAAAAAAAAGATTTGTAGTTGTATTTGAAAAAGAATATGTTTAGATCTCTTATGTGAACATGTTCAATACAGTCTTTATGTTTGGTTTCATCTTACGATGCAGTACTTTGTTTTCTGTGTTTCAATCCTTAAAGAAAAAAATCTTCCCATCCATTTTAGCCACTCCTTGACCTCAGAATCTGCTTACAGTTCCTCAAATTTTGATTTTTACTGCAGTGGGGTTAGTAAAAAAATCTAAACATTGTAAGTTAATCTCTACAGTTGGGAATTTACTTATTTTATAAAATACATATTATTTATTTATTTTATGAAAACTGCTTGCTAAAGAGCCATCAAAATTTTTAATTGTCTAATTACCCCACTGCAGGTGAATTTGTTGCTTGACTTTTTTTAATTTTATAAGAGAAAGATAGAGCCCAAGAGGTTGATCTTGCAAAATATGCCAGATGTGACAGATAATGTAAGTAGCAAAAAAACCAATTAATTTTGAGGTAATACTTTATATAAAGACAAAAATGGATCTAAGTTTAAGAAAATATTTTCTTGAAAAGAACATGCAGCATTCTATGTATATATACCTTTCATCAGTTTAGCTAGTTAATGTAATTTGGAATAGATGATGGCAGACACAAAAGCTTTTCTCTAATGTTCATCCTAAAAAGTGGCTTGAAACATATTCTGAAATGGCAGCAAATTATATGCAGGGCTGAAACCTCTTTTCACATATATTGAATTTATCCACGCTTCTATCATCATGTCACTATAGTAACTCCAGATTTATACTGATGTAAGCAAGAAAATGATCTGCCTTTAGTTGATAACCAGCTAAGAAGAGCATTTGAAGCCTGAGCATTAGTTCTTTTGTCCTTCAAAGTCTCTGAAGAGAGGCAGCACTGAATAAATCTGGTTGGTAGCTGTTGGATATTATAAGAAAACAAATGAAGGCTGTACTGTAGAGGAAAAGAACAAAATCTCTTGCTTTTCCTGTCTCTCCCCCCCCCCCCCCCCCCCCCCTTTTTTTTTTAAATCTGCTGTCCTACTTTCCATATTATAAGTCTTTCTGAGACTTCCCACCGCTCCCTTTTCTCCAGAAAGGGCAGATTACTGTCTGCTCTCTCAGCCACCTCCACAGTCAGTCGACGCGTTAGCTAACAGAGAGGGCTGGAACATAGAAAGAGGGGTAGCAGTATTTTATTTCAAGTAATAGTTATTTTCTCTGTCCACACACAGTAGTCTAGCTCAAGCCTGTTCCTTTCTACATAGTTTTACTAAACAGAAGAACCTCAAAGAAATGACAAGTTTCAACTCCTCTCTATTACACAATGCAGTTAACAGTCTCACACTGTAGTATCAAGTACTCAACCTCACAGACCTTGTTTTCACCATGTAGTCTGGCACAGAGATTGATTCTCCTGTCAGGATGACAGAACCATTATACTTCATCTTTGCTGTGTAGTTTACTCTGCCTCATAGCTATGGGTGACTGGGCAGTCTTCTAGGGAGGAGTTTGTTAATGGAGGAGCAACATTTGGAAAAGGTGGTGTACGCTTTGGTTTTATGGCAAGAACAATTTTCAGGCACTTGTTAGTAAGTGTTGGGTGGGTTTTGGGACTTCTTTTGTTATTACTATTATTATTCTCCAAGAGCTTATTGTTCATAGTGATTTTGATGACCTAGCAGGAGAAATTTTAAGGTTGTCTGACTTCCACCACAAGCAGAGACATCCTATAAAACATCTCTAATTTCCTGCAATCACCAAGCCACTTTTAAGAGCATCAAACTAGATTAAAACAAACAAAAAAAAGTTAGTAATATCTAGAGCCTGCACAAAGGCCTTTTCGCTATGTAAATCCCCCAAATAAAACACATGTATCCAGCTGGTTATCCTGGTAAGAAATAGACAAATAATGGTATTTATATAATGGTGTATACCTATACATACCAATATATGGTACCAATAAACACCAAACTTGGAGTTCCATCTGTCCGTGTAAACATTTGCACTGCTGAAATATCCCATAAAATTAATCAGTTTTTTGTGCACTATTTGTTAGTCTTTCATCTCTACCTACATGGAATACCTAGCTTTACTAAAACCTTTAGTTGCCAGATGTGTGCTTCTCAAAATCTTTAGTGTAAGATTGATAACATAACACTTTCTTAATGTCTAGGCTGACTTCCCAATCAAAATAGTTATGCTAACATACCTGATACAATACATCAATGCCTGTTTATGCAAAAAACCCCAAACAAAAAATATCCCCCCCCAAAAACAATAACGCCCCCCCACCCCAACCCAGCCCCCCCCCCCCCCAAAAAAAAAAAAAAACAAAAACCAAAAAACAAACCAGAAAAAAAGCCTTGCTTCCATTTAGGAAAAAAAAAAAAATGCTTGCAGGACAAGCACTTTTTTTTCCATTAGATCATTAATTCAGGTTCCTCCCCCACCCTCTACAAAAGTATTAGCAATTTGACAGCTTTCAAAAGCCTTCACGCACTTCTGAGCCACTTCCTTTATTTCAGGAAACTAAATAATTGCTTGGTAGTTTTGACTGTGACTTTTTTATTTTCCAAGTTAAAAGTACCAAGAAGCTTCGGCAGGCACATGGAATCTGAGGCCATGTAGTCTCTGTGCCCAACAGCTGTGGAGGTTTCCACCTGGAAGTGTTACATTTTCTTTGCACAGACATCAGTGTCAGTATAGCTCATCCTATGGCTTTGACTTTCTGTGAAAACCTTTTTCACAGATTGGTGTATCCCTCTGGAAAGAGTTCAGCAGACCTAATTTTTAAGTAGTGAAACTTACTAGTATCAGCTCATTTTATGTGTAGGATAAAGAATAAGGGGAGTTGCACTGGCAGGAGGATAGTCATTAAGGTAGAAGAAAGTGAAGTGAATGAAGGCTTTAGAGCACTGCTTCTGATGTTTTCCTCTTATGGATGCCCCACTGCAGGTTCTGTTTAGGACTGTACCATACTCTTTTTTTTTAGTGGTGCACTTAAAGCTTTCTGAAATACATACCCCAGAGTCCTGCACTCAGGGGCCTCTTAATAATTTGAAACAAATTGCCTGCTTTTCACATCTTGCACAGTTCCAATACTTTATTCTAAATCAACTGAGAGAGTTTGTGTATGCACAGAGGCACAGGCAGTCCTGCTCACTTCCTGGGCTGGCCGGATGCGAGCCACTTCTAAACTGGAAACTATTCAGTTTCATTATGGTGGTGTACCTAAGCCACCAGCAGGACACTTGTTAATTGGAGCACAGCAGCACACTAGCATAGCTATGTGGTTTCTGGACTAGAATTAGATTTGGACCAAACATGTAATTTTCTTTACCCATTCACCTAGACCTGCACGAACGTAACAAGCAGATGGCTGGTTTGTTCATGTGGTATACTGATTGTAACTGCAGATAGGGCAAGAGACATTGGTTCTGGACTAATGGGTCTTTCTTACATAGTATGGAAAAGACATTTGCTAGTCATTCTGTATTCACTCACAGCAGTATATTGACATACTGAGAATGTTTTTACCAGTATAGAAATAAAGCTGCAAAACTGCTGTGCAGAGACCAGTTCTAAAGAAAATCAAGCTCTCGGTGGCATGGTATGTTGGAACCATTTCCTTTAGTTTTAATTTTAATTTGGTGAATTTATGTTTCTATATTTCAGTTCTGAAGAACAAATCAACACTTAGTGGGTTAGACACATTGCATGTATAATGAGATAAGGCAGAAGAAGTGGGGGGAGGAAACAGGATGAAGTGACTTTTCAAGATGTTCCTCGTATCAGGAATCAAGTTCTCTTTTCCTGACTCCTGTGACCTGTCTGCAGAACTGCCTACCTCCCTGGGAGCATGTGTATGCATTAAACAAGTAGGCAGTCTCTACACTGAAATTGTGAATGCATTGTATATAGTGCATGAAAATTATCCTGTTTTCTTTTGCTGTGCAGCTGCATTGTGGTATATACTGTACCATGCTGGGAGCAAGGAAAGGAGAACAGCAGGCCATGAAAATGTTCTGTCCTCTGTTTACATTCTTGATCTAGTTTTAAGAGTTAATATTCATAAGCATACATCTGGCCCACCAGGAAGGCAGAGCAAATTAACCCACAACGAACTCTCTGCTGTCATGGCTTGACTTCTCATGGTATTCATTCAACTACCTCCTTTAGAGTTAGCTCAAGTATCTCTGCATTACCCCATGTTTTGCAGCACAGACTTTACCTGAGTCTTGCCACTGTCATTCCCCTTTGTTTGGGTGGCTGTTCCTCCCATGCTGCCAGCCCCAAGGGTGAGGACCACAGAGGAGCACAGTATGGGGGTGGCTGCAGAGATGGCACCTGATACAGCAGAGGAACAAGAGGCACTGCAGTAAAGTGTCATGTGCTGGGCAAGGCTTGCTAGCATGAGTTCAGCTCTTTGTGGCTGTGAGTGAACTCCTTTGAAACCCTAGCAAGAACATATGCATTACAGCAATGTAACAGCTTAGGTAGGGCAGAACTGGATGTCCGTGCCTTGCTTCGTACAGACATGCCCTTTGAGCTGGCTGCTGGAGCCGTGACTGCCAGCCCTGCCTGGGAGACAGAGATTGTCCCTGAGCCCTGCTGCTTTCTGCATTGGGTGGAGATGTCTGTTGTTCACGTTTATTCATCTTTAATTGTATACAACTAGAAATCAAGAAGTTTTTTTTTTTCAGGCAAACTTATGAAGTACAGAACATCCAAAAAAATTTGTGAGGAATAGTTTACTCTCTTCAAACCTGAGTTTAGGCCCTGAAACACTTCTGTGCAAAAAATGCTAAAAAGTTTTAAAGTGGCAAAATTCTGATTTCCTCCTGTAAATATCAAGATTAAAATAACAGATATGGTTGCAAAAGCAGGTTTTTTTTCCCTGCAACTTTACTATTCTCTCAGACTGTTGTACTGTGTGTCCTGATATATTTCCAGGCTATCCATACGCTTGCAAACAGATCTTGTTCACTGGTGTTTCAGTAACTGTTACAGCATTTTATCTATCTCCAGGTTTCTTTCCCTTTCAAGTAAAGCAGCTTGGGGTCTTCAGTGCCAGGATTTTAGAAACTAGCTGTGAGCACTTCAGTGCCAGCTTATATTATCTGGTGTTGTATAGCTAACAGGACCCACTTATTTTCTTTTATACCACTACTTTGCAGTACTGTTCTTCCAGTTATTCCCTCTGTGTCAGTGCCTCCTCAGCTGGCCTGCTTGCTTAGGTTTCTATTCTCTAGTTTCAAAGACTTCTCCTACAATCTATCTGTTTTCACTCATAATCCCACCACCCTGCTCAGGGCTCTAGAGGTATCTTTTGTTGTGCATGAAAGACATTTTTTGTTGTTGCAAAAATGTGGACTCCTTGGAGCAACATTTTTAATTGCCTTTTGAAATAAATTCCTGACAAAAAAAGAAATAATCAAACTGGCTGTCTAATAGAAAAATAAAGCCATACAATGAAGCTTTCTGTACAACATATAAGGAAATAGTTTGTTAAATGAAGCATATACATCCTATATGAGCTGAAAGATTTTACACTCAGGGAAATGTACAGTACAGAGCCTCAGCTGAAATGGTACAGAAATATACAGCTAGTAAAGCCTTTCCAGGTAATCATATACATTCCAGAAGCTGTGAATGGAATATTTAAGAGTCCCTGAACTGTTTCTGGATGTTTCTGAGTTAAGACATATGTAGGTGGAAAAAAGGGTAAGATAAATGGCAGAGCGTAGTCAAGCTTCTAGAATAAGATCTAAGAGACAGAAGTCAGCTGCAGTCTAGGCTGTCTCAGAAACTCATTGTATGAAGTGTTAAGTCGTTTTCATTTCTCCACATCTCAGTTTCATCATCTGTTAAGTTGAAGGTAGTAACACTTACCTTGTTGCAAAATGTAGAGTCATAATTCCTTAAATATACTGAGGGATGCTTGTCTCTTGCAACCTGTAAACTACCACAAATTAATCTGAAGAAACTGGTTGTGCATTAGAGTATTTTGAATAGTGTATCTGAGCAAAGAAAATGAAAAGTATGAAACAAATGTCTTGTGCATAAATTTCTACCTTGTTCTCAGTCCTAAAGCACAGGTGCTGTCAATGGGGAGCCAATACTTTTATGCTGAGTAAGAACAACCCATATTGTGCTTAACTTCAGCAAATCTCTAAAACATGATCATGTCAACTGTAGTCTCCATTTTAACCAATGTTGGGTGAAATAACTGAAGTTGGTAATGAGTCCTTGTGAGATACAAGAACAGGATTGCCAGCTTTTTACTTCCAGTGTCTGTGGATGAGATGAGAAGGTGTGCTAAATGGACCATAGCTGCAAAATGCTTCATGTTACAAAGCATCCTCCGTGCTTAGGGACGGGTAAATACAACAGTGAGCCTGTCTAGTAAATTAGGTGTTTTATGAGTCTCAGTGGTAATATTTATAAATGTAAACCAACCATTCTAGAGAAATGCAGGCCAATCTGACTCTGTCAGCATATGATTTAAAATCATATGCTCACATAATCGAAGGAAAGATGACCAGTGTTGCTACTGCAGAAGTTTAGTTAATCTTCTTGAGGTAGACCTCTGATGTCTAAAATGAATGCAGAATCACATGCATATACACTGTAGAGAAATCTTTTGGGTTTAATGAGTTTTGGATAGAATATCTGGAGGATTTATTTATTCATGTCACTCTTTCTTAGAAGAAATTAAATGATAATGAAATATATATTTTTAAAATTACGTGTAATTTTTTTTTACTTGGTCCCTGATGGCAGTGAGAGATTGTTGCCCTAGGTCTCTTGTAAGCAATATACAAGTTCCCTCATCCCCAAACAATGTGTGTGAATGCATGCCTGTGCCATGCATCTGTGTGTGTGAGTGGAAGTATAACATTTATGATACTTGAGACTGCCCAATAAGTACATGAAAATACTTGGCCTTGTTTGCAGTTTCATTAATGCTACCACGCTCAACTGTGCTGCCTCAACAGAACTGAAAGACTTTTCTACATCCTCCACACACCTGCAGTCTAGTGTGTTTGAAGTATGAAATGTGGTTGAGGTTTGAGGGAAAGATATGAAACAGCGGTAAGAAATACGAGTTAGTACAACTTAGTAGCATTTCTGATTTTGCTGTCCCAGTCTGCTAATCAAATGACTTAGAAATAAATGTTTCTGAAAGCTGCCCAATACACTCACTCTCACTATTAGAAAATGTTAGGAATAATGACAGCTTAACCTGGTGTCAACTTACAGTTTAGAAGGTTTACAGTGGAATGGTGCTGAATACAAGGGAGACAGTTCAAGGAAATGAATGTGAGATCTATAGAGTTATTTATCCTTGATATTAATGGATCAAAGTTTTGTAATACTTAAAGGTTTTGTAATACAGACATGAAACTTCCATAAAAGCCAGTGATGTCTGGCCTCCTGAATTTAGCACTTTATATTTTTCTGAAGACTGGCCAGTTTGAAGTGGTAAAATTGGTAAGTTTTAATATGTAGTAAGATAGTATTTGTAGATGCATACTGTTTATGGAAATCTTGCCTACAGATGCCTTTTGAATCAACACAGGATGTATTAAGTTCATTAGAAATCATAGAATAGTTCAGGAATAAAGGTCCCACAAAAATTCCAAGATTTGAGGATCAGATTATTCCAAGAGCTAATAAAAAAGCGACAGCTGGATTTGTGTTCCTGCTGTGATTAATGCCATGCTTAAGGGCCTGCTAATATGCAGTTTTGCACCACCCTGAATAAACAGGCAAGTGTTTGGTGTGGTAGCTGGTTTAAGTTTTTGTGTTAATGTTGGGAAGAGAGCCATTTACAAAGTGGAAATGATTGTGCTCCAGAGATGTGAACAAGTGTGTCATCATTGCAGGAGCGTGCCTTAAATGGCAAGGGAAAGATTGCTTGCAAACCACAGCTTCTAAAAAACACTTTTCACTGAGCAAGGAAGACATTTTAATAACACAGAGCATGTCAGATATGCCATTTTCAGCTGCTGTCTCCGCAGTTGATGCTCTCTGTTGCTCTCTCATGCTCTCTTCTGAGTAACAGAATTGCTGCTCACCTAAGTCTCACCTCAGTGTGACGTCAGTGGAAAGTCTGAAAAGGCTTTCAAGTGTCTTAAAGGATTTATCTTTGTGGGTTTTTTTTACTGCATTTTGTTGAATTTTCTTTGGCTTTATATTAGAACAGGAAAATAAAGTCCACTTTTTTTTTTTTTTTTTTTTTTTTTTTTTTTTTTAAACCTACTGGGGGTCTTCAAACTCAAAGTTCTGCTTTCCTGTTAGCTGCCCTGAGAAAGCTGTTTGGAGGAGACACCCCCAGTTTTGACTGTAAGCTCCAAACCACTTGAGCACTGTTTTTTCACAGAAGAAAATGATCAGATTTTCGGAAGACCTCCATGTGTTGGTCATTGAGATGATGTGAAAATTTGGACTGTGCAGCTGCAAGTTAATCTTTTCTGAAACTTTTTCTGAAGTTATGAATACTGAACACTTGAAAAGTCAGGAAGGAGCTGCTCCTGTGTGTGTGTGACTGTCTGACCTGTGTGTACAGTAGGGTTAATGGCCACAGTCATGATCAAGTATTCTTGTTGGGCTAGATGCTGTACAAATGTAGGATGAAATATGATCTTGTCCTCAAAGGATTTATGATCTGATTCTAGACAGCATGGATATTTCTTAAAAAGGAAAGGTATAGAGGCAAGAGGAAAGACAGGTAAGGGAAAAAGTAATAGTAGCGTATGTGCCCAGCCAAAGAGTTTGCATAATCCCCTGTTTTTTCCTTTTCTGAGAAAGGGACATACACATCTTATTCAAAACAGCATACAACGGAATAAATTACTCCCTGGTTCCAAAATAAACTCTCCTACACAGGTCCATGTATTGCAGGTCTCACATTGTGCTCTTACAACTTCTTTACATGACAACAACAGATGCACGTATTCCTGGAAGATAACTCTTAATGATAAAACTGCTGCAGGTGAAAACTTATGGTGCTCCAAAGCTCCTCTCTTGCTCTATAGAAACAATAAAAAATGAGGTCACAAACAAAGGCACTATATTTATTTGCAATGATTATTTTCTCCAGCTGTTTAATACTTTCATTAACTTATTGAATTATCTCACCAGTGAGTGAAATATGGTAAACAAAGAACAGAATATGTAGATGATGTGTTACAAACACACACACACACATTCACTCTCTTGTGTGGGAGTGCATATAATCTCACCCCTCTGATTCACGATTCTTGTAGCAGATACTCTATCTGCAGGAGATGAGCAAACGTGAACAGCATCTGTATATGAAAGAGAGGAACCACATTCAGTTCAGAAAATTTGTATGTTGCGTTCAGCATTCTCATATCTAAGTGTTCAAAAATAGTAATAACAATAATAAATTAATTTAACCCATAATTAACCTAATAGATTTATTTAGACTGGAAAAAAAAATCACACTATAACTGTTTTCTCTTGAAAAAAGCAATGAGAAAAAAATACAGAACTTATCTTCAGGGTTGCAGAGGATGACATCATGTTTCCTGACTATCACGTGGTGAAATCTGTCGACACAAGCTCTGAGAATTGCCTGCAATTAATTCCAGTGTGACCTGGATACATATTACAGTATAGAATATTTTTAAAAATATTTATTGAACTCTACAGAGGGTTTTGTTTTTTTTTTTTTATGGAATTGGTTGTGATTCATTTGCTGAGTTGGATTTCAGGGTCATAAGGACCTTTGGGTTCTAGATGGCTGCAAGTTTCAGTGAAAAGATTTTGTTGTGAAAAGCTAAGGATTTGGAATGGCTGTGTTTGCTATTACAGTAGTTGATTATAAGATAGAGCTGTGCATAGAGTCTTGAATGAATGTGTAATAACTTTAATAATATTGTCTTTCTGTAAAATCTGAGCTCCCTCTGTTATGTCAGCTTGTCCTTGTGGCAATGAGCAACCATAGGTAGCAGGAAACAGGTATGTAACCCTACATAATTTTTAAAAAATCACTTCAGAATTTTATGGTAGTCTCTGAAAAGCACTGCAATGATTGGTACAGTGATAAATCGTCTAATTTATGGCTGATGTCAGATCTTTACAGTGTTAGTGGATGCAATTGGTGTCTTTTTAGTGAAATTTTCTGTAGTTATAAGAATTAACATTCAGAAAGAAGTTCTGAACAGATGTGAAGCCAAATGAGGGGAGATCAACGTTGTGGGACAAGGAGCGATGGTACAGCTATTGCTACTCCAAAGCATCAGAGGAAGAATGATGAAACTGGTTTAAGAAAGTTCATTCTCTGTGTAGAGAATGAAAATATATTCAGTGTATTATTATGTCTGTGTTGCTCAATGTATAGTTCAGGCTGTATTTATGGAATTACTATTCAAAACTTTCTGCAGCTAGAAATATTAGGTTTTTTCTTAAGCTTTTTGATGATAGTGCTCATCTTCTGTAGCTAAGTGGTACACACATATGGATTTTCATATTTGTGATGAAAAAATGATGCAAAGAGAAAATCAATCTATTGATTCAGAAAGGTTAACCCGAGACGAGCACCATACTCTTTAAAGCACCCATTACTTCAGTTAATTCGCAGTTTTGAAAGGTCACCACTTCTGCGAATCAGATTAGTACAATTAAGATAAGAACCTGTTAAATGCAGACTAATTATTAATGACTGCTGTATGGAAAATTTAGTAGAAGTAGATTTTGTAACATCATTCAAGAATTCTGTGACAAAAGATGGAATATAATCTGGTTACCTAAACCAGCATTTTACTACATAGCTGCGAGATGTTTTTTGGTTTTTGTGGTCACTTGCCTCACTAACTCCATGGCTCATGCACAGAATTAGCTCTGAGGCAAAAAGTATCTTCACTGCACGCACTGGAGCATTTCTGTGCTGCACCAAAACAGCAGTTTGCAATCACAGAATGAAAGGTCTCGGTGAATGTTCGTAAGTGTCAGGAAAGGAAAAGAACTAGGGCTTTGCACTGGCAATACAAATTGACATCTGCAAACTCCTGAATAATTACCTTTGCTCCCCAGACAATGTCTTTTGGAACATCTTATGAGTGTATGATTTTATTATAAAATAGTCATTGTACATTGTGAAAATCATATGTATCTGTGACTTTCCAGGGTGTAATTCTGTGCTGAAGTTCTGGCAATGTTGTAAACAAAGCAAAGTAAGCTTTTTCATAGCCACTCTTCCAATATTTGGAGCAGAATTGAAGAACTCATACAGAAATTCTGGTTTGTTGTGTGTTGATGTGGGGGATTTTTTTGTTTGTTTGGAGTTTGGGTTTTGTTTTGTTTTGCTTTGTTTTGTTTTGTTAAAACACCTGGTGAGGTCTAGTTAAACATTCAGTTCTTTGCAGTAGTGTAGTGCCAAACCTGCCACATTCCTGCACCTCTTGACCGAGGGCAACCCATTGGTAGCTGTCTTTCCTACATATTTCTGAGGACTACAGTTGTTTCTATTGTATTTATGACCATGGAAGTGACTTGTATCATGTTAGTGTTATCATTACTTTTGTATTGTTTTCAATTATTGGTATCAAAATGGACATTGCATTTGTTGATGTTATTTATTTGACAAAGGGCTTTAAATGTTGTTTTATGAGGCATTCCTGCATCTTGCAAAAAGTGAAATGTTTTAAGGTAGATGCCACATTTAAAGTAGATCACATGAATATTGATAATGTTTATAACAATCTGCACTAGATCTATGTGATGTCAGGAAATGCAGAATTACAATTTTCAAGACATGTTAAGTTTCAGTTTGGATGAAGGGCAGTATAATTCCCATTTAATGGAGCATAGAACAGAAATGGAAGTAGGGGAAAGATCCTACTGAAAAACCATCACATTGTATTTGTTTTGAGCTGTAGCCTTTATTTTTGTATCCTTAATCAGCACCAATACTTGCAAAGTGAATGTTGGTAGGAAATTTAAGTGCAAAATATTGTGTAGAAACATTTGATATCTTTGCTCAGGAGATGTTTGAGGAGAAAAAAGCAAACTGATTTGTTGACTATTTCAAGTCTTTCTAAGTTAAGATGTCAAGCAAATTTTGTGTAACTGCTGTAATGCCAAGATAAGAATTAAGTAATAAATTAAAATATTTTGATCTCTGTCGGTCACATTAGGATCCCTGCAGCACAAAGTGATTTCAGTCAAGTTTCTTTGTATTGTTGCTGGAGAAGCTGACATTTTGTTGTTGTTGTTGTTGTTGTTGTTGTTATTGGTATAGTTGATTTCTTGAGGATCACTTAGGCTCCTAAATGCCTTTTATGTTTTGGAAATTTTGCCCTTTGCAATGGCTTACAATGAATGTGCTGACATATTGATAACTTGTAGTAGTAACTGCAGTCCTGATGCTAAAACAGCATGTTTTTTTTCCGGTAAATCAGGGGATTTCTTTCCTGTGTAAGGAGTAAAAAAGTACTGAAGGCACGATCACCATTTTACATGTTAGTCTAAAGAGGATGAACACTTAATGGCTTATCTCCAGCATTTCTTCAGCGGTAGCATGAAGGCGGCCTTTTTTTTTTTTTTTCTTCTTTTTTTTTCTTTTTTAAAAATAGCACTTTGTGTCCTGTGCTCCCTAATTGACCTCGTACTTTCTGATAGCCACCAGAACTAGTGCAGAGCTTGGCTCTGCTGACTAGTTAGCCACTATGGACTGATTTGCTGCTTGGTCCCTTGTCTCCTGTCACCGGCTCCAACACCAGGGAAGAGGTGGATTGGGGGCCCACAGTGGAAGAAGCTGTGGAATCTGATAAGATTGTAATTCTGAGCACACTTATAGTCATGGAAATAATGTCCTTCATTTTCTTAGTGACTATATCTGATTCATTTTGAGGGAGAAGGACTAACACTCTTGAACTGATTCATCAAGATAGGTAGCATCTTTGTCTCTAGATGAGTATGGAAAATTACCTGACCTTTGATGGATATTTTGATAAAAGCATACACAAAGGCCTAGGCTGAGTTTCCAGGAAGTGTAGGCAGAATACTATCATTCTTCCACTTATAACAAAGATTAAAGGCAATTCTTAAAGGGGAGGTGGGAGGAATTCTTGCTCAGAGAAGGCACTGAAAATGTCTCTCTTCTCTAGAGAGTAAGCATATTGTGCAGAATGAATGCAGAGGGGAAGAAGCAATGTCTAACGAAGAAAAATACATTCTTTTTCCAGTCAGGAAGGCATTTCATTCATATCTTAATAATGGTTAGAGCTGCACTACTGAAATGATTATAGTGTCCCTTCAGAAAATTCTTACCTGGAGAAGCTTTCAAACTATGTTTGTGAAAGTTTTGCCTGAGAAAAAATAGCTTGTCTTTAAAATAAATGTTACTAAGATTTTACTAATTTTACTTATTTAAATCTGTGCCTTTAAGAAAGCAAATTGTCATTCACTAGTTTAAATTTGAGCCAACTTCAGTGGGATTCTTCATAGTGAAAGTAAAATACATCACTATCAGGCTAGACACACAAGGCTTGAACCATTAGCCACCATACAGCCACTATTCAGGATTCCCAAACCATTAATGGGATGACAGTTCTTTATAGTGTGTGGTTTTATGAATGTAAGTAGAAATGTATGTAAGAAGAAACCCTTCCTAAATGCCGAAGGGTTTAGAATAGATTTCTGCATTCGGGAATGTACCTGAACCTGGATTATGTCATACACATATAAGTGGTTTTGCGTGAAACATAATGTCAGTGACTGTCATTTTTATCTTCTAGGTGAGACAAAGAAATGTAATTTCCTTAAAAAAACATGGAACGTTTTTCTTTACAATGTTACCTTGCAAAATATTTGTGTCATTAGATGGAAAAGTATGTATTTGCAGAAATCAGACCACGTATTAGTTTTAGTAAGTGCTGCTAAACATCAGTTATTAAAGGAAATGCAAAAGAAAAGAGCCTTGGGACACCTGTTCATTATAGCAAATTGTCACCTTGTAGAGCTGATATAAAATATTTCTGCTTCAAAAATGGACTTCAATGCACCTTCATACATATCTTGCTGTTACACATAGCTCAAAACACTTTAGCAAAGAAAAGTCATTATTCCCAGCTTAAATGGAACCAGATCCAGAGAGCTGATTTCTAAAAGGCCACCTGGAAAGTTGTTGGACAAAAAGAAATACTCTGGAACTTTTGCTGAGTAAGAAGCAAAAAAAGGAGGGGAAATGGACACAATAAGGAACATTTTTTAATTCAAACTTTTGTTTGTTTGTGACTTATTTTGTAAAGGAAGTCACATATTTTGTAGCAAACTCAAGCAAAAAGTCATATTGAACAATGCAAAACAAGAGGAGAGTGTAACATTGATTATTGTGCAAAATAAACGATTCATTTAATGAATCCTGTCAGTCAATTGGCAAAGTGGTAGGAGGCCTGTATATCACCTCAGCTAGTTGCAGAAATCCTGGGTTAACCTTCTGCATAAAGTACTTGTCACCCTAGCAAAGGGTGGACATGAGAACTTAATCTGATATTCAGCAAAGACTAGTGGAGGAAGACGTGAGGGTATTAATCCTTCTTCCTGGGAGAAGATTGCTGTCAGCTTCAAAAGAAAATTTCTGCCTACTTCCAGGCAGGGGTATCAAACTGAAGCACAAATAGAAGGGTTGCTTGGACAATTGGGTGAGATCAAAGGGTGACACCTTTCAGTTGTTCTAGAGCATGAGCAAGAGTAAATCAGGAGCAGGGAAATAACAATAATGCGCTAGTAATTTTTTGGCAGGGGTCAGTACATTTAGCAGGTACATTTAATTTTATGATCTGGAATTATTGTGGTACTGCAGGAGGCAAATGCAAATGAGAATTAACATGATCAGGGCTACAACAATAGGTCTTAGTGAGGCAGATTTCTATAAAAGTTACCACCTACTCTCCTTGTAAAAGAAATCCAAACCCAAAATCAAAACAGTTCAGCTGTGCTGGTGATGCAGACTCCTAATCTATGTCTTAGGTCAGAGTGACACATCTCTTTGAGTCCTGTTTCGATCTGTGCACATATAATAGCGTTTTCACTGGAGGTGGAAGGTGTTGCAGAGTGCATGTGGTTGCAGTGTTGGTGCAGTCATAGAGGCAGATGAGAAGTCTCACTACAGGAAATGTGATCATTAGGGAAATGATCTGTCACAAAATTCATTGTAATGCCACATTTCAGAACAAAAAGTGCTTCAAAGCTTTTAGCTCAAAAACAAACTCAAAACCAAATCCCTATGAGTTCTTCTCATACTGAGACAGGAGGTTTCATCTCATAATGAAGAACACTGGGAATGACTGACAGTGTGTGATGCTGAGTATTTGAAGTGTTGGGTGTTGGTTTCTTGTCCACACATTCCATCTAGAAGGTTCATAATGCAGTTGCTGAAGAAGAAACCAGTTCGATTGCAAATAGATCCTAGCTTGGTCTCTCTGCTCATTATCTTTATGGTACACTTGCTTTTCATATGCCTACTGTTGTTATCCAAAATGCTTTCTGAATTTCAGTTCTTTGATGACTCTTTGCTAAAAATAATTAGACTTAATATTATTTAAGTGTCCTGTGTTTACAATCTTACTGGTGCATGTTTTTAATATTGCTTTTGACATCATACAGTACAGACTCTCCAGATCTGGGGGGGATTCAAAGTATTCTCTGGAGATGCAAGGGTTGTTCATCTGCAAAACCTAATTCCTGCCACTTTCTTGGCTTACAAGGCCAGAGGCATTTCAAGGACTCATCCAGGTCCATTGCACTAGCTTTGTGCTGTCAGCAGACTAATAATTAATCAGAATGAACTTTCTGTATTTCCTTATATAAATATATCTTTAATCCAGGGTAGGAACTCTTATTTTCAATGGCACCTATGATCTGTCTATCAGGGCAACTGTATTGAAATCAATCAATTTTTTGCTATTCTCTAATTCTTGTAATTCTGTTAAATAGACAGAAAGAATTATTTGTTGGGATTGTTTTTATTTAAATTAAAGAAGATGTTTGTATTGATAGGAATATTTTTCAAAAGCTTAATAAGGCAAGCTATGAAATAAAAAAAATCCTTAAAAAATTATAATGTAGATAAGAAATATGATGTGAAAAGCCCAGGTGTAAACATCTTTGACTGGATCTCTTCTGCAGGTAATAATAGGCTCTAAGCTGCCCCTTGCAGCCTTGGCCCTCTGACTGTCCAGGGGGACATCCTGATACATTTTGCTGTTCCCTTCCCTCCTACAGATTTAGGCTTCCTTCATGTAGCAACCAGAGTATGGCAGATAGAGGTACTTCCCCTTTGGTGTTCTGGTATGCTTGACCTGGACCTGTAATCTTGGAAGTGTTTTCAGGTTTGTTGGTATAGAGATAATCATCCATTTCTATTGATGCATTAAGGATGAAACCTGAGGCCACTTGGATGCCTCTTATACTGTGTCCAAACCTGTTAGGCAAAGTATAATTTTTCGAGTGACTGCATTGTTCTCATTGCAGTGAGTCACCACTTTTTATCTAAATATGGACTTACTTTAATGTCATGTTGTAATGGACATTTTTTTACAGAGAATATATTCTACTTTAAGAAAAGCACAGGTAACAATATGCAGATGTGGTTATTTGTTTTACCTCTGTCAATTTTAAAGCTGGTCTGAAAAATCCTTCTCCATTTCATTCCCAGTGCTTTGGAAGTGCAGAGTAATTGAGTTTGTATTCTTCTTTGTGAGGCCAAGGCACACATTCTTGACTCTCACTGCAAATACCACTAAGTTAGACTGGAAAAGGGGCATACAAAGAAAGAAAGTTAATTCACACAGTTGTGTCAAGCTGCCAGTATACCTAACCAAAGTACTCCTTGCACAGTTTAAGGCCTTTGTAGAGATTTACCATGAAGAGCTTTTGTCTTATGACTAGGTATTTGGAGTTGGTGTTATATAAATCTATGTCCACTTGGTATTACAAAGTGAGAGATGTGTCCTGGTTTCAGCTGGGATAGAGTTAATTGTCTTCCTAGTAGCTGGTATAGTGCTATGTTTTTTAGTTGGGTATGAGAGTAAAGTTGATAACACACTGATGTTTTCAGTTGTTGCTAAGTAATGTTTAGTCTAAAGTCAAGGATTTTTCAGCTTCTCATGCCCAGCCAGCGAGAAAGCTGGAGGGGCACAAGAAGTTGGCACAGGACACAGCCAGGGCAGCTGACCCAAACTGGCCAAAGGGGTATTCCATACCACGTGACGTCACATCTAGTATATAAACTGGGGGGAGTGGGGGGGGGGGATCGCTGATGGGGGACTAACTGGCCATCGATCGGCAGTTGGTGAGCAATTGCACTGTGCATCATTTGTACATTCCAATCCTTTTATTATTACTGCTGTCATTTTATTAGTGTTATCATTATTAGTTTCTCCCTTTCTGTTCTATTAAACCGTTCTTATCTCAACCCACGAGTTTTACTTCTTTTCCCAATTTTCTCCCCTACCTCACAGGGTGGGGGAGGAAGTGAGTGAGCGGCTGCGTGGTGCTTAGTTGCTGGCTGGGGTTAAACCATGACAAGATGTGAGGAGGTTACATAAATGTAATGTCTTGTAAATAAATATGCTATCTTCTAAGTATAATTTAAACAGAGTAAAAATTACATCTCGTCTAAAATCCCCAGTGCTATTTCTGCAGAATATGAGCACTAATGTTCTCTGGGACAAGTGTTGTTTGAAAGTTAGCTCCAGGAGAAAGCATTTTAGAATGAACAGAAAGAAAACATAACCCCCCCCCCCTGAAATCCTAGAACCTGCAAGGAAATTATGTTAACACACTGTGCAAGTGTGTGTGCCTGAGCCTAAGTGGAGAGGGAGCAGTAAAGCCAGAGGAAAAAATAAAAGCTGGGTTATGAGTGTTTGTTTAGGTACTAGAGGTGTTCTTCTGAAGCTGGAAATCCATCTGAAGTGATGCTAACTAAAGATAATACCAACTGCTGTGGGTAAAATTTGAAGTAATTATTACCAAAATGAAGAAGAAATTAATTCAGGAAATAACATAAATGATAATAAATTAACAAATTATTCCAATGTATGAGAAAAGCTGTGAAAAACTCAGTGGGTCTGCTAGATTGTTAAAAAGTAATAGGAGCAAGCAAACAGAAGACTAAAGCTGCCTTTTGACAAAGTCTTCATGCAGTCAGCCCTAGAGAGATTCCTGTTCCTGCTTGAAAGTATAAGGCAATGTTAGAAACCAGAGTTGACTACAATCTATTAGTGGTGTGGGAAAGGGGACACAGTAGTGTAATAGCACAGGGTGTTTGCTTCTGTGAGCAGTGGGGAAGAGAAGAAATGCGACCCGTTCCCTTTTTTTGTTGTTGTTTTTTGATGCTAGATTTTGTTTTAGGAAAGAACTCTGCATAAAGCTTGTGAATGTTGTCTTTAGTCAGTGAGCTTCACAGCTGAATGATGTGGGATTTACCCAAAATCTCTTGAAGGACTTATGAATATGAACGTACAGTAAAAATAAAAAACAACTCCCTAAGCATCAGTTGCTATGGTGAAGGTAGTCAGTGTACTACAGTAGTCATCTTTTTAAGGGTGGCTCTTTGGACTTTAGATCAATGAACTTTCAGTAATTAAAGAATACTTGAAATAGCAATAGCAGAACTATAAAAGGAAAAAGTATTGGATGTTTGTACTGGGCAACTCAGATCATCCTAATCCAGGACAGTCACTGGATTTTCTGCGTACAGTGTAATGCTCATGGAAGGTAAAGTACGAACAGACAGATAATAACTGTCTCATACTGTGATGTACCATGAGGTTTGTGTCATTGTAGAGGCTGCTTGTGTAGTGCTTTGTAGCTAAAGCAGCATGCTAAAAATGAAAGATAAGTCATTAGGGCAACTACACTTTCTGGTAGGTTAGTTTTGCAAAATTCTATGTTTGCAAACGATGTAGGCTGAAGTGTTAATATTTTTGTACGTTGTTACGTTTCACCTTACCTTAGTGAGGAAGTTTACACATTTGCGGGTCGACAGGCCGCCTTGCCATGTGAATGGGAAGGCGCTTGCTTACAATGCAAGCTGAGAGCTGGTTTGCTAAGTACAGAGCAGTGCTCTGCAAAATGGAGATAAAATTAAGGCACCCACATCCTGTGACACCATATAGTTCTTGCAGGCTGCCATTTACCAGCAAATTGAAAGTAGTCCACTAGTTCCAAACACTGTTAAAACACAAAAATGCTTGAAAAGTTATGCTTGTTTTCGCTTATACTGTGTACAGTTGAATGTGTGCCTTGTGAGCTAGATCTGCTGATGCAACTCAGTCTCTTCCTGGTGGTGTCAGAGGAGGAGCAAAAACTAGCTCTGGCTACTTGTCTGCCATGTTAGTTTTGAAGGTGAATATGAGTACCTTCTTGTATTTTGTAGCTAACGCAACTTTTCTTGTACATCTACAATCATTATTTGCTGTTAGTTCCTGTGTCTGTTCTTATCCTTGTTTAAAAATTGTTAAATATGCAGCTTTAAATTATTAAAAAAATTCAACTGTTTTCCATTTCTGGAATACGTATACATTTCAGATGAAACTATAGACTAGGTGGAAATGACCATTTTCTTTTTATTCTTGTGTTTGGCAGGAAAAATGGTAGGAACTTAATTTTTTATTTATCTTTAGCAATAAACTATTAAATGGGGCTGACTGGGTCTATTTTAGAAATTCCTCTGAAATGAGTAGGTTATCATCTGAAAAGAAACATAAGTTTTCATTAAGCTTGCTAGTTTACCTGAAGTCAAACCGTATTCCCCCAGTGAAATCTGGTCAAGACCAGGAAGAAAAACATAGTGCCATGGTCACATGTCACAGACTTGATGGGCAAGCAAATCTAAATTACTGTCTCTCTAGAAGGCTAAACCAATCTCTTTGATCTTGTCACCTCTGAATCTCAGAATTTCTGATCAAGTTGGTGGGGAGATAGCAAACTGTCAAGGCATCCCAAAATAGGCAACCTAGATGGCATTTCTGAAGCAACTGCAAGTTCATAGTGAAACTGGTGTAAGAACGGGTCAGTGTTTAGGCTATGGAGACTGAACACATCTTTTAGATGGGGATATTGGTGATGTGGAGGCCTCAGCAGAGTCATGGACCAGTTTCCTGGAACGTGACATAGGCAGATGCATGATAAGATAATGAACAGAGCCAGGCAGGAAGGGATCAGCCCCTTGAACACGGGACCATTGCAGTTTAGAGGTAGGCTACTGAAACTGCTTCAGAAGAAGCAGAGAATCAGGAACTTCAAACCATTGGGGGGGGGGGGGGGGCGGCAAAAAAAAGGCAAGAAGTAGCCGATCACATGTGGCTTTTGCAATTTTAAGCTTCCCAGCAGAGAGTAGCATTGCCTGGTGCATGTGCAGAAAGCAGTGCAGCCCTGCAGGACCTGCAGCTAGCCCCAAACCCCTCTCTTAGTCCATTAACGTATCAGCACTTCATCATAAGCTGTTGTGTCAGCATTAATGCAGAGCCTGGGAAGGAACACATGAAGACATTTTGTTGGACAAAGTTACTGCTAGAGACCACATTTAACAACAGTTTTGTAACTTTTAAGTGCTCAAATAATTCTTCTGCCCCTTCCTAGTGAGGTGGTGGATTGCAGTGGGTTTTATTTACTTTATGTGATATCTCTATCTCTCTGCCAAACTAGCACATGAAGAGTAAGTGAAACTTCAGGCTGACTAATGGGTAAACACCAATATTGATCTCTCAGTTTTGTCCCCTAAGGTCCAAAGGCAGAAACTTAAGAAGACAATGGGAACCGTCCCATGGTTAAGCCACTCAAATCTAAACAGAAGTTGATTTATACTGAAATGGGAGTTTGACCATATGGCTGATTAACTGTAATGACTCATAGCCAAAAAGGATGTGACTACAGGGTACAGCAAAGTAAGAAAGAGAGGCCCATGAACAAGCCATAACACAGCTAGCTGCAGAAGTAGAATTTTTACAACCGTGTTTGGTAGCGTAATGCCAAAGCTCATTAACATTGATGAGGTAAAAGATGACTTTCATTAGCAACTGCCAATAACTTGAAGCTGAAAGACAAAACATGCTTGGTGATTAAGCCATTTTAGCATTGTGTACCTTTGCACAAGTAAAACCACCTGGACTCCTGGCTGGAGAGCAGATGCTCTGGCAGGAGGCCCACATTCCTCGTGTAATGTAAACCCTTGTTCACAGGGAGAAAGCCGTGGTCAAATAGATTGTCATTGGTCTAATTTGAGAAGTTCCTCATGATGCCAAATGCAGTGGGATCCCACTAAGCCATCAGCCACTCACCTCTGCAGAGACAGCTCCTCCACTACAGCCAGTTTCCCAATCACTAGTGATGGGGGATCTGAGCAGAGGGGATGTCAGCTCAGTGTAGGAGATATTGGGGACCTCAGTACCGTTTCCTGCATTCTTTGGAGAATGCTTCTGTAAAAGTTCCATTTCCATTCATCAGAGAACCATACTCCTTTGGGGCAGCTATCTGCCCCAGACATCTGCCAAAATGAATTGATAGCCTTTAATTCAATTGTCTTTTATACCATCTGCTGTGGACCTAGAGAATTGGCTACTCACCCCCTAACAGAAACACATTATGTCCTGGTTAGGGAGCTCCATTCCCTGATCACTATATTCCTTGTTTTCTTGGGAGTTTACCAATCTTTGTAAAGGTTTTCTTTGGCCCTGTCAGCCTAAAGAGGGCTGGTGGTTTCCTGCCTTATCTTTCACTGCACTATTTCAGATTGCTTTACGCCATCATCGCTGCAGATGCTGTTGTTCTGTCCCTAATTTCTTTCGGTCTTGGTTATGTAAATGTACATAAAGAACAATTTATTTCCAAAAGGAAAGAAAGACATTGCATTGTGTTAACAGTGCATAATCAATTGATTTTGCAGCAGGCATTGCAATGGACAGAACATCATGCATTCTTGACCAGGAAAGTTCCTACAAAACAATCTTGCGGAGCAAAGTAGGAGTCCAGAAGCTAGAATTTTAGTTTTTTATAGATTTTTCAAAGTTTCTGGATGTGAGGGTAATCTTGAAAATCCTAACTGAAATGCTGCAGCCTGTTTGAGTCTTCGGTTATAGTGGTCTCAATTGCCTTGCTAATGTTGGGCATCATTATAAGTTGTCTTTCATAATTTTAATGTGGGTGAAACTGCCTTGACATTTTCAGTTTGCAGTATGAAGTGTTATAAAAACAGACAAATTCACACAGAGTTTGACTGTGGGTGCTGTAGATTGTGCAGGGTTTTGATCATAGTTCAGATTATCCAAGTACTCCTAACAGCATACATGTTGGTGCAGAGCAGCCCGTGGAAAGCCAGGTGATTCCACACTGGAGCTGGTCTACATGCACCAAGTGGCAGGCAGAGAAAAGGTTCATGTGCCTTCCCGAGCCAGCAGAGATGAATGCTGAATTAAGCACTCTCAGTCCCCATTTCCTATTTGTATTTGTTGCTGGGGTGATATTAGGGATCTGTTACATGCTTACACACTGGACTCTTAGCAGTCCTGATTCAGAACATCATCTTAATTCAAACTATGAGCTTCATTCCTACTGAAGTCTATGATGAATCTGCATGCAGAAGTGCTTTCTTGAACACCTACCACAACTTTTTGTCTTTTTTGGTTTGTTCATATTATCAAATTTGTGTGGCATATATATGAAATGTTGTATAGGTGCTAGATAATGTCTCCAAGTGTCTTAATCTACACAACTGAAAAATTTCTGATATATTCCCTTAGATAAAAATGAAAGAGCAGTTAATTTTACCAGGTCACGTGATCATAAATTCATCAGTATTTCAACTAAAAGCTGTTAAAGTATAGACTTTGAAAGAATAAAATCTTACCCACATTTGCACATACTGTGTCTTTCTGCTTCAGCTTTTTCATTTGTCCTCACAGAAGACATTACACATGCTACTTCCAAACTTCTCCATCTATGTGTATGTATACAGACTGATACTTGTTACAGATCAAATCACATTTCTGACCTCCCACTTCCTAGTGGGAGTTGTTCTTGCTATTGTCGTAAGATGTGTAATGGTACTATATATACCTTTCTTATTATTAGACATCAGAAATGTTTACAGGTCTGCTGAATTTCCTGGCTTGTGCATTGCTGTGCCTATATAAAAAGTGTAAAATTATTTGGAGCATGAAATTGGATGTTCTCTTAGTATTGGCCTGAGGGCTTTCCCTGGGTCCCTATACTTTGAAAGGTCCATAAAATTCTTTTCCTAAATAAGTTCTTGTCTAGCATCTTAATCTAGTATCTTTGGTTTTACTTTTCTTTCCCAGACTGCTCGCTTAATATTTTTAAAATAAAAAAATATAATAAAAATGGAAGAAAAGGAAAATACTTAGGAAATGCTAATGAAAATTGCTTGCCACGTACAAAAGATGGAAGCATAGACTGTTTATGTTCCTTTCGCCTTGAATTATTTAAAGTGGTACTGAAATTACTCGTGTTCAAATCCTGAGGAATATAAGCTTTAGATTTCACAGGTTCTTTGCTGGAATATGGGGCAGTGTAATCCCTGTGAGTGGAGTCCTCTTCTGAGCCTTTATTTTCATCTCCTGAAACGTTCAGCATACACTGTCTTTCAGAAAAGAATGGTCAGCACAGGGTTTAAAGCAAAATCAGATGAACTGTTTTCGTCTCTTTTTGCTTATGATTATCAGATAGATTGTTAAAGTCAGGGCTCACATCTCATGTTTGTTGTAATGACCATAGCAAATAGAGAAAGAGAAAAAAAGGACACATTTAAAATGCAGGTAACTGCCCAGAGTTGGGCACCAAAATTGATGATCTGATTTTCAAAAGAAAAATAAAGAAGGAAAGAGGATTGGGAAACCACTCAGCTCTCTCTTGAAATCTGTTCATCGTTGCTTCTGGCATGACGTGAAGTACAGGTCCTTTCTCGATAGTGCTGGCTCAGCTTCCCTGAAGGGGCAGAGCGCAGGTTTTGCAATCCAGATTTTGAGACAATGAGAGGCTTTTGTACGTGCATGCACAGCATTCTGGGGAGCTGGAGTTCGAGGAGTTTCTCTCTTTGCAGCCCTATGACTGTTCCTGTTTATGCAATCAGACAGGTGTGAGTGTGTTTTTTTAATAGCACTTTCAGATCCCTTGTCTGCAAACTTCATAATTTTTAATGAATTTCTAATTGCAGTATGCCAGTTTAGTAGGAAAGTGCCATTATCTCCATTTTGCATGGGATGTTGCAGAGGCACAGACATGGAGGGTACACCTGATCACTCATACAGTAGTAAAATGAGGAGCCCCTTGGTAGGACTTGGTCACAGTCCCAGCTTTCCTCATGCTGGCTGAGTACAAGATGGATTTCAGGTTATATATCAAATATAGGAAACTTTGATTAATTTAAATACTGATAATTTCTGCTTTTCAATAAAATATGAATGATTCCATATTAGTTTATATAGGAAATATATATAAATAATTTTTAACGGGCAGTTTTTCTAAAAAATATTGATATGCTTCACTGAATGATTTACTTTTCAAACAATTTTTGCATGAGTAATGGTGGTAGATTATGACCCTTATTATGCTTCCTATCAACATTTTGTGTGTATATTTTACTGTGTTTTAAATTGTACCCTAACAAGTATACAGTTGATTTAGCTGTTGATCAGTCAATACTGTTTGTCACAGTATTTTATGAAAAACAAAAATGTTATTCAGTAGCATATTTGATGAGTGATATTTAGTTCTGATCATTTCTGGCCTGAATGTCTGGAGGGAAAAAAAAAAGTCAGGATAGTAACCAAGTAAAATCACTCTCCCTTGAAACAAAGGGAGTTTGCTGGCTGCCACTGGCAGACCTGGGAGGGCGAGGAAACTGCCCAGCAGGCAGAGTTGGTATGGGAACAGTTCTCCACTGAGCTGGGTGATTTTTTTTCCCTCTGTACTCTCTATCCTTTTAAGAAACAGAACTAGATGTCTATCAGCCAGTGCTGGTTAGGATCTTCTCTTCATGCTGGAAGAAATCTGGGTCATAGGAGATGACTGAGACTAGCAGGATAGTTTAGAGCATTGCTGCTTAGAGATGTGAGGCTGGGACTTTGGCTCATGGAGCATAGGGACTGCTGAGGGTCCTGTTAAGCTCGGAGCAAGAGGCTGTAGAAATAGAAATGACAGATGGCTGGAAAATGAAATTTTTGTGCCACATCTTTATTCTGATTTGTGCTTTTCTGCTGTAGTTAAGGATCTTTCAAAGGCTTTACTGTGCAGGCAGAGTAACTGAGCACAGTAAAACCCAGCACTGTGCACTGGAGGTACAGAGCAATGGCATGTGTGTTACTCCGCTGTGGAATAAAGCAGCTAGTTTTCTTTAATCCTGAACTGCACAATCATCAGAGAATTCAATTAAACAGTCATGTCATTCTTGTGAGCAGATAGTCAGATCCTCACTCCAGCTCCAATGTGCTCATCTGAACCACGGGCCCTGTTCTCATCAAAGACAGCAGCTGACTCCCCCCAGCCCCAGCCTTGGGCTCTGTAACAGAGATGCTTCAGTAGCAGCAAACATCACTGCAGTCCTCAGATCACCACTCCTGTGAGCCACTTGGCATCTCCTGCAAGTGTGAGAAATTTTGTATTCAGGGCACTATCTGAAATGTGTGATTTTTGCAGCAATACTGAATTACTGGGAGCTTCACCTTGGTGAGTGGAAGAACTGTCCTGTGGGAACAGGGCAGCTGCTGCCTGTGCATTCACCTGTGTCACTAAACCAGAAGTATTATGTGACTGCAGCTTTGGAAAGACTTGTGGGGCTCTGGACTGTTTCTGTCCCCAGCCCCTACTGCTGAGGGCCTCGATAGCCAGGTGCTGTCAGAGTGTCAGAGCAGCCCCCAGGAACACCCCGCTACACTTTTGCAGCAGCGTTGAGTGTTGCGCTCTGGTGGGTTGCTCTGTGGTTCATCACACTCTGTCTTGCTGGCATGGGGCTGTTTGCCACCACTCAGCCCTGCTTGGCCTGCCCTCAGGCCTTGGCCAAGGTAAAGCCATGGCACTCCTGTGGTACCTTTATATGTCCTTTTACATTAAAAAAAAAATCTGCAATGCATAAAAACCAAAGAAATGGCTTGTTAGGGACTAGCTATTTGTGATAGTAAAAGGCTGGATTTGTGAATTTACAGAGTACTAGATTGTTTGGGGCTCCTGTTTGTAGCATAGATTTTTTTCTAAGAATTTGTGAATGCCTGTCTCCAGTTTTGTGGTTGGCTGGTTTGTTTGTTTTTTAATCCTAATATTCCCTTTGTAACACCTGAAATGTTCCTTTCCTTTTCCCGATCTTGTCTGACTGAAACCTTTGCAGGCATGAGTTGTCTTATACAGCGTCCATAGAACATAGCACAAGGCAGTTATGATTGGGATTGAGGAATACTGATATTTCTGCATTATAAATAAAATTAAATTAAGAGGAAGCAACCTCACCTTGAAAATCAGACTTCCATGTAAAACTCTTTACTGGCTCAGAATGCCACGCACATCTAAGGTTACAAAAAAAACAACCAAACAAAAAAATTAAAGGAAATGTTATGGTCTCTTTTCAGAGCCTATGTGTTTTCTTTCCATTTTTGATTGTACTTTGAATCTATTTTGTAGGAAAGCTAAGTATTTGTGAATCCAGCTGATGTCAGTTGGAGACAGATATTCAGAGCACCTGAATATCAACTATTTATCTCTGTCATCTGCGCTCCTCCTTCAGCTCCCCCGCAGGCCAGTTAGATATTTTTTGGGGGTCTTTAACATAGCAACGGATCAGAGAAAAATACTATTACAAAAAGGAAAAGCTCATAGACAGATGTCATTTCTTAAAAGAAATGTTCATTTCTTTTTAAAAATCACTGGCTGCATCTTTTTGAAAATCACTGATTAGATTCCCCACTGACATAATGCTCCCAGTAGGTACAGAGCTGTTGATGCAAGGACTTCATGCTAATAGATCTCTACTAAACAGAAAATATTTCTGATTTCAGCAGGCTTTATGTTATCAATGGCTAAAATGCTGCTATTCATACAGTACCAAACTGTTTACAGTTTGACCTTTGAGCTGACTAAAGATAGTTTAGAGAAATATTTCTAAGTTGTTTCTGGTTTGCAGAGCAAAGGACCCATTTTCTATTGCTGGCAAAATTACGTGAAAATTAATGTGCAGTCAGGAAGAGGTTTACAATACCAGATAATGCTTTTATCTTGAAGGAACTCAAAGTCAGATAGAGAAGCAAATCAGATATTTAAAGAAACCATGGTCCAATGAGATAGTCTGAGATGTAGAAGTTTACCCCTACCTCATACTCACCAATAGTCAGTCAGTTCTCAGCTGCAGCCTCCTTTTCTGGTCAAAACTCTTGAGAACTGAGCTGCCTTCAGCTGTGCTCAGCAGCTTCCCAGGACTAATAGAGTCAGCAATTGCAAAAACGTGGGAGTAGGAATTGAGAGAATAATGTAATAGTTGCATGTTCTTTCCTCTTTCTGCTTGCCGTAAACAATATGCATTCAGCAAATCCAGAACCAGCCTGTTGGTGTCATTAAGCAGAGCAATATGGAGCAAGTGTTTCTTTCTGCTTGTGGCAGATGTGGGAAGGGAAGATCAAGGCAGGTACAGAAGGGCTAGAAAAGTCATAATGAAAGTGACTGGCCCTTAACAACAGACAAGTTTAGTATGGTATCTACGTGAGTCTGGCTCTTGACTCTATACATGCACAAATACTGAAAATGTACAAAAGGCAAAGCAAACATTAGCACAGTTTTTCTTTTGCATGTAGCACAAAATTGCCAAGCAAATATCACAGCCAATCTTCAATTCCTCATGTATAGGTGTTTCTTAATGACTGTGGATGGTAGCCAGTGTTTCACAGTTTGAAGTAATGATAGTAATGACTGTGGATGGTAGCCAGTGTTTCACAGTTGAAGTAACTGTTACATTAGGGTTTAATATTCTTGCCTCTTGCAGACAATTCACATGGTGACAAGTACTCCCTGCAAAGCAGCCTGGACTGTATCCCAAAGATTGGCACCCCCCACTGTATCATATTAATGAACCTGTACAACTAAAAATAATTACAAATGCAAATTTGGTGAAAAGGAGTTTAATAGGGAAATTTCATGACTGCACTAGAGAAGTTGTGGTTTAGCACTAAGATAGGTCTGATTGCTTGAGCCTGTGGGTGCTATGGTAACTCAGTTTCACCATTTGGAAGCACTTAAGCTCTAAACCACAGTATGCTGCACCCTCTTCCTTTTGAGTAGGGTTCTGTAGAAGAAAAACAGAAGTAAACAGCATGAGAGAAACCACAGAGCAGCAAAGGCATCATTAGCTGTAGTCGTACAAGTGGGTTACCGTAGTTAAAGTCCTCCTGTGAAGACTGAGGATGTCATTTGAAGTGTAGTGCAATTGATAGAAATGCCTTCCTTCTGCCTGCTAAATATACAATATTCCTGGATATTTATTTTAAGTTTGCAAGAACTGTGTACATGGCAACAAGTATTTGAATTGCTGCTTTTAGTTTTTGTTCTACTTCAGGTTTATGGTTTTGAGAAGTTCTAGATATCATTGGTAACAATTGTTGTTTCCATGAAATTAATATTTCTTGAGGGAAATTTCTGTTTTTCTCTGGAAAAATTAAACTCTTAAATTTATTTTGCATCATCTGAATCAGAAGATTCCTTTTTTTAAATGGTCAGAAATATTTCATTTGATTTCAGGTTAGCTGAGAAAAAAATATTATGTCAGTATTTTTCTTGTGCTTTTCTTCTTATTCTTTCCTTAAGACAGGCTCTGTATGTTAGCAGAAGTTATGCTTGGTATTAATTTGTTTTAGCTGATAAATGTTGACAAACTTTGATGTTTGTACTTCCTCCTCTTTCCTGAGCCTGCAACATTGTGTTCCTCCTTATATCTGCAGCTGTAAATTATTCTTATTTCTATCTCTTTTTTCTGGCTGCTGCCCTTGTACCTGATTGCTGGTTAATTTGAATTTTTCGCCTTCTCCAATGCTGTAAATGCTGCTTAAGGCTTATAGTTGACTCTGAAATTGAAGAGGAGAGAGACAACTTCTGTCCTGGAAGCTGGACAGCAAGGAGAGGGTCACAGAGGGTGGGAACTATGAACAAGCATTAATTCAAATGTCAATTTTCATTAAAAAAATAATACCATATCCTATCATATTTAGCTGTAGTGTAGGCCTGCACTTATTCCTGAGATGTGGTTTGCAGGAAGACTATGCCTTCCACAATGCAATTCAGGTCTGAGCACTGGTAGGCATCTTGGGAACAAAAAAGCCTTTGGCTCCCAAGATATATATTTTAACCAAAGATTAAAGGTGGTAGGAAAGACTGACAGGATCAGGCTTTTAGAGAATGATTGCAGTGTGTTAAGGAGCCACTATGGGGGGCAATTATTAGTGAATTTGTATAAAAGGAAATATTTTGAGCAATTCAAATGGAAACTATTTTAATTATCATTTTGGGGAGTCAGAATGAATGTTATATCCTGATGCAAAAAGGAAACAATTGGTATTTCTCAATCAAAATATTTTAGAATTTCTGTAAAATTAAAATTTACAGTTTCAACTTTTTATCCCTAGTTTCTGGTGAAAATAAATATTGTAAATATTGCCTGTGGGAATAGAAATTCTAATATCTATTTAGTTTTAATTCTCAGCTACAGTAAATGTATAGCATACCTATGATTGCTGTAGGGCTATGAAGATTTTTACCAATTGGATTATGGATTACTTTAAAGTGATTTTGTGGCTGCATCTTCAATGACCAAAAGCATATGCATTTTTTTTTTAAGAACCCTCTGAAATGTCCCAGTTACCTGAGAAGTGTCTACATGTTGAACTCAAAAGAGTAATTTGTTTTTTGACTCAGAGCATGCAAAATTTCATGTATTTTTAATGTGAGCTTTATATGGCATTATTTTAATCAATTTTCAAAAAGCAGCAGTTTGTCCAGAAACTGGGAATGGTTTGGGGTTGTTTTTTTTTTTTTTTCTTCCCCAGCGTTAGTGATAAAGAATAAAGTACAATTCTGCAGTCTGTGATTATGAAAGCATTTCAGCACACATGATCCTACCTATAAAATTTGAGGGGTCCTCTGTGGTATAGAATTACTCAGATGTATAAGTGTTTGCTAGCCTATTCATAGGTCTGCCCAGATTTATTTATAAAGTAGCAATGGATCCCTTTATTTCGTGTTTGCAGCAAAAAGAAGCAATAACATCTCTGGCCCTGATGCTCATTTACTTTAAGGTCCCTTTAGCTGGTTCTGGCAGCACAAGGGAGCCTTAAAGTAGGTGTGAATTACATCCTATCCCACTTGAAGTTTAAAAATAAATCAAAGAAGGGTGGCTGGCAGCATTTTCTAAGGCTCCTTGCCTTACTCACCCTTCACCTCCCACCAGGAACTGTTCTTTTTTTGCAGTTCAGTATTGGCTTGCAGTGGAGCTGACTAATGTCTGTGCTGTTTGCTAGAAGACCCCCTCAAAGAGCTTTACTCCATCTGAACAAGTAGACCACATCCTGTTGCTTTCTGTGCAGATGTGAAGAGCCCTGACCTTGCTGAAGCAGTGCTCTTCAGCTGTAAAAAGAGGGAAGACAGAATCTGGTCCTAGACTAGCTGCTTTGTGTAGGGTGCTGCTCGGTGGGGGTTGCTGGGGTCTGTCCAAGATGCCAAAGTGTGGAGAGATCCTGGGAAAAGGGCAGCAGCTCTGCAGAACCACTAAGCATTTTTCCTGGCAGAAAAGTTTGTCTGCCAATGGTTTTGCAGACACAAGGCTGAGAGGAAGGATTACTTCCTCTGCCCCCTCCCCAGGTCTGGCAAAGAAACACAGAGTGTAGCTGGATGTGAAGAGTATGGTACCACTCTAGATAAAACACCAAGTGCACTACTAGCAGAAAGGGATCCTCCTTTCCATATTTCTTTATGCTGTGTGCATCAAGGAATGCAATACTGCAGCACTCCTGTGCTCAGAGGGGACAGCCTGAGCTAATGGCATGCAAGTGCAGGCCCCTGCCCAGCCCACCAGGAAATACAAAACCAGGTCCATTTTACCTACTGTGCAAATTAAGCAGCAGAATGGAGTTAAAAGGCATGTTCCCTGTCACCAGCTAATGTATTTTTGCCCATATAAACATGATAATGTTTTTAGGCTCTTAATGTAGATTAAACAGTATCTCCATCTTATCAGCTGGAGTTTCCTTTAGTAACACACATGCACAGGAAGTGTGTGCTGGTGCTTCCTTCTGCTCAAGAAGATCAGACCCTTGACTTACATGGAACACAGTGTCTTTTAACATACCCTAGGTCTGAGTTGTCTTCTGCTGAGTCACTTGGTCCTGTCAAGTGGAAAGCATTTTCACTTTATTTGCCTTTCCTGAGAGGACAGCAGTGAGCAGTAAATTCTTACATGGGTGCAACCACAGTTCACTGCAGTGAGTGCAGTCACTACTGCAGCGGTGATGTAGCAGCTCCTGTACCTCCAAATGTGACCTGTACAGCCTGCTGTCCTTGGGGTTTGAAGTGTTTGGCTTTTTTTTGTAGCCTGGTTTCTTTCACAGTTTTTCCATTTGCTCTTGTTGAACATTGAAAGGTTTCTTCAAAATGCAGTAGTCACTCCTAGGCCCTGTATGTCTTTGAGCTTTCAGGAGAAAGGGTGGTCAGCTTATCCGTTTTAGGCATATTTCATTGACAGCCTGTCATTCCATCTAAAACCTTTCTTTCAAGCAGCAGCTGCACTCTGTCTGCCAACTGGTAGCTAGAGAGGAAACGGAACGAAAGTGATTAGCCAAGCTCCCATCTGCCTGTGGGATATGCTGGTTGTATCTTTTTGCAGGGCATCCGACTAAGGCCAGATCTGCTCAAACATTACTGATGGGTTGGAAATCTTTTGGGTAAGTCAGCAGGAGCTAACTGGTGGCCAAATCAAGAGAAGAGAAAGGGAAGCTTAGAAAAGTTCCTTCAGTAGTAGGAACTTTTTGTATATTTTAATTTTTTCACTTGGGTTGTCTGAGCCTATCCTATGCATATTATCTTAAAAATGTCTTATGGCTGGATGCAGTTTAAGATTCGAGAAAAGGTTTGGGATAGTTCCTGTTTAAACCCAGACCAACTTGCTTAGTTTGGTAATTATCAGGCTTTCATACCACACAGATGTTTTTCTGGAGTTGGACATCCTTACTAAATTTTAAATATATTCTTAGATTTCAGCCTTCAAGATTCCAGAGTTATGTTTTAGAATATACACAAGTCAACAGTTTTGACTTTGAGGTTAACTTTGGTAACCCGAGGTTAACTCACACATATTTGTTAGCTGTGGGACATTTTGGGAAAAATAAATTCATTGTAGCAATATGCCTATTAATATTGGAGTAACACAGTCTGGTGTGTTGGGATCCTTCTTTATTTTCCTTCAGTTTACCTAGTATGTCTCAGTAAGGTTATATGAGGAAACCTATCTGCTTTGCTGTTTGAGAGGATTTTTTTAGTGTTCTGGTGCCACCTATTGAATTCTTTTCAACTGCATCCTATTACATTGCTATAAAAAAATCATGGAATAGAATAGAATCATAGACCTTTAAAATGCTTAGAAGGACATAAAACTGCCATGAAATTCTGTTAAAATGCCAGTGCTTATTTGGAGGGGAAAAAAGGGCAATCTAGGACTATTAATTTCCAAACTGTTTTAAGAGGTGATCTGCTCTAGTTGACACTGGTCTGAGCAGGGCAGTTGGACTAGATGACCTCTTGAGGTCACTTCCAACCTTGAGTTCTATGATTGTGTGTAACATTTAGCATCTCTCACCGTGAGTGAGCAATAAACCTCACGCTATATTTAAGCTAGTAGCATTATTCCTAACTTTACAAGGGAGGGGATGGGGAAAATGACTTTCACAGGAATCTTAAGGAGGTGAATGAGGCAACGAGAAATACAACACTGTGACAAGCTTATGAGCTCTCTTTTGCTCATATTATCTTCACTTGGAAGAGGGAATCTTGAAGTATATATTTTTGTCTCCATCGTGTTTGCATTAGAGATCAGTAAATAGCTTGAAAAGTATTTCTAAATGTTTCACTAATCTCTGAGCAGAGTTTCGTTTAGGACTTTTTCTGCAACTCCTTCTATTCTTTTCTTGGAAACAGTTATTTAAGTGGAAGTTGATCTGTGTAGATGCTCACAGAAAGTTAATTTGGGGCTTGAGGTATATTTAGTGTGCTGAAACAAAGTGAGATTTGGGAAGGAGGGGAAATAATTGATTCTTGACCTGATAAGCCAGTTGGAGAAAAAAAATCATATTATGGAATTTAGAGTGACCAACTGCCAGCTTTCAAACACTGAATTTAAAAAACATGAAAATACATTGAAAATTAATTGCTCATGGCAAATATGAATGAATGTACATGTTAGCTTTTACAAGGTTCCTTGGCAGTTTAACGTATACAGTCAGATTATACAATTGCTGTTAATAAATGTTCCAGTCCTTACCAGAGATTTCAGATGCTGAAGATACATTGATAGTTCAAAAGATCATCTCTGGTTTTGTTTCTTATCTGTGACAACTCTCAGGTTAGGAAGCTTCATCTGCTAACATTCTGTAGCTCTGAAAAGTATACGTGGTCCTGTGTTTCAGTGGAGATACATAGATATAAATGACTTAACATACTAAAGCTGTTAATATAGTGGCTTCTAAACTGGTGTTATTCAGTCTGTTGTCAGTCTACTGCATTTTTTACAGATTATATTCTTACAATTAAGAGCAATTTTATTTTGACAGTTTCATATGATTTCAGACAAACTATAGGCAGGCCCATATCCTCATCTCATTGACCAGATTTTAGGCAGCACCCGTCCCCACTTCAATAAAGAATGAAGTAGCTAGTTCTGCGTTACTATTTCCAGCTGAGCTTCATTTGACTTCTGTTGATGCTTTTTCTTTAAAATATCAAACTACTGGCTTTTTCCAAATTTTAATTTTTAGGAAGAGATCTTGAATAATGTACAGCCCACAACAAATTGAACTGCTCACTAGAAAAGTACTTACAAGATTTTAGCTTTTGTTTACATTCATTTTTATACCATGTCTTATATACATTTCATGACAGTTCTGAGCATAAAGAAATTGCTCGCTCTCCATAGATGACTTTGTCATCACTGGTCGTGTTTTCTTAATGGCTGTTGCTGGTCTTCTGAACTGTCCATACGGAGTGCAGAATCTGTGGTGGCTATTGAGCAGCCAAGACGTGTGCTGCTGCTTGTTGGGTCGATAAGGAAAATCTCTGGAGTCCCAGGAGATCTGCCTATGTTGAGCTTCTGTGTCAGAGATGAGAGACATGGTTTTCATGCTGGCACATGAACAGAGCAACAGAACATGTATCCTTCATAAGTATTGCAGTTTTTCACATAAACCTGGATTTTTGCTTTAAAGGTTGAAGGAGTTTATTTTCAAAAGAGCAGAGCTACAACAGTTGTGAAGTACCATGTAGGGAAGCTGAAGTAACAGGGAATAACAGGGAAATTATAAACAGTGAAGTGTTATCTGAAAAACTGTCCTGGTTTCAGCTGGGATAGAGTTAATTGTCTTCCTAGTAGCTGGCACAGTGCTATGTTTTGAGTTCAGTATGAGAAGAATGTTGATAACACTGATATTTTCAGTTGTTGCTAAGTAATGTTTAGACTAAAGTCAAGGATTTTTCAGCTTGTCATGCCCAGCCAGTGAGAAAGCTGGAGGGGCACAAGAGGTTGGCACAGGACACAGCCAGGGCAGCTGACCAAACTGGCCAACGGGGTATTCCATACCGTGTGATGTCACATCTAGTATAGGAACTGGGGGGGGGGGGGGAATCGCCACTCTGGGACTAACTGGGTGTCGATCAGCGGGTGGTGAGCAATTGCACTGCGCATCATTTGTACATTCCAATGCTTTTATTATTGCTGTTGTCATTTTATTAGTGTTGTAATTATCATTATTAGTTTCTTCTTTTCTGTTCTATTAAACCGTTCTTATCTCAACCCACGAGTTTTACTTCTTTTCCCGATTTTCTCCCCCATCCCACTGGGTGGGGGAGGAAGTGAGTGAGCGGCTGCGTGGTGCTTAGTTGCTGGCTGGGGTTAAACCACAACAAAACCACACTTTATCCCCCCCCCCCCCCAAAAAAAAAATCAGCAAAGAAACATAGTGGGAAACAACTAGTAGAAAAAGGGAGAGAAAGGAAGAGCCAAACAAGCGGATGAAAGTTTGTGGACAGTCACAGCAAGGAATGTGTGAACAAGTGGGTTTGTTCCTTGCTGAAAGCATATCAGGCTGTGTTAGAGAGAGACATCTTGAGGGAACAGACATACTTTTGGGAGGATTTCAGGATTCTTATGTCAAAGTGGAAGCTTCTAATCCTCAAAATGAGTAAAAGATATAGTGATGAGAACAAACTCATGGTTCCAGCCATTGCCATTTATTTTTGTCTCCCTTTCTTGCAACAGAAATTTACATTACACAAATACAAAATTTTGGGGGGTCAGGATTTCAAAGCAGAGTGTAAAAATGAGGCTTGTTTTTATAGGTGTGAAAAGATCATAGCTCCCAGCTCAAGTCAGGAGGTAATTTATAACATGGAGATAAAAGTTATTTGGAGAGATTTTTAAATATCAGCAGGATGGTCCGGGAAAGGCACTGCCATTTAGAAATTAATATTAGGGAAAGTAAGTGGCTTTCAGGAATATCGAGGCTTGGCTTTCCAGCTCTTGTATAGTGAGGATTATATACAGGTAGGTTTTTTCCTAGACAATGAGAAAAATGTGTTGGTATCTCTTCTTAGCAATAAAGTCATTCTTCATTCAGTGAAAAGTCACCCTCTATTTGTTGATATTGCTTGTACTTGTATACACTGCTGTGTGATGATGCAAAATATGTTGAGGGTTTTAGCTTTTGGTATTGCAAAATGCATTGATAAACATGAAAACATTTAACTATCCCCCAGTCAAATCTGTCCTGAGAAATGTGGTTCGGAGAAAGCCATACAAACTATTGGCCTTTTTCTAATACAGATGAACTTCTCACCTTCATGTTTTGCTCACCTGGTGATATCTTTTCCCCACTGTGCAGCAGGAGATGAAAATCTGGCAAACACCAGCTCTCCCTCCTCTGTGTCACCTCCACCTGCACGCTCCACATCACTCTCACCTCCAGGCACCACTGAAGGTAACGGTGAATTCAGGACCGTGGCATCGCTGCTCTTCTGCTTTAGCTGAACTGGCATCTACTTCTATCATACATTGGTTAACTCCATCACTGTTAAAGCAAGCTGGTGATTTACATTGTCTGAAGTCAATTATATTACTGCAAAATTTGTTAATATGATGAGGACATATTTAGGTTTTTTATTTTAATTAAGTCAAAGGTGGGGATTTGAAACACATTTTTCAAAGAAAGCAGTTGTTACGAGTTCATGTTTTCCTTATGGACACCTCTTCCCCTTGAGCTCTCAGATGAGATTTTCATGCTGAGCTGTCACAGTGACACTTTCCTGCAATTCATGCAGAGCTCCTCGGGCACCACAGCAGTATTTGATGATTGTGGGAAGAGGGTCCTTCTTGGGTCAACAACATGAAACAAAAATACCCCAATCAGTCTGGGGTTTTTGCAAGCTGCGCATTAATTCATCCCCTTCAGCTGGTGTTTTCAAATACCTGAAATCAGTGCATCCCCCACACCTTGCTAAAGGATGATCCAACCTCTTTGCCACAAAGGCATCTCAGACAGACTGGTGGAAATTTGGACTTAGTGGTCTTGCAGACCTAATCGCAAGCCATGCTCTTGCAATAAATCCAAGCAGATGTGCTGCACAGCCTGTGCAGGAACTGGAGAGCAATGTAGATGTGTTCATTTTGCCAGTGCTGGAGGGAGAAATATAATTCAGAGAGCAGCTGGCAGTCTTTCTGCTTGCAATGAGCTTCTCACTTTCATGCATTGCTCACCTGATGATATTTTTTCCCCACTGTGCAGCAGGAGATGAAAATCTGGCAAACACCAACTCTCCCTCCCTTATGTCACCTCCACCTGCACGCTCCACATCACTCTCACCTCCAGGCACCACTGAAGGTAACGAAGAATTTGGGACTGTGGCACTGCTGCTCCTCTCCTGTTTCAGCTGAACTGGCATCCACCGCAGCCTTCCTGATGCTGTCTCCACCCCTCAGGCTGCACAGCACAGACTCCTGTCTCAAGGAAGAGTGATTTTTTAATGTGACCAATATTACTTAAGAATGTGCAATTCCCTGGGGAAAGCTCAGCTGATAGTTGGAAGGAAGGAATGTTTCTTTTTATATTTTTGGCATATGATTGTGTTCAATTCCTTGAAAGTTTAATTTACACTTTTTCTCTCTCTTTCTCTTGTTAAGGAGTTGAGCCAGCAGCGACTACACCTGGTAAGAAACTTTTTATTTACATGACAGAACTGGGTTGATGTTTTTTCTGATCATTTCTTCTTTCCTTCTCCTGTGTGCAGTTATCTTACAGAGTGTGTAATGCCTTTTCATTCAGCCCAGTGAAATGAAATATGCTGTCTTAAGAGACAAGAATGTCAGACAGGTCTGGTTTTGAGTCATGAATTTGAGTATATTTTAAAACACAGCATTTAGCATGAAAGAGGTGCAGTCAGCGCCAAAAAGGGTTATACTTACTGAATGTTCAGCTGACACCTGTTGGACCCCTAACAACTTGAGCGTTTAGTGTGCCTTTGCTTGCTAACAAATTCACAGTGCCTCAGTACAAGAGCGCTCCAGCACAGCAGTTCTGTGTTTTGTGCAGCTTTGTGTCCCTCTTTGGCTGGGCAGCCTCCAAAGCATTAATGAAACTGCTGTACCTCTCACCACCGGTGTCTCTCCTGCAAACAGCACATACCTTTCCACGCACGCAGGCTCTGTCCCTGCCGTGGGACTCAGCAACCCACCACGCAGCAGCACTCCTGCCCTGACCACACGCACTCCCATTGCCTTCAAGAATGCTTCATCAGGTTTTCTGTCTTCCTTTAGATGCCACTCGCTACTCTCTGAACTGTAGCGGAAAACTAAGTAATTCAGCCTCAGGGTAGCCTTTTTCACCTTATGGTTCATCAAATAGAAAAGGTATCTGCAATTTGGCATAGTGGCAATACCAGAAATATTTCCGACATCTGCTATTTGATGGCCAGGCCTTGTAGTCATCACAGTAGTACCAAATGCCAGCTGCTGTCAACAAGGCTGTTGCCAAAGCAATAGCAATAGGAATGGACCTAAAAGAGAATGTAGAAATCTGTCAGTGGTTTATAAGCAGGGAGGTAAATAATGCAATATAATAAGTAATATCGTGAGCGAGGTATGTCATCTGGCAAATGAACACTATTGGAGCACTTGTTTTTGAAGGAGAACAAGCACTATTCATAATTGTGTTTTACTGTAAGAATATAGCAAAATGTTTTAGTTTTTCCCAGTTCACAATTATTCATGCCATTTTTATGTTGACTCCATCCTGGATTATCCCTAAATAATGACACAAAAAATTGTCCTTGTACACTGCAAAATCCATTAATAAGTTGTATATTCCTAAAAATTTGCTTTCTATTTAAATACTCAGTTTCTGTTCTATTGGATGTATTAACGTGATTTTTCTTTCAGCACTCTTCTCTAAATTACAAAAATCCTGGAAGAAAAAAAAGTGGAGAAGGGCTGTAGCGTAAGACATTTCTGATGACATAGCCGTATGATATAATGAATTTTACTTTTTAATGCTGATATGTTGTTTATTTCCTTACAGATGATTACAATTCAACATCCTTGCACAGCACCATCTCACCAGTCAGCATGCCAGCAAACACTGGGATCATCCCCACTCACACAATAGGTGACAAACTTGCACACAGTTATGACAGTTACGATACTGCAAGCACAGAAAATGTGTTAGAATGAGGGAATTCGTTCTGAATTTCTTTTATCAAACTTAAGCATACAAATTAAGCATACAACTGCATTAAACTTAAGGGGGTTTTTAGGAATCTTATTAATAGTTTATGAGTAATATTAAAGACACCAGATTTGCTACTTGTCAAACAAGTGAAAAATAGAAGTTATTTCCACACAGCAGCATAGCAGGAGGGTAAATCTGTCAATTACTGTGTCAGTACTCCTCTTGATATTCACAGAAATTTGCCCAAGCAGCAAAAAAGTATGAATACATCCAAGATCTGTATGTTTCTCTGTTTTCTGGTGGCTTCCCTTTTGTTTCACTCAGCATTAACATTTTCTTGGGATCTAATATTGCAAGCACTTACACACATTATTGTTGCAATTGGGCTGTCAGGAATTACTCAGGTCAGTAAAATAATGTGTGTGCTTGAGCAAAGTACATCCAGGAGTTGGACTCCTACCATCTTTGTAACTGCCCTTCAAGTAGCTGTAGGCTGCTGTCAGCTCTTTGACAGACTGAACTTAGCTTTTACTTGTGGATTTTCTGCCCCTAACCATCTTGGTAACCCTCCACTGGACCCTCTCAGTTTACCCTCTCATTAGGGCAATTATTCAGCCAGATGACTCCCAGCCTGGAGGGATGCAAATCTAGGGCCTACCTTCTATGAAAAAAATTAGACGTCAGTCTCTTTTGGTAATACTTATACCTTAATATATTTTAAGTAATTGTTTTCAGGATGAAGTTCTTTGCTCAAGCTTCTGTATGGATTTTCTAAATACCAGCTCATAACTTCTTTTGGGTATTTCAGTGTAAAAATAGTTGTAAAACGATCTGTACTGTTGCATAAATCTCTTTCCAAATGTAAGAGTAGCTGTACAAAAAGTAGGTAAATTTTGTTTCTTTGGTGACACTGGCTACTGTTCAGTTAGCCGTTCCACAGCGTACTTATCCTGGGAAACTGCTACAGCTTATCATATTGCTATGAGATTGAGTGATTTTGGAATATTCTTGTGTAACTTTGTATGCAGAAATGTTATTAATAACCAGTTTGATTTGTAGTCAGTGATGTCACTGGAAAATGATGAAAGACACATGATCCCTACAACAACTAGTTAAAAATGAGGTTGTTTTCTTCCCCTTTTTGAATGTGAGTGGAGTGCTAAATACAATTACTTGTATTGAATATATTGAATGAAGAGTTTTGAGCAGTACCAGTCACCCTCCTCCAATGCTCTGTGAAAAAAAAAACAAACCTGCTGAGCTACACCTTTGTTTTGTTTTCTTTTCTTATAGAAGCTCCCATAGTGACAACTGAAGAACCTTGTGGTAAGAACCAAACCCCTTATTTTTCCTCAGTCTTGCAATTTGACCAAATCAGTAAACTCAAATACAGAAAACTGATCAGGAAAACTGATCAGTTAGCATCTCAGGTTATTTTATAAACTGTCTTCTGATTCTGGAAGAGTAGGATTAAAGTTATTAATATTTATATTCTTCTCAGCTACTTTTATAGTTCTGTTAAATTGCCCTGCTCTAGGCTGTTGATATCAGGGCTGCAGAAGAGATCTGACTTTATTCCACTGGGCGCTCTCTAATTTTTCCCCATCATGCTGATAATCATATGCTGCAAACTGCAATTCATAACTAAAAAAACCCCTAAAGTTTGGACATGGGTTTATCTCTTTTCAGAATTAGAGACCTCTTCTTTCTAATTTTCAGGAATAGACTATAGCCATTATTTACTAGGTGGTTATGAAATGCTTTGAATAAGAAAATTTGAAATTTCTGTTCAAGCAAATGATTCAATCTGTCAAAATATTTCATTTTGAACTGACATTTTAAATTGAAGCAAATTGGGTTCTGGAATGTTCATCTTTTTAATTCTTTAGTTTTTCTAACTAGAGAATTATTTAAAAGAATATTTTCCTAAGGAAATTTTCTGTTTTGAGTAAACAATTTTTTAAAGTAAAAGATAAATAAAATAAAAAAAAGTAAAGAATAAAGAGCAGCTAATTTTGCTGTATTTTCTGATTCTTAAAACACATATGGTGCTGGCAGTGCCATAAAACATTTAATGATTCTTAAAAATTGTCATAAAATCATTGTTTGCTATTTTATCTTTTTCTTTCAGTTGATCATATGAACTACAGCATAGGAAATGGAAAAGACGAGAATAATATGGTTGAAGTTATACTGCGAAATCTCAGAAAAAACAGAGAATATGTTATTTTGTGGGCTAACAAGAACATAACTGTGAATTCCAGCACCAATATAATAAAACTTCAGAGATGCATGAGATACACTGTTAGAGTTAAAAATTGCACAGACATTTATTTTACTATTCCGCCTGGTAGGTATAGAAAGTTTTTGGTTTTAATAGTTTCTTCTTCTTCTTCTTTTTTTTTTTTTTTTTTTTTTTTGACATGCAGTAATTCAGCTTTCCTGGATTTCTTAGTCTATTTTTGTCTCTTTTCAGAGAATCAGAAAGAAGGTTTTCATACTTTGTGCTTGGTTTGCAAGATATTTTGCATTTTGAAGTTGCATCTTAAAACCTCACAGTATTTTCCTCAAGTAGGATGTAAAAAATTGTAATTTTCTCATTGTAAAGGAAAAAGGGGAACTTTAACTACGTTGGCCATATGCAGCATGGTTAGCAATAGCAAGACCAGCCAGCACTTGAAAGCTACTATTTATGCTGGATGTTTTGTTCACTAAAGAGATTGTTGGATTAAAAGTTTCATTTATTATTTGAATACCAGCAGTGTCTTTATCTCATGTAGGCTTTTTCAATTTTTACTTTCCATTTCTTGTTAAATTCTTTGTATATTATTCTGTGCCAATTGTATCTTCGTACTGCAGAACAAGTCAACAAATATAAAAGAACAAATTGCTATTTAAAGAATCAATATAGCCAATGTCACAGTGACATACAGTATTAATCCTTTTCAGAGAGCAGCAAGAATCCTTTCAAAGTTAGGGATATAACCAACACATCTGCAAAGTTATGTTGGGAAGACTCACTTGCCTGTGCTAATGTGACTGTTAACTGCAAAGGTAAGACACTTCTAAGATATTTTAAAAGTTGATTATTTATTTATTTATTTATTTATTTATTTATTTATTTTTGAAAGCGATGTTGATGTTGTCTTTTGATATGAGAGCAGCAGATTTAAATTAATTGTGCCAGTTTGAGGGACGGGCTGTTCAGAATCTCTGGGATTTCCAGGTGGGGACTACCGTCCCTGCGCACTGCAAGTCTAGGGAAAGTTTAAACCCAGAGAGCTCATTTACTGAGTTTATCAGCTTCACAAATTGCAGACTTCTGTAGTTTTTGAGGTCCTGCTTGATGGTCTGAAGGGGAGCTGAGAGTTTGGAAATCCTGCAAGCTGTGGGTCTTCTGTGAGCTGATCCCTTGCAGACTACCCGGAAAGCTGGCTCTGTAGGCTCCTGGATGGTGAGAGTCCAGGCTCCCTGCTCTTGGAACCAGTCAGCCTGAGGAGACACTGGCTCAAAGGCAGCTAGTGTGGTAGGGAAGATATGGATGCTGAATGTCTTCACGTGTCCCGGAAAAATGTGTGATGAATGTCTGGGACTGGAGATTTCATGTTTCAGGGAGCTGAAGAGCTAAGAAGCCGCTCCAGGGTTCTGCTAGACTCCCATGAAATGTTTTGATTTTTGTGGGAAAACTGTTTTCTTAGAAAGTCAAATCATATGAGCTTTACTGATGAAAAGTAAAGATCTATGCAAACTAAGTTAGTATAAAAGAACCTAAAACCTAGTCATTGGATTAAGTTGTACACTTTTCCATTTGGAATATTATGATAGTTTATTACAAATTATATTGAATAAATATGGTAGAGAAAATCCCAGTTAAAATGGTACCAGGTACTTTTGGACTTGTGAAAAATATTGATAAAACTCTTTTTGTGTCTACATGTTCACAAGACTTTACAGTATTAAATGAATGTAAAGAGCTGAACGCTTTGTCACCCAACAAGGAGTACAACTGCACTGGTACTGTAAGTTTTTTTGAAAACGAGGTTGTCAAGCAAACCTTCACCATAAGAACAGATTATGGTGGTAAGTGTAATGCTTATTTTTGCTTTATGTTCCACATATTTCTGGAAATCCCTACTATGAATCCCACTATTGTGTTTCCTGTGGTTGAAGATATATTTTGAGCAGCATGCTCAGCCACTCTCAGGTTATCCTCCAGCTCCTCCTGCCCAGTCTCCTGCCCTTGTGGTTGTTCTTTGACTGCAGCCACAGTCTTCCTTTCCCTCTCCACCCCTGGTCTCAGTCTTCCAGTCTGATGCCTTCCTCTCCTCTCAGAGATTGTGATTTGGTTTTTCTTTTGGAGGGTGAGAACATGGCCGAATGTAAGGAAGTTTGAATGAAGACGAAAAAAAAAAAAAAAGGAGGCCTAGTCAAATACAAGTGTTAAATTCTTGATTTGAAGCAAGATGTGATAAAACAATTACAAAGAGTGTCTCCAGATAAAATGATGTGTTTTTCCAAAGCATTGCCCTTGGAAATAGCTTAGCTTTGTTTTTCTGAATGAAAAAGGAAATCAACTAAATAAAGTAACCTGCAAATAAAAATTCAGGCCAAACATTTAAAGTTTGTTAAAATTATAAGAAAATCAAAACAAGGTAAATATTTGGAAATGTTGGACAATTTTAGTAATATGTGATATTGCTATATTCACCTTGTCCTGAATTAATTAAATTTATGAAATTACTCTAATATGATGCTTTTACATATATTCAGTTTATACTTATGTATAATTTCTTTGAATGAAATAGACTGCGAAAAATATTACATGTTGTTGGTGTCTTGCTTTAGTATCCAATGAAATTTAATTTGATCAAAGTAGGTACAAAGAGGAATATTTTGCATTTTCATTCAAACATTTCCTTCCCTCCCCATTATTTTTCTTTTTTCAACAGCTCCAGAAGCACCAGAAAACCTTACAGTGGTTTGTGATGCCAGAAATGTGTCAGTTAGATGGAATAAACCTAGTAACATTTCAAAGGGTCCTATACATGGCTATAGCGTGAAATGCAATGGCAGCAGTAAGTATATGCCCCTTCAGTATTGAATAATTCATTGCATGTTTTAGTATTTACAGAGGACCAAGCATGATGCAATGTCAAACCATATTGCAATCTCTTCAAACTGTGCATAATTTTTTTTTTTTTTTTTTGAGGGGGTGGTGAAGGATGACACACAAATGTTTAAATTTCTTTCCTTTGAGGTTGTTCGGGTGAACCATGTGGTTATTCAGTTTACCATTTCAGGACACAGCTCTGTCACCCTTCAGTTCTCATGCTTCTTGTATTAAGAATAAGTTATGACAAAATCATCAGTTGCCTGATCAGTTTGAACATGGTGCTTTCTGTCTCAGAAAATGCTGCTATAGCTGGTTAATATATTCTCTGAGAAGACAGGGACCTGCCTTCTGAGTAACAGCAATGTATGTAAAAGTCAGGGGTCGGAAGTATGGCAGTTAGCATATACATGTTTAGATAGGTAAATCTCCTGTGCTCCCCAGATAGAAATAATCTCTCCCATTCTCCATGCCCCAAATTTGACCACTACCAAAAAGGGCGGCAGCCCCATGCACCAGTTTCTCTGGTTGGTCTGGCTTGGCCAGTGTAGGAGAGTGAGGTATTATACTGGGGTGCGGGGAGGTCACATCTGAAGCAGCCAGAAGGAAAGATGGAGAGGCCATTGCTCCCCAGTTCCCCAAGCCACCAAAGCCCCAGCTGCAGTGTGGGCGATAGCTTTGCTCATGTTGTTTCTCATGCAATTCTTTCTGTCCTGCTTGCCCCTAACAAAAGCACACATCTCTCGCATCATACCAGAACAGACTTGCCCAGTGTGCAGAGTGACTTTTGACGTGTGTCTACTAACCCCTTCGCAAGCTGAACACAGAAGAAATATCAGCCTCTCTTTATCAATGCACTTTATGTTATTTTTTAATTACACCCATTTAAATGACATACTGAGAAAGTAAAAAACAAAACAAAACCTCAACTTTCTACCTTTCTGATTGGGGAATATATATCTTCCTCTTCCTGACCCTTCACTTAGCATTAGTGAGCAAGACAAACCAACCAAGTACAAGGAAATTAAAATCGAAGTGCACATGACAGTGTTTTCAGGTAGCTCTGATGAAGTGTAAGAGTTCCTGTGCTCCTAACATAAATTTCATTAATTGATTTCATTTTTCATTTTTTCTTAAAGAGCCAGAATTTGTCAACACAACTAGCTTTATTTGCCATAAATTAGAACCTTATAAAGAAGGTTCTGTATATGTGACTCCATATACAAACAGCAAATATAATAGCAACATATTTATGGGAAAAACTGGAAGATGTAAGTTTACAACAAAATCAGCAGGTAAGTCACTTGTTTGCTAACTGTTATGAACAAGGCTGATACTAACACAGGGAATATGTACTTTCTTATTGTACTTCATTATATTTTATATATGTTATTCCTATTAGCCAAGAAACTGATTAACATTAAAAGAATTTTATTGACATTCATGTCATTAGTTTCTTTTTTAATTACTTAATGCTAATCTATTTTTAATTATGCATTTAGTATTAGTGTTCTTCTTATATATACCAGATTTTTTTAAAGAAATTCTGCATTTGTTTGAAATTCACGATAAGATTTTAGAAAGCATTATGTCCCAATCTAAAGGAAAGATTCAAATTAAACAAAATGAGAATGAAAAACATTTGTTTTTCCTTTGTGGCATGACAGGTGTTCTGTAGCTGCCTGTTTGCTCAAAGCAGATGTGCATTACCCAGGCTGCACCAATACTGATGTGTGTACCAGGTTTCGGTTAGTTTGGATGTACATATACACAGTTGGCTTCTAAGACTCCACATTAGGTTAAAGCCAAATGTGTGACAACCCTTGTGCTGTCAGAAAGGTCTGTGCACCTTTTTGGGGCTATACTTTCAAAAGCTTACCCCCGAAGTCCTAATTCTTTGTTTGCCAGACATGTTCAATTGATAGAACTACAAGAAAAGCTGAAAAAAAAAACCCCAACAGACTTTGCAGATATTTTCCTTATGCAGACAAGGCATAATAGAGACTCAGCTCTTTCTGTTTTGTTGGGGTATTTTTTCCCCCTTTAATCTTCAGATGTAGAGCCTCATACTGTTTTAATTCCTTCTTTGAGAAAAACAAAAGAAAACAAAACCAAAACCACCCAAAAAAACATGTTTATCTAATTTCTTCTAGTACTTTTTTAGCTCTAATTGCACCACCTCCAGACTCAGCTAATATAGAGATACAGCTATAGGGAAACTGATGGTTTATACCTGGTGTGATGGAAAAGGACTTCACTGCAAGGTTCAAGCAAACGACTTGAACTTCACTCGCAGACTTAACTACAAGGTTCAAGCAAATGATTTATTTGAACTTCACTTACAGACTTAACACGCCACTATTGCAGGTTTTACAGATACAGTGGAGGAATGCACTATTGCAATTTTTAAGGCAAGAGTAGTACACTATTACAACCACAAGCAATTCACAGACAGCCACAAGCTCTCAATCCCAGGGAAGCTACCTCGACCAGCGTCCCAATCAAGGGGGGGAAGGGTTTCCTTCACAAGCCAACTGTATAGTTGGAGAAGTGACTCCCGCATCTCCAACCTGAATCTTAGAGTTTTTATCCCCTGACTTGTGGAATGGTGTGTATGACTATGTCTGAGTGGATCATGATATATGCCTAAATGGATTATGTATATCTGAGTGGAGTTTCCCGTTATCTTCCCTTTGCTGGTCTGTGATTGTTTGACTACACGAGGTTGTCATTTGAAACTGAAGCTGAAACCCTCCAGGTTTTGGGGTTTTTTTACCTTGCTTCCTCAGGCGACTGAATAGTGGTTGGATTGAGACTCAGGGCATACTGTTTGTTAAGGGATTTCAAGGCTCAGCTCAGGTTTTGGTTCTTTGAATGGCACAGCCACCGCCCTGTTTAGTTTAGGGTTTATCAGACAACCCAGGGCTAAGCTGTCTACACAGCTCCCCGGGAGTTGTCTCTGCAGAGAGACAGGGCCTCAAGGCAATTCAAGGCTGGGTCACTTTCCTAACCCCTGCCATGAGTTGCCTGTGTGCACTAGACATGGTGAAACTCGTTTGTGAACTGTGAGCCAATCCACACACCTGGTATGACACTAAATTAATGTTTCCTTTAATTTCACTGAATAAGCAAAGGACTATTTTTTTAAGTGAAAAATAAAATATTATTTTTTTGCTAGTGATGTAATGATAGTTTAAAATGGTGATTTTTTTTTTTTCCCCCTGTAATGGCAGGAATAATTAAATCTTTTGTTGCTTTTAGCACTCCTGAATAGCATGTAGAAATGTGTATATAAGAATATTAAATCTGCTGTTTTATTAAATGTGTTTCTGTAGAGCTTTGGGAAATACAGCAGCTTCTGGCAGACTATTGTTTTGAATTTGAATCCTATCCCTCTGTGGAATATACAGACCTTTTTTATCCATTTTTATAGAGAATCCATGAAAACACTGGGATCTCCCTATTGGTCTGGGTTGTTGAGCTAACAAATTTTGCTTTCTATTTGGAAGAATACAGGGATCAAAATTATCACCTGAAGCCCCATGGAGAAAAAAAGCTGATGAATGAATTGATTGATAATATAAACCATTTGATCTGAGACTTAACTGTAACAGAAATTGAAAAATATCTTTAATTTTTAGACAGCCCAAATTTGAGCATGATCATGATTTTTCTTTCTATGCTAGTCTAGTTTGAGCACATTATATTTTGGAGCCCCCACTTTCTGCAGCTCCACTCATATTTTAATAACTGAGGTGAAGATTATAGTCCACAATATAAGTTTATGGGTCTGGAAAACAACCTCAGTTCCCTTATTTTTTGAGAAAATAACAAGTTGCTTGCCTTCATGAATTAATGGTATTTATTAAACCTTCTTCAACTGTTACAACAGTTGATACATGATCATAGCAGATAGTGGAAGAGTTTTATGGCTTCTTGAACAAGAGAATATATCAGTAGAGCACAGCTCCTTGGAAGTAGAAAAAACCCTACATTTCGTAAAATATTTTTCGTCTTCAACAAACACATTGCCTCCAGAAATGTTCACTTTCTCCTTGTCACAGGCCTTTCAGTAGTATGCTGAATAGGAATCTAACAAATCTGCCTTCTGGATAAAAATGAGCAGATACATCATAACCACACACTCAGACAAGTAAAATATCCTGCCACTCCGCCCATGGGATATTTGATCTGCTCATAAAGCCTCACACATCTTAGCACTTCATATGATGAATAAAGCAACTGCCTTTTACTTTTTTTTTTTAATATGCTAGCTTGCAAATTGAAGTGATTTTGAAGCAAATTTCCATGGTGGTGTTCTACTGAAGTATGGCTAATGGAGCTGCCTTACACAGAAGTTTATTTACTTTCTGAAAGGTTTTATAAGCTCTCAATGAAAGGTGCTCACAGTCTGAAACTCATTTGCTACAACATACAAAATTAGAGTTAGAAAACACGGATTAGACTTAACAGATTCCTTATCATTAAAAAGTAAAATGTTTTTGGTTTTAGGCCAGCTTTAAGACAATGTGACACTTTAAACAAAAGGATACTATTCCAAATATTAAAACATACTAGTAACTCCTGGTAGGAAATTTCATTTACAGAAATTTTGAAACATACACACACACAGAAAACTGTTTGTTCCCCTGATTGTCTGTTGTCCCATGTTCCTTAAATGAGAAAGTGATGTCAGATGCAAGAGGGATAGTTGCCATCATATTATCTTTGCAGCCCGACTGTCAGTAGAGCTCTGATCTTCCCAGCCTTTTCAGTTACACTTCACATCTTTTCCAGTTCAGATAAGCCTATGGTTAATTAAAAATTTATTTTATTTATCTTGTTAAATTGGGACTGAAATTTTTAAGGAAGAAAATGTATGAAATTATTAAGAGAGAAGTTAACAGACAGACATGAACACATACAGCTGTTGAAATGTTTTGTTTGAAATGATGAGAATAGAACCAGTAACACTTCTTTTGTGAACAGAACCAGAGCCAGTGTTGAATGTTAGTGCAACGTTGACGGCTGATAATGCTGTCCAAATTAAGTGCAGCAGTGAAAATGTGTATGGAGCAAAAACAGTATTTGAATTGACTTGGGAAAATGATGGAACAAATGACACCAGATACAATATTTGTGATTTTAAAAGAGAAAATCTCTCATACTTGACAAACTATACATTTACGGTAAGTAGGCTTATTAAATTATATATATATAATATTGTTGTATTTTCATTGTTTAAACATGTTATACTTGATTTTAGGAAAAAAGGCAAATATGGTGGCAGAAGAGTTAATCTATCGATCTGTAGGCCACAAATGTAAAGAAGTAGCTGTTACTTCAGAAATAAAATGCATATATGCCTAGCCTATCAATCAATCCCTTGTGTGCTATTCCACATAGGTTCTGACAACATGAAAAATAGAAGCTGAATTGATTGTTTTTACTTGGGACAGAAAGAAATTTGGGGTCTCCATACATTTTAAAATAGTTTCTTAAGTATAACTGATATTTTAGTGTTTAAAACACATTTCATTTAATGTATGTGTGACTGTCATTTCAATCAGAGGATAAATATGGGATTAAAGTCTTGAGATAATTGCTCAGAAATAAATTGTTCAGAATTTTTCACTGTGAAAATTTCTGATGCTTCAGGGACTAGTTAGTGTTAAGCAGTTCAGATCCTTTTGCATGTCCTTACATCAGCCCTTTACAAGCCAGTCCTTGTTTCAATACAATATATATCATCCTCTGTTTACAAGCTTCACTTTCCTGAGGCCTCCTGCTATTTTCTCTAGTTTCAGGCATTTTACCCTTTTGGCAGTTGTTGCTTGCAAAGCCAATGGTCTTGTGTGATCCCCTTAATGTGGCCAGTAGGAATATTTTTTATATCCTGATAGCTCCTCTCAGTAAAGTTTAGGTAAGAAAGTAATCACTAGGAATGATGGAGTTTTATTACTTTTAGGAACCAGTTTCACTCATTTTCCACAATCTTTTCCTCTTTTCTCTGTGTCTTCCTGAGGAAATGCTGTATCGGAGAACTTGAATAGTCTAGGTTTTGTTCCAGGGCTTTGTCAGTATTTTTCCAACAGATTCTGCTCAAAAAGCTTTGTATTTGTAAAATAAAGATGAAGTCCTGTAGGAGTAAAAGATGCTTGTGTTGCCCCCATAGTACGAGACCCCTGCACTCTTGTAAGCTTTTTGTACACCACTTGCAGTAAGCAGTTTGTCTTACAGCAGAAATTGGATTCTGCTTGGCTTTAAACCCTGGCTTCTGCTTCAAACTTATTTTGCCCAATTCTTACTGGAAAAACAGAGAAAGCCTTATGGCCTTAACTAGTAATGAAAGGATTCTGGGTCAAGTTATGGAAGGCCCAAGAGAAAAAAACAGATCACCTGTGCGACTTGGCAGATGTCATGATTCCCTTCTATCTGCACACTGAATTGTTCAGGGAATAAACAGGAGCCTACCCAGCATACTTTTTGGTTTAGTGATGTTTTGACCCTGACTGCTGCACTAGGTTTCTAGCTTTCGCTCTTTGAGAAGCTTCTTGCTTATTTTCTCTGCCACCTCTGCTACTCCTTTGGATGTTGCCACCTACCATGGCTTTCTTCCCAGCTGCAGAATTCAGAAACCACCAACGCCCCGAACACATCGGCCTTTTAGAGCAGAGGGTGGGAGCTGGGACACAGTGCTCAGAGTCTTCAGAAGTTTCTCTTAAGGGATCGGGTAGGCTTAGCAAGAGCTCAGCCTGCATCCAGCAATGGTGCTAACTGCCCTTCTCCTCCCCTTTTGGTTGATTTGCAGCAGGAGAATATTACTATTAAAATTACTATTATTCAGTCCTGTTAGTATTCGTCACTGTTTAGTATTAAATCTTTAAGTTTAATCGTAAGATTAATTTTTCTTCACAAGAAAACTGTGAATATTTGAACTACCAACTTCAAGCTGCCTATTAGATCTGATAGGAATTTCTATTAAGGAAATTTAAAAGATTGGATAAACATAAAATATATTATGAAATATAAACACATCTAAACAAAGTTAGTATTTTAACACCAGTTAAAGTACCCAAAAGTTAATGTCGCAAGAAAGCAGCTTATTTAAAAGTTTATTTTGGCTTCTATAATTTAACCTTTTATGAATTACTTCCCAAACAGGAACTTGTATTAAAAATATCCAAATCAGTTTACTATTTGTACATTACTGTTGAAGCAAATAAAATAATGACATTTTATTACATATCACATGGTTATTTTTCAGATTTGAGAGATTTCATTTTGATTTGATAAGCGATAAATTTGATTTTGTTCCTTGAGATACATCTGATTTTGATTTTGTAAAATGTCTCTTATTTCACTATCTTTTTTTCCCAGTCATCTACATATTTTTGGTTCTAGATCTTGCTGTAACTTATAGTGCAGCTCAGGTTTCCACCTAAATGGCTATACAAAGATTGACAGCAGATCCTGCTGTAATGAAGTTGATTCATTGAAAACAGATGGATGTATTTTGAATATCCATTGTGCTTTGCTTTTTTAAAAAAATCTATGCAGAAATTTTTACTTGTTATATCTTAACATCTCTATTATTCTCACCCACTGCATGCAGATCTTAGTGTTTAATGGAGAACATAGAGGGCAGCCAGTAAAGAAGAGCATAAGAACCAGATGTAAGTAAATATATACAGCATTTTTACTTTTAGAGTTTAGCATAGTGTAGAGTAATAGTGTGAATTGTGAATTCTGTTACAATTGCTCCTAATTAAAAATCCAAACTGCCTTTTTTATAGTTAATAGTTGATCTGCATTTGAAAAAATATGCTCATTCAGCATTAATGTAACAGATCATGTTGACAAGTCATTGACTGTAATTCAGAATTATTACACAGCTGTGGTTTCTTCAGGAAACATTTGAATGCAACTAGAAATTCCTTTCTCTAACTTAAATTACGCACTTTAGGATTATTTTCCTGTATTCAGATCCCGTGTTTGAGGAGCTGAACATCTGTGACTTGTCAGGGATTCCCAACTCCCAGATCAGGAGCAGATGAGAGCTCCACTGCTCAGGTGTACAGGTCACACAGAGCAGGAGACAAGCCTGGTAATGCTGACCCAGCGAGTGAGTTGTAGCGTTTTGACAGGTGGACATGGAGAGTTTAAGTGAAAGTTTCCTTAATGAAGAAATAAAATTCCCTCCTTTTATGTGAGCTTAAAAGTTTTTGGTGCTTTCAAATAACAAACTTAAACTAAACAGTTAAAAATAATTGTTTAGTTCTTGTCACAAAAAAATCAATGGGCCCTGGTTCTAGGAATTATACAGATTAAAAAAAAAAAAGGAAAAAAAAATTTCCATGAATTATGTATCCAAGAAATAATAAATGTATTCTTTTTCTGTTGCTAGATAATTCTAAAGCCCTGATTATGTTCTTGGCATTCTTGATCGTTGTGACATCAATTGCTTTACTACTGGTTCTGTACAAAATCTATGATCTTCACAAAAAAAAGCTTAGGTAAGCTTCATGTTTCTCTCCCTCTCTTATATAAATGGGGGGGGGGCTTCCTGTTTTTCCACAAGATTTCCCAACGGGTAGTGCAATAATGTTACAAGTTTGATATTTCATTAATACTGGGAAAAGACATCCTTTTACCTTTTAACCCTTTCAGAAGAAACTCAACTTTGGTGATTTTTCTGGGAATGCAAATACAATGAAATAGATTTAAAATCTCTCTGCTATACCCTTTCTCAGGGCACAGAACTGATCTGCTAGAGCAAAATGCTTTGTCACTGGTTTTGTGAAAAAATATTCACAAATATCTGGAAAACCTTTCCTTCATGATTCAAATTAAAAGTAATGAAAATAATACACACTTTCTTGGAACTCTTTCAAATGCTTATTCACCCAAAACAATATCTCAGGGAGGCTTTGTTTATTATGGTCATCTCTAGGTGACTTGGCAGTTTTGTAGGACAGCGAATGGTGATAGAAGAATGGTCATTGCTTTCCCTTATGACTGTGTCAGAGCCCTGGAAAGCCACGCTCACTGCTGCTATTGCTGTGCAGGGAGGCAGTGCAATGTGTGAGGGGGCATTTGCTGCTGGTAGAGACGGAGGAGTTAGGGCAATTTCTTCAGAAACCTCTCAGCCCTCTGGCAACAGCAGAACTTGGGGACCCATCTCTTCCAGCCCCTTTTCCTCCCTGCTCTTCCCCTTAGCTGGACAGGGAGCTGCTGTTGCTCAGATGCAAACTTTTGTGCTTAGGGAAGCAAAACTAATTTTTGCTTGTACAGCTCCAGAGAGTCTGGCTTGTTCTTGGCTACTTAGCATTTAAACTTAATTTCATTATATATTATGTATGTGTTAGTTTTTTGTCATTTATTTAGCAAGAGAAACAAAGATGGTGTGAGCAGTCACTCCAGTGAAGCAATTAAAGGCATGTTTGCTGCAGGTGATATGGACAAAATCATGCAAGCGGTAAAGCTGTTTGATGTGGTTCCCTTGTTTCTCTCCCTCAGTAGTGCTCAGAGTAGGAATGCAAGGGTCCCAGCCACCTCTGTGTAGGGCCTGTTAAGTCCCAGCTGTAGCACTCTTGTTTCACAGAGAGCTTGCAATGCAGTCTGCTGGTTATGAACAGTCTTGGTGTTCACATACAAAACAGTTTTTATTTAACTCATTATCATATATATGTCTTACTAGTCAAAGCTTTTACAGCTGTTTTTGTTTCTTACAGCAATTCTTCTGAAGGCGTGAACCTTGTTGCAGGTGACTCTCTTTATATATTTAGCAAGTAGAAATAAAATTAGTTGCATGTCTTGCTGCCACCTTTGATTGTTTACTTTCTAGGTTTTATACATAGATTACAAATATCAACATGATAACACCTCATTTGGAGAAAAAAAAATACTTCAGTAAATATATAGCAGAAGTATTTATACTTAAATGAACTGAAAGTTTGTCAGTGTTTAAAACCCTCTTATTTATTATTTAATTACAAACCCAATTTTTTTATCACAGACAATGGTTGTAATATGTTTAACCCTGAGAGTAAGTCCAAAATCAAATACAGCTTCAACCAGAATTTCCCTTTCCTGTGCACCTTTCTCAAAGCAAGAATTTAAACATAAGCCAGTCGGTTTTTACTGCAAAATTTTAAAGGCTTTCAAATTGCAAAGACTGACACAGAACATTATGTGCAACTTTTTGCACAAGATTTCAAAGCCTATGAAGAAAGACAGAATCAGTTAGTACCAGAAAGCTCCAAGAAAAAAATGATTTATGACATTCAAGCCCACAGAAATTAACTGCATTAAATGGGAAGTAATACTGTGTTGATATTCAAATCCATTTGCTTAGACACACAGTTGTTAAAAAAAAAAATCCTTTCAATGTAAATGAAAAATTAATAAATGTCTAGTTAAAGATGTTAAAACTTGTTCAGTCATTACTTTATCATTAAAGATGATATTACAGATTATTGCAAATCAGAGAATAAGTTGGAGAAAATTTGGAAAAGTAGGCAATACATGTTATTACATTTGTGGGTTGTTTACACAGTAATCCTTTTCACCACTGACGAGAAATGGTCAGAATTGAAGTAGAGGACGAGGCCATGTTATTGTTGTGGGTGTTGGGGCTGTTGCTGTGACCTGAATGTGACAATCGCCACTTTGTTCAAAAACGCTGTTAATGCAATGTCCCTGCACGTGGCCTCCTCCTGAGGTGCCTCCAGTCAGGCGGCAGGGCTGAACAAGTTCTGTTATTCCCAGGGCCTGTTTGCTCACAGCTGGCTCCGGCAACACCATTTTTTTTGAAAAATAAACAAGCGTAGTTAAAATAAAGAGATTTGTCCTTTTGTTAATTTATCTGAATTAGATAATCACGTTTCTTGAAATGTAATTTACATTTTCAAAGTGAGTAACGATAAACGTTCAACATATTTACACAGTTAAAGATGATGACAGGCAACTTCTGAATATAGAGCCAATACCTTCAGAGCAATTGCTGGACACATACAAGAGGAAGATTGCTGATGAAGGAAGGCTTTTCTTGGATGAATTTCAGGTTTGTCATTGGCTCAAAATATACCACAGATTTGTAGCCAGGTGGTTGGAAGAATTGTGTTCTGGAGCATGTTTGAAGTATATGCACTGGTTATAAATAAATAAAAAAATAAGAATCTAGAAAATTGAGTGAATTCTCATCTAAGGTCAAACAGGCTTCAGTTAATTTTGCTACCAAGCTCTCCTCATTGTAAGGTGATGGTACTTCTTTTTTTTCTCCTGAAGGTGTTTTTCAGCAAAAGTATAAAATACACAGTCTAAATACTTCTCATTCTAAACTATCTTTTAATGCATATTTTTAGTACCCTGTCTTACTGCATAGCCATGGGGATATAAATAATACATAATTGTGGTGATATATATTATTCATATTAAGGGAAAATAAATTTATTTTAGATATAAGAAATATATGAAGTGGTATCATATGAAACAGAATGTTATCTTCCAGACTCAGTAGTACCAAATTGCTTCCATATGCATTTGACTGTAAGTAGAAGCTATTTTAAATATATGCTTACCTAATAAAAGAAATATTGTATTTTACAGAGTATTCCTAGAGTTTTCACTAAATTTTCAATAAAGGAGGCCAAAAAAACCCATAATCAGAACAAAAACCGTTACATTGACATCCTTCCATGTGAGTATTTGTTACAATTTTTGCACGTTTTATAAATATTTGTTTTCTCAGTGCCTTGAGATAATAGAATTATTTTGTTTTAAATGATTTAAACAGATGATCATAACCGTGTTGAGCTCTCAGAGATCCCAGGAGACCCAGGATCAGACTATATCAATGCAAGTTATATTGATGTGAGTGACTTCTACTTTAAAAGTCTTAGGCACTATCGAAGAAATTCTGTAGTCTGTACATTTCATGCATCAAACACCTTTGAGGATTTCCATTTGAGTTCTTCCCATCTTTGTAATGTATTCGGTATTATTGGACTGTTGCATATTGAATTTATTTTTAAAGTTGCAAATCTTTTAAATTGTTCATGCTTCCTTTCTAAAAGTTGATAACATTGTACTTTTTATAGGGCTTCAAAGAACCAAGAAAATACATTGCTGCACAAGGTAATTTTTAACCTTAAAAGAATATGCTTTCTTTATTCACCCATTTTTTGTTAGAGAGTGGTAAAAAAGTATTAGCAAATTTAAAGAAAAATTGAAAATCTGACATTTTGAAATTTAATATGAAAAAGTTGCCAATGAGTTTTTGCTTAGGAAATTCTGTGAATATTAATAAATTGTACTTCAAAGGCAGATTTCTCATGATGTATAATTTTACACCAAAAGTTTTCAGATTTCACAGCTATGCATTAAAGATATATATGAGACTTATAAAATGTTGTAGCCTAATGGCTGCAGTCATAATGAAATCAAGCATGTGGCTGTTATCTGCATGATCTATGGTAAGCTTTTCAGACCTCATAGCTAAGCACGTCAAGAAGGCAGGTATTTTTTCATGTAGCTGCACTCTTTGAAAAACTGCCTTAAATATCTCCTGCTAGGCCCCAAGGATGAAACCATGGATGATTTCTGGAGAATGATCTGGGAACAGAAGGCAACAATTATTGTCATGGTGACTCGCTGTGAGGAAGGAAAGAGGGTGAGAAATATCCATCCATCCATCCTTGAATCCATCTATCCATCCATCCATCCATCCATCTTTCCATCCTTCTTTTGTCTGAAAACAGAATGGGTTGCTGTGCCGTGGTGAATTACATTTTCTTCTTAGTACTTTGTTTTCATTCTTTGCTGTTCTCTTGTTGTGGCAGAACCTATGTTGGAAAGCATGCCAAAACAGTGTTGCCTTATGGAATTACCAGTCTTATCAGAAAATGTCACTTTAGTCACAGCTATAAGTAGCAGAGGGTGAGCTTCCAAATTACAGCTAATAAATCCAGAAAAGGGCCCAAGGTAGAAGTCTAGCTCCTCACAGACCTGTCATAAAAGGTATGGTTTGTATTTTAATCCTGTCTATTATCTTCTGATATCCTGGCAATGCCCTCAGTAAATCCTAGACAGAAATTTTTTTTTATCCATTGTCTTTGCCCTTCCTTTAACTGGAAGATTTGGTGCTTCTGGCTTGCTTTTGTTCCTTATTCCAGGAAGAAGGGGAACTGCTGTTCTAACTGCTTTTAAAGATGAAAATGTTGGCAGTGTACAGATTTACAGCATCCCCAAGCTGATGTTATAGGCAGGCAGGAGCAACATCCCTCACTGAAGACTGAAAAAGAGGCCATAGAAGTAGCTGCAAACTTTTCTACAGCCTTCAGGCAACAGCAACTGTAACTGTTCACTTTTTCAACTAGTATTAGGATTTTTTCCCCATTTATGTTCCAAGTTAAATTCCACGGGCATAAACTTCAGGTCAGAGATCTGAATTGTTGGATATTTGGAATTATTTAGTGCTGACTTCCTAAACAGTGACAGCCTTTTCAGGAGAGGAGAAGACCTGTGGGAAGTTGGAAAAACTGTACTGAGTTGCTGTCTATTTTAAATCAGACTTTCTTTTAGCTCTCAGCTCTCTGCCACTTTGCTGTCGTGCTGCTCACCTAACTTCGTATCTTCATAGAACAAATGTGCCCAGTACTGGCCATCAATGGAGAATGGCTCTGCAACATATGGGGACATCATTGTGAAGATCAATGAAAGTAAAACATGTCCAGACTATGTCATTCAGAAACTACACATCACAAACGTAAGTTGATTCAAAAGTGTAAGACTGACTGGAATTGGAGTGTCTATTTGGAGTCTGTAGGTATTGTTGAGAGATCCTTTTAAGAGAAGACTCAGATATCAATGGAAGATGCTATGCTGTTTTTCCCTAAGCAACATAAAGTTTAAGAGAAAACTTCTTAGATGTAGGTGTCATTCCTTACAAATAATATGAGTCAGACATATTTCCCAACTTAAAAATATATTTTCCTTAGTACTCTGGAATCTACATTTAAGAGGAAACTGTTAATATGCTATTAAGTAAGGAAAACTCAATACACTGTGGTTTCCTTAGATATTTAGCTTGTTCTTTAACACAGAAATTTTACTGGTTTATGTGTATCTCAGCATAACCTTCTGCAAGTAAAATCAATGTGACTCATAAAGCACCATTATCTACCCTTGTGATAATTGTACAGTGGGAAGATTACATATTCTGGTAATCTCAAGTGCATTTATAAATGTAAGTGTTTTAAAATTACCATTTGGCTACGTGTAGAATCATTAAGGCTAGTTAATTGCTCTTTTTTACACATCTGAAATCACATTAGTTGCTCTGTGCATAATTGAGAACAATATTTGCCATGTAAGGCTAAATGCTCCTCCAGCCCTTTGCAAAAATATTTCAGTGAGGGCAAATGGAGCGTAAGTCATAGCTAAAAGCATTAAGACTCAAAGAGTAAATCTGCTGACAGATCTTCAGCAAAATAGTCAAGCAACAGATTCCATCCATCTTGATCCATGGTTACAGCTGGAAATTCCTATTCTGCTGTCTTATGTTGCACTAAAATTTACTCAGGAGGTGGTCTGATTAAAAGCAAGTTGTAACTTAGTGTCAAGATGGTGAAAATATCAGGATGTTAAGAATTGACTATTAACAAAGACATTACTCTGTGACTAGAACAATCTGACATTAAAAATGAGATTGTTGCAGGTTGAGGACTGATATTTTTAGAGCTATCTGCTCTCTGTTTGGCTGACATCATATTAATATAGATAAAACTGATATTTGTTGTGGAATTTAATTTGAGTGGTCCCTGGCGAGAAAGCAGAGACTTCTGCAGTTCTGGTGGAACAGTGATGTATAATTACTGAAACAATGGCAAATAACTGTATGAATAACTGTGCCACAACTGGATAATTCAACTTTGAGTAAGAACTCGGGGGTAAATTACTGGGGAAATGCCCATATAGCCATACTAAATCTTGGCCAGTAGAAGAATACCATTGAGATGTCTTTCCTGTTTTGTTTTATAATCATGGTTATCAAAATGCATGTCCTCTCTTTTAATTTAGCAGCAACATATGAAAGTAAGACTCAAGACTTGACATGCTTTAAGCTTTAGTCAAGTGACTTAAGAGAGTCAGTCTCATTGAAAATCATACGTTTTCTTCTATCTACTTCTAAACAGTAGAAGCCTGAGTTACAGTTTAAATTTTTTCTCTCTTTTTTTTTTGTTTTTTTTTTCTTTCTTTTTTTTTTTTTTTTTAATCTGTTGTACTCTCAGCAGGCTAATCCTAGGAGATATAAGAGAGTTACCAACCTGTACCCCTTGAAGTAAGCAGAACTATACACTGGCCAAGTTGTTTATGAGTAGCGTGGGGAGACATATTGTACTCTGGATCATAGGCTAACCTGAGAAAAAAGTATTTTTAGCAACACTTTGAACCTCCTGCTTGTCCTCTGTTGGAGGAGTTGTGTATTCCTGATTCATGGATAATTTTTAATTAAAGTTGAATATGAAAAATGTCATAACCTGAGAGACCATTGGGATTACAACATTACAGCACACTGTCTGAAATTTCAGTTTCAACATTTGATGACTGTTGCCCTTATTTTTCTTCTGCTTTGTATATCTGCACTTGATTTTGGCTTTGTGTGTGTGTGTGTGTATATATATATATATATACATATATATATTAAAAAACCCCACACTTCACTTTGTCTAGGGAAGAGAAAAGACAGCTGGAAGAGATGTCACTCACATTCAGTTCACAGGCTGGCCAGACCACGGAGTCCCTGAGGATCCGCATTTGCTTCTCAAACTCCGACGCAGAGTTAATGCTCTCAGCAACTTTTTTAGTGGCCCAATAGTGGTTCATTGCAGGTAAATATATATTAGTTTTTTAAAATTATGTTAGATGAACATGAAATGAAGCTATTCAGAAAAGGGAGCTGGCAAAGATATTTGGCTGATCCCAAATTTTGTGACTTGCTTACTTGAGAGTGAGGCAGCCAAAGATGTATAAAAATGCCTGTTTTCTGAAGGATCTGAAGGATATTCAGGTAGATACATTCTGAGGATACACAGACTTTTGGACTTTTGGAAAGCAGCCAGGTAAATGTTGGGCTACTCTAGCTATAACCACCATGTTTGGCAATATTGGCCTTTACTTTCATTAACAGATAATTAAAATACAAACTCATCATTGTTTGTGTTGCCAATTAATTTACAGCAAGAACTGTTTCAGTTGCTTCATATCCCATTGTTACACATTTGCACTTTTGCTCTCTCACTGACTGCTCCACTCTGAGTGGGACTGGGAGATGCCATTCCCTCTTGAAAATCAAATCCCTTTGTGCTTTGCAGTGCTGGTGTTGGGCGCACTGGGACATATATAGGAATTGATGCCATGCTGGAGGGGCTGGATGCAGAAGGCAGAGTCGATGTTTATGGCTACGTTGTGAAGCTGCGTCGGCAGCGGTGCCTCATGGTTCAAGTAGAGGTATCTCACTAAAACTCCTGTCACTTAGAACTCTCCTTTGCTATGGCTTCATCAGTATTTCTCAGAAGTGCGCTGCTCAGTCCTGGGTACTGCTACAGTTCAGTTGAAGTTGTTCATAGAAAATATAGCTCTGAAGAATATTAAGAGAGAGAAAAAGTTTCAACACAGTTTTTCATTTTTAGAAACTTCAACTTTTTAAGTTTAGGCTTTAAAAAAAGGAAGCCAAGAAGGACATTTTAGATTTGATAATCCAGCTTTTGGCATACAATTCGCAAATGCAAAATTGAGCTTGCATAGTGAAACTTAATTTTCAAATTCTAAAAACTGTCTGTCTAGGTGGGATTTTCAGTTGAGTTGAGAGTACAACAAAAGTTAAGGGCTGATGCAATGCATGTTTTTAACTTACTTGTTTTGCAGATCTTTCAAATCTCAGTTGCATATTTCTTGAATGACATTAGATTTATTTGCAGAACACTTTTCATCCAACACACTATATGTGTTCCAAAGTGTCTAATTTCGGGCCACTCTGATTTTTAATACTTGTATTTAATGCCTGTTCAACGTTAATGCTTAATATTATTAATACTAATAGCATCATGGGAGTAATAGTTTCTTATAATGGTTTTAAAAAGTGATATGGTTTTGTTTTTGTTTTTTTTTTTACTCTTTAATAAATTCAATTTTAAACCTTTTAAATGGGAAACACCAGTCACAGTACATCCTTATCCATCAAGCACTAGTGGAATACAATCAGTATGGAGAAACAGAGGTCAGTCTCTCAGAACTGCATTCCTATCTTAACAATCTGAAAAGGAAAGATCCTCCGAGTGATCCTTCTCTGCTGGAGGCAGAGTTTCAGGTAAATAAGCATTGCACTCTAGTGCCCCTACCTCCCACTTACATTAGAAAGTGCCTTGCACAATAGTCCTGAGATAGAGATACCATACATAATAGATCACTTCTGTGGTATTTTATTTCTCTGGCACAGAAACAGTTTCTTTACCTTCATGAAAAAGCTGTAAATTAATGAAATTTTATTCTTGCTTTTGATATTAATATTTTTAAAAAAGATGGGGAGCATAGAATGATTACTTGTGTATATGTGAATGATTTCCTGTGCCATCATACATGATATAGCAGGCATTTTTAAACTATAGTCCAGATGCGACCAAAGTTTAAAGAATTAAAGTAAGAAGTGAGGCACTGGGAGATGATGACTGGGTGTCCAGAGGTGACAATGATCCCAGGAACCATTTTAATCAAGCATAATACCAAGCATCCTCTTTCTTTAGAGATTACCTTCCTATAAGGGGTGGCGGACACAGAACATTGGGAATCGTGAGGAAAATAAAAGCAAAAATAGGAATGCCAACATAATTCCATGTAAGTATTTTCCATGAACCTTCCCTTATTGTATCTGTTATCTTCTGTAAGGAAACCTACTAAATTTTGAAAAGATAAGGACAGTAAATTACCTTACTGAGATGTATTTGATTAATTTTTTCAACACTGTAATATTAGAAACTTCTCACAGTGTTTTGAAAAAGAATAGTTTTTTTAAAAGTGAATTATTGGGAGTGTTTAAGTTTATTTCAAATAAAGTGGCCTTTGTTCTGCAGTCTGTTGTGAAAAGACTGGCCTTTATCTATTTCCCCCCCTGCACATGTGGCAACAGCCCCTCTCTAATGCTATACCTAAGCACCAGTGTGGCGTGACAGTGACACTTTGTCTCATGCAGATGACTTTAACCGAGTGCCGATCAGGCACGAAGATGAATGCAGTAAGGAGGGTGAACGTGATTCAGATGATTCCTCAGATGAGGACAGCGACTGTGAGGAATCAAGCAAATACATCAATGCTTCCTTCATAGCTGTATGTATTTAGAGGATCCACTATAAGTATTTCACAAGCTTTTAGCTAAAACTATATTCTAGCTTGAACTCTTATTCTCTTACTGGCTTCACAAATAGAATAGGATTTACCTGAATAAGGGAGAAAGATCTGGCAGTTGATTGGCAAATCCATTTATAGTTTTAATCATCAAAATCTTCTACATTTTGCTGCGGTAATAAGATGAAACTTTTTCTCTTACATGGCCTTAGACTGTGCAGTCACAAATAGTGAGACTAAACATAGAAACACTTTTTTTGCATGTGTGTGTTATGTTTAAAACCACTAGCTTTCAGACTGGCCTCATGATAACATGTATTTCTATTAGTGGGCATCTGCCTAAGTACAAGTTGATCCATATTAATGTTTTCCCTGTTAGTGAACTGTGAGTATAATTACTCACGTATACAAAACCCTACTAGTGAAAATTGGGGCCATCAGTTTTTTTGGTATCATATATACCTCCAAAAGAAGGAGAGCAGTTATTGGTCACTAATGAAGTAACTGATTTTAATGGAATTGCTACCTAAATTCGATTTATCTAAATCCTTTAAAATGCTGCACAGTTAGGATATATGTTCAGGGTAAATGTATTTTTACTTTTGGGTAGCTCAGTGTGAACTGACTGGTACACCAACTTTGTGTGGTATAAACTCAATTTCTTAGTGGTCAAATTAAACAGCTGTGTAGAATTAAATGTTTTAGCCCTTAAAAATATGCTGTGCAGAAAATGGCAAGGTGAGGTCTCACCCAATGCAGCATGAGTATACCTTGTTGTCAGTCTGGAAGTGATACTGTTGTTAGGAGGATTGAGTTTAATGTCATTTGTCTTGTTGAATTCCTGTAAGACCATTGCCTACTGCAATAGGCGTATTTTCCCTATAAACAAAAGGGTTCATTAGTTTATTTCACTGGGTATTCTTTAAATGACAGTGAGTTCTGTTGCTTGACAATCACATTTCAAATTAATTTAAGAAAAAAATGTTAACAATTTCTTTTATAGGGTTACTGGGGTCCAAAAGCCATGATTGCAACGCAGGGACCACTGCAGGAAACTCTCTCTGACTTCTGGCAAATGGTCTTCCAAAGAAAAGTCAAAGTCATTGTTATGCTGACAGAGCTGAAAGAAGGAGATCAGGTGAGAGCATCGTCTTCACACTGACATATTAAGGGTCCTCTCTAGGCAAAGAAAACACTTCACTGCACTCTCTCATTCCCTTCCTCCAGTTAAGCTTGTTTCATAGGATGAGGAATTTGGATTTCCAACATAATTTGTTCCATTATTTACCTTCTTAATTTACTTTCTAATGAAATTTACTCTTGAGGCGAAGAGTATATGATGCTATATTTTAAAATACAGTGACACTCCTACTACTTTAACGTCAATACGTTCTGTAAGTGCATGTGGAAGATAAAATAAAAGGAGGTTTGAATGGTAAGCACTGACTTGTACTTTCACCCATTTTAGGAACTCTGTGCACAGTACTGGGGAGAAGGAAAACAAATGTATGATGGCATAGAAGTTCAAATGACAGATGTCAACTGTTGTCCTAGCTATACCATACGTGCATTTGATGTTACACATCTGAAGGTAAAAGTTTCATTGCAAATTCCAAAAGGAAGTTTTAAATTTGTTTCCCTGTTATAAACTTAGCCTAAAGAAAGAAAAGGGACAATTCCCACTGCACTTACCTGCTGGTCTAAGAAATGGAAATATTTTTCTCTTCCCCACCAGCAGCCAATCGTGATAAATGCTATAAATTATCTCAATTTTCCCATTTAGTGAGTCGTTGAGATGGTGGTAGTGGAGTCTCAGGACGTCAGCTGCCTTTTGTACTTTGAGCAAAGCTTGGATGTCTACCTACCTCATATTCATGAGGTAGAACTCACATCACCATGCAATTTCTCAGGAATATAATTTTTCTTTTGTAAATCAGCTGCAACAGATGTACTACGTGAATCTTTACTTTAACCCGAACATTGACTACATCTCTGCTGCTGTTTTTCAGACGAAAGAAACACAGAAGGTGTATCAATATCAGTATCACAAGTGGAGTGGCTTGGATGTGCCAGAAAACCCCAAAGATTTAGTCAGCATGATTCTCAACCTTAAACAAAAAGTCCCAGCCAGACCAGTCACTGAGGACAACAGAAGTACCCGCAGTGTCCCACTTGTCGTCCACTGCCGGTGGGTCTGAATTCAGCACATAACCTAGCTCTAAGTTCTGGGTATATATGGCAACCACAGTTTTGAGGTGCCTACCTTTTCCCACAAGCCTTTCCATATGTCTGGAGACTCAGCTCTCCCTAGAAGATTTCTTGAATTGCTCAAGCTTGACCTTTTTGATTATAGTGATGAAAAGTGAGCACACATCTCTTTGGCAAGCATGGTCATGGAGTAGGTGGTCAGAGCTAGCTGCTCTTGCTTGGTACATGTATTTTGAGAAGAAATGCTAGGTCAGGGTGCTCTTGTAGCATACTACTAATGGGGATCCAGCAGAGCTTTTGGGTTTCTCTCTCGCTGCCATACATAAGCCCATTTTTTTAGGACCATTTCCAGGAATAGCCTTGCATACCATCTAAAGCAGAGGATAATCCTGCTAACAGCTGTTGAGACTGTAAGTCTGAAGCTTCTAATTTCTCTCTTGCCCCTTAAGTAGCCACGTGAGATCCAGGTAGCCTCTAGATAAACTATGTCTTGTGTGTGTCCTACAGATATTCTTAATTGTAACAATTTCAGTCCAATAAAAAATGTTTTGGAAATGTAATTTATTATGTAGACTTTGAAATAAATCTAACATTTAGTCAGAGGACTTGCTGATTTTACATTTTAAATTTACTTGTACATTTTACATCATCTCCTAGTGATGGATCACAACAGAGTGGTGTATTTTGTGCTTTAATGACCCTCTTGGAAAGTGCAGAAAAAGAAGAAGTAATAGATGTTTTCCAAGTAGTAAAAGCTCTTCGTCGCACCAGGCTGGGAGTGGTCTCCACCTTTGTAAGTAAATCTTAGGAGTCTGTGAGATGTCCAGAGCTGCAATTCTGTAACATCTTTGTGGCAGGGTACATATTACAAAATTACAAATTGTATAAATCGATGTGTCTGCCGTTGCTTCAGGGACCTATGTGCACAGTGTCCCTTAACTTCTGCAATTAGGAGGCTAACTCCATTTCACAGGCTAGCAGCCATCGACTTGTTTAAATCACTCTGAAGAAATTGTGTCTCTGTGGCATACACTGTGCATTTACTAACAAACCAGGCCTAGGTGTCATCGATATGGGGCAGGTTATTATACGGCTTTCCTAGACTCCTTACAATATGTGTTGTTTATAGCTTAGGTACTCTAAACCCCATGTTTCTGGTACTTTGTGAACCAAGAGGGTACTGAGTGATTGAACTCGGAAGATCATGCAGGCAGTTACAGAGACATTACATACACACGAAATCAGAATAAACCATAGAAGCAACACTCTGTACACCAAAAACTGTAGAAGCTGCTTCATATGCAGACTTGCATGTTCAGCTGCATGTTACATTTCTACAATTTGAGAAAACAGAGAAAGAATGGGTTTATTCTTGGGCTCTGAACATTCCATTCATACTAACTTTTTCTCTATATATTTAAGGAACATTACCAATTTCTGTATGACACCATTGACAGCATCTACCCTGCACAGAATGGACAAATAAAGAAGAACAACCAGCAGGAAGATAAAGTTGAATTTTGCAGTGAAGTAGAAAAAACAGATCAGGAAACTGATTTGATAACTATTGATCTTACCCCATCAACGCCAGAGGAACATGAGTTTTCTGAAGTATGTGATGATTTTAAGGCTGCAGATAGCACTAAGGGAACAGAAAGCTCTACAAATGGCCCCACAACTGCAGTTCTGACTTAGAAGCTATACTAGAAAAAAGTGCTTTTTCATGTGCTAAAATCTTAAACAAAATAAGAAGTATAAGATTTCTTCTTCTTCCCACCTGTTTTTTGGAAAATGTTTACTGTTATATCAATTTTTCAAAGGTAAAAATTTAAAGGAATACTTGAAACTTGTAGAGAGTGACAAAGAACTGTGAAAGTTTAATTTTTGTGTAGATTTGCATTTAATACTTCTTCAGAAACTTTTTCACTATTTTTATACATTGTCTTTTAAAAATATGTACAGTGTAATACTATGCTGAGCAGTGGAAAGAAAACTTTTTTACTTCTGTAACAAGGAGAAAAGCAACTCAGAACAAGATTAGTGTGTTGCAAAACCAGGTGTGTCTTCAAAACTATTAGCAGGTAAATTAACCTGATTGGTAAGCATATATTCAAGCATTTCAGGAGTGCTGACCAAGCACTGCTTTAATAATACTCCGTGGAACTTGTGGTACTTTGCCAAACAGTTTTAAGAGCTTATAATTTACATCATCTGGCAATTCCAAAGAATTCAGGTTTACAGCGAATCCATAAGTCGTCCTATACCAATGTGGAATAGAAATTTTTGCATTTTTCTAACTTGCCTCAAGGTGTCCTTGTTGCTCCACATATATTATTCTGAGATTTCAATGTTAGAGTCAAAGAAGAGTTTGGAGATTGGCATTTGAATGATTGCAACGATTCTGATAGAAAACACATTCTCTTTACTCTTAGAGCTTAAAATACTGCGAGCTTGCACTTCTATTTCTTACGCTTACTGTTATTTAAAGGGACTGCTTCCACGAATGCATCTGGCTTGTTTTCAGAATTGGAAAATACTTAGATGCTTTTCCTCCAAACCTTGTAGATTTTAATTGGTACAGGATTTTTTTTTTTTTTTTCATTACAATGTTTTTTATGTTCTGGTATTTTTACTATTTTTTGCTGGATTTTAGCCTACTGTTTTTAGAACAAATAAAAAAGATAATTACTTGTTGACAAGGTGGAAATTATTTTGTTCTGTTGGACTCTGCAAACTGATCATTTTCTTCTAAATGCACAAAATCTTGTGCTATCCCATACATGGATAAAATTTACAAATTTCAGTAGGAAACCACACCATTTAATTCTTATAAAACTGTGTGTGAACCCAGGTAAGTGTCATGATTCTCTCATCACAGAGGAAGGAAACTTAATTTTTCTTTTGCTTCAAGTCATTAAAGGAACAGTCAGTCAACAGACTCAGTGCTCCTAATTTCTCACTGCGTATTCCTAATCTCTCTTTACAAAACGTAATTGAAAATACTTAGAGAGAGGCATGTAAGCACATGTACAGTCACACTTGGTTAAAACATTAATTTAATGCTGCTGTTACTCTAGATCAAACATTTCATTCACAATTATCAGCTCAGACAAGTGCTTCCCGGCAGTCTTGCTTGAGTAAGTGGCAGCAAACAGTCACAGAGGCAGTGGGAATCCCCTTGACTGTCAGCTGAACTACCTTTTCAGCTGAAGCTGTGTTAGATGGCAAACTAACAAAGCTGAGGGGGTCACTTCTGGAGGAAAAGCTCTTGAGACTAAATGTGAAGGTAATCTAAAAAAATTGTAGGCCCAAAGCCTGTTGGCTATTTTAAGAGGAACATGTCAAATATCAAATTTGGCATACCTTTGAAGATCAAAACAATAAAAAGCCTTGGATGCAGATCGACTCACTGCTCCTTTGATGATAGAGAACAACTAATTTCTTCTTCTTCTGAGATTTGGCCACTGTAAAGCCTCTCTAGGTAGTTCAGGTAGTAAAATAAAGAGGTCAGTGTAGCTACCTATTGTAAGAGTGTAGAGACAGAGGAGGCTAGTCACACTATTAGGAATAACGGAAAATGTTTCCCAAATCAAAAATTAGGCTCAAATTTTCATTTTGTGTAAATCTGAGGGGACTCATGCACTTCAGTTCCTTGCAAAATGGTTCCACAGCTTTTTAAGCTCCTGCAGCACCTGGGCTGCAAAAATTCTGGAGGATTTTATTTTGCTTAAACTGTTTTCCAGAATGATTTCAATGTTCATTTGATGGCTTTTTTTTTTTCTTAAATGCATGCCATGTTAACACTTGATTTGTGCATGCATTTTGAAAGAAAAGTCCTGAACTGTTAAATTTTGCCTCATGCGTGTCTTCACTGTTAGCCTAATCAGGGAAACAGAGCCTTACATTAAAACTGTCCTCATGTGCCTAGTGTAAAACAGTTTTAGAGTAAAGTTAGTCACAAGGGGATAAACTGAGCTCTTGGCTTTTAATTATTTTCAAAGTAAATAACACTTTGTGCAATTAAATCTCATTAAATCCCAGTGTGACAATTGAGGGCACCTGTCTTAACAGAGCTTAGAGGTTCTGATTGCTTCTAGGAACTCTCTACGTATGTACCGGGGATGGTTTTTTGCCTTCTCCATCGTCATTTGAATTTCAAAAATCCACAAGGTGGTGACACAGAGCTTGTAGAAGAAGGTCATTATGCTGGATGCTCCATAGTCACTTGGCTTATTCACTTGTAGGCCTAATTTTATATCTCCCAGGAATACAGTGAAGCATATTACAGGTGAGGCGTGAAGCCCAAGCTAATAAGCTCTGCTAGGAAACTGCTCTGGCTTTGTTAGGGCAAGAACAGCATGGTAGCAGGCTGGAGAGTGGCCATAGCCTAAAAGCTGAGAAACAAACACGCAAAGTAAGGTGCAAAACGTTTATTTTCTCAAGTAGAGCTAAGGTGCACAAAGGCTGCTAACCACTGCCTCAATCTAAGAGTTAGCTGTTGTTTGAAAGTGTTTTATAATCTGAAGTCCCGGATAAAAATAACTAGGCAGCAGACCAGCTGGGAGAGGACTTTGAGCAACAAACGAGGGTAATCAAGGGCTTATGTGACCAAAGGGACTGGATTTCTCCCACAATATGCTGGGTAGAAGCTGATAGAAAAATGGGTATGGAAAAGTGACGGTGCTGTGTTAGCGGAGTCCAATGTGGGAAGTTGGGGGAGAGGAAGGATCACAGAGCCTCCACAAGATTCTGCTTGGTCAGGTAACTGCAGTGGAGAATGAACTGTGTGTTTGCTTTTGTTTAGATTTTTATGTTTCTTGTGCTCTGTAATGAATAAGGTAATTACATTAAAATCTTTTTCAGAGATGGTACATTATGAATATCAGCTGTGTCATGATTCTTGAGGTAAATGCTATACAACACAAAAAAGGCCAGCCCACTGAAGTGTGGCAGTCAGGGATGCTGTTCAAGGAGATGACAAAAGCCCTATTGCTTTTCCACACCCCAGCTTCCACTGCTGCGTTTGTGCCTGCTCCTTTTCCCACCCGTACGTGCAGCCGGCGTCCATGAACTCGCCCTCTCCACTTCTGAGCCGGCTGATGCTCTCAGAGCCTGCAGCCCCCAGCGGCAGTGAGCTCACTGCCTGCTGGGGAAGGGAGCACTTTCTTCCCCTTGCTCTAAACTGACCAGCTGGGAAGGAGCTGGTGGCCACACGCAGGAGCCCGAGGGGCTGGACCACTCATGGAGGGTCCCCACTTGCCCCTGCCCCACCTCTCATTGCTACCATTAGCACATCACTGGGGGGGGGGGGGGGATTTTGCTGAAGGACTGAAGAAAGCAGTGGGTTTCAAGCTTTGCTGTGAAACAGGAAACCTAAGTTAAATATCATATGAGAGGCACAAGCAGAGCCGGATAGCGAGTCTGTGACACATGGCGGTGTTGAAGCTAGGAGCTACAAAGGGAAGTAAAATGTTAACGCCACGAGCCATTTGTTTGTGTGAGATGGCAAAGAAAGGAAGAAGGAGTAGTGGCTCAAGACAGGTGTCTCATTAAGCTGGATATTGTATCCTTTATTTAATGTTCCTCAGAAAAACTCTCCAGTAGCAGTGGTTTTCTCTTTCACATGGCATCTTGCTTTTGTAAATGCCCAAGTTTTTTGACATTGTACATTCTCCAGATTGCCTCTAAAAGAATATCAGAAATTTACCAAGGGCTTTACACAGCTGTACCACAGGTATTTTTCTATATGTAAAGCAACTGTTTGCCAAGAACCAGCACGCTGCGTTTTAGACTAGGGAAAACCAAAATAGAAGAAAAGGAAAGTTTCAGTTACAGAGTACAGCACATTTCTATATGCATCAGCTCTACATTAGAAAAAAACACAAGTCTTCTGAAGAAGAACAGAATCCAATAATTTTACAGGTACAGCAACATAGAAATAAAGTTTTATAGAAAAGCTTTATAAGTCAATCTTTCTTTTCAATGCAAATGAAAGGAAGATGATGACTACAAAAGTACTAAGCAAGTTTATACTAAAAGATCTCCTTTCTAGGGACAAATAGATAATTATTTAGGAAGGATACTTAGTATAAGTTATTGTAAAATATTAGTCTCATTGTTTTAACCTTAGTGAAAAACAGGTTTTTATTAAACAGTTGTGTCCTCAGACTCAGGGTTGTCAGCATCAGCAATGCATAATGTTACTGAATTTTTGAAATTAACATAATAAATCTTTTTCAGAGGAATAGGCATATAACTATTTACAACTGGGCTGTCTCCTGAATCCCACAGCTGCACACCACCATGGCTGGCAGTACTAATGTAGTCATAAGCGTGACTCAGAGGAAAAAGTGAAAAGGGAGTTTACTTTGGATCAATTTTAGCACTCAGTATCAAATTTTTGGTTTTGGAGATGAAACCTCACGATAGCCTGACCTTGCCTGGCCGTTAGCTGAGGCCCAGAGCTCGCACACATCAACACTTCATAGAGTCCTTGGGTGTATTTTCAGAGCTTGCCCGCCAGGCTGTGCTGAAACTCTTCGAATGCCTTATGCTCTGTTCAGAGCGCTCCTGCAATGCATTCAGCTCGCCTGGAGCCATTTGAGGTAATGAAGATGACATTTGTTTATACAGCACTGCAGAGATTGTGTCTGTCCAAGACTAAACACCAGTTCAGAGTGAGAGAGCATGTGTGTGCATGCATGTGTGTGTGCATGCGTCATTCATAGCCTTAGGTGTGAGATCACAATCCCAAACAGAAATTGATGAGTTGTTGACTTGGCAGCTGCTTGGCTTAAAAAAAAAAAAAAATAAAAAAAAAATTAGGAGAAACAGGGATGACATGGTGGGCCTGTGCTAACTTTTTTGTGGGTTAATGCAGCACTGAGACAATATTGGATTGTGTGGCTGATGGGCTTTGTAAGAGTAGTTTTCAAAAATGAATTTGCAAAAAATAAACTACAGATGAGGTACAGGAGACTGCATGCATACAAAGTGCTTGTATTGTCACAGACTAAATCTGTGCTGGCAACAGTGGCTACTAAAAAAATTATTTGTCAGGTCTCCTGATGTTGCAATAGAAGTCAATGTGCATGTTCTTCAATTGCAGAGAAAAATGGTAAAAAAATGACAATAGAAATGCAGACGTTTGGCAAGAAGTGTCAATTTTAATTTTTTTTTTTTTAAGAAAGAAATAATGAATCATTTTTATCCTATTTTACTAATGTTAATATGTCATTTTGAGAATAACAATATCTTGACTAAGTTTAGCACTGTACTTCCTTTTTCTCCTGCTCTTTTCTGAAATATTTAAATATATTATTTTTAATATATAGTTATGTCATTGAAACCACTTCAAGACTAGAACAGTTCAGTATCGTTGTGTTTCCTTTTTCTATGCTGCTTTCTTAATATAATTTCCATTCAGCAATAAAATGAAATTCTGACTTCATGTATTGATTTAGCATAAATAAAGTTCTCATGGAACAGGAATTCAATTTCTTAAATGACAGTAATAAATTATTCCATAAGGAGTTATGTCTCCTTCCAAAGAGAGCGAGGTGTTTCCACTATCAAATAATGTCTTGCCCCGCTCCAGTCCCAGTGGAAAGACTCTCTGTGGCCATGCAAGGTGGACAAGGCTCACAGCTTCCCCCTGCCAGCAGATAGCCCTACTCTCATCTCCACAGTCCAATTGGTTCAAGTCTCTAACTTTTCTTTTTGTAGCTCTTGCTACAATTACTAAACAGTGGCCTCTTCCTATTTGAATATTTATATCAACTTTCTAGGTTTTCTCCTTATTTGGGATATTCAGCATTTCATTGACTTGAAGAGCTGTTTTCTGCAACAGCCTTCCTCTTCCCTCCCAGACGCTATCCCCATCCTTCTGGTCCCTTTTCCCCCTGTCCTGGGTGCCAGGAAGCAGAAAGAGCTGGCTGCCCTGCCAGGGAAGCGGAGACCAGTTCGAGGGTGAAGGCAGGCAGGGGAGGAACAGTACCCTCATGGGCACAGTCCCACAGTGCCCCAAAAAGGTGAGCAGAGCAGGTCTGGTGACGGTAACCAGCATCAGACAGCCGTCCACCGCTTGCCAGTGCAAAGCGATGGAGCAGGTCTGAGGCCAAGGAGTCATGGTGGTGAGGCAGGCTCAGCCATGAGGTAGACCTACAGCACAGCAAGTCTAGGCAGGGCTCCTTACCTTAAATGCCTCTTGTTTCCTGGCCTGTGTCAAGATACAAGCTTCTGTCACGTCTTCTTTTCTCATGGTCTTGGACTTCAGTTTGGAGTTGCTGGATATGTAAAGTGCGCATGCCACGTGGCTAGACATTGTGGAAGTTGATTACGTGTCATTGCGTGGCGTTTTTTGGAGTCTGTGACATACTGCCTCATGAAGACCTCGTACCAGGTTGATATAGTAGGAGATATCAGCACGGCATCTCAGCAGGTGAACTGTTGTATCATGGTGCATGATTCCACAGGCTCTGCTACGTTGTTTCTGAAGACTGCTGGTATTTTAGGTCTTACATGTTTAGATGCTAGGAAAACCGTTGACCCTTGTAAAATCAATGCCACAGGATGAGTGCCAACTGGATATTTGGACTAAAACTTGAAACTTTATTGATAAAAGGTACTAGTTTTTGATGATCTGTGCAGAATTTAGAGTTAAGAATTAAATACATAGAGGTGAGAGAAAAGCAGATTAGCTGAGTTCCTTGACACATAGATAGGATGCTCATGCATACATTCGTTCAAGGCCCATTTCTACTCTGTGAGCTACCTCTGCATCTTCTGCATCCTAAGTAAATCCTCCCATCATCTAGTCAGCTGAGGTTTTATTTTGAAAGTTTACCTTAGGCAAGATAGAAAAGAAATAGCCACAAACCAGGTATCTTGTTCTCAACATTTCCATCTTGCAGGAAGAGCTTTCTGACAGTGTTTTGTGACAGTCACAGTTTCAAGCTTGCTAATTTTGAATTCCTAATTCAGTACTCTGTGAAGTCATGGACTGTGCACTGCTGCACAGAAATGTATTAAGAAGCACCACATCTCATTTTTTGGTCTCTTGTTGAAGGACAAAGCTACATAACGTACTGTATAATCGCTCTTGTTTTCTGAGAGAGCTGTCTCTCTCTCTTTGTTTTTAAGAAATGAGAGAGTTGCGATACCAGTTACTCCTCCTTTTTTGTCACCTGTGCCCAAACAAGGAGGAAAAACTTCCTTGTCCCAATAGATGGATGTATCCAGACAGCATCACAACTCATGACAGGCTACAGTGCAAACAGGTGGTTAAGTTTTGGGTACAGTAATTTTTTGGTCTTAGCCGGTTTGAGTTTTAAAGACCTTGAAGACGAGGCCACTGTTCTAGTCTAATACATAGGTGCCAGGCTCTATTATGAACTGCTGACGTGTGAAACGGTGGTCTCAGACCTATTCATATGGGAAAAGTCTGTTTCACTGTTAGGGCAATAGCAGCGCTCTGCAAATTAAACTGCTTGCCATACATGCGACTGGACAAAATGAATGTAGATTGGTTTCAAGAGTATCAGGGGCCATCGACTAGGTTTTGCGTACTTGTCAAAGTCGTCTGGTGCATACACTCCATAGCCTTCCTGTAGGCTCCTCTTTGTAGTGAGGAGCTTCATTAAGCCAAAACAGAGCAGGCACGAAGCCAGCGGTGGTGCTAGCTGCATGACAGGACACTTCTAGCAGGAGACACTGTTGGAGAAGGAGTAAGGCAGCTTGAACTGAGATGACCACATGCTCATATGCTCTTTTTATAAAGAGACGCTCAGGAGTCATCAAATGAATGCTATTCAACAGCCATTTCAATCTCTTCTCCCTTTTCTCCTCCAAAGTCTTTGGATGGAGCAGGTGGGTATGTTTTTCCTTATATTTATGGAATTTTCTTTTGCTTTGGTTCTTTTCTGCATTGCACTTTTAAAAATTGCATCTAGCTCTCTATTACTTAACTTCAAGCTTTTGCTTGTAGCTAAAAATATAAATAAATCAAGAGTTTGTTTATTTTAATTCCTGGTGCTGTGATTTTTTTCATCCAACTGTCATTATGAATTAGTCATTTCTTTGCTCAAAACCATCAAGTACAACAGCATCCAAGGTAAATACTTCAATAAATCAAGTTTGATAAATTAAATAGTTATAACTTCAAAAATCTAAGATAAATAGGAAGGAGAGAATATTTTTATAAGGTTTATTCAGGTTTCCTTGACAAAGGCTTGATCTACAGTAGACATCCCAGCCAGTACTTTCCCCTGCAACCTGACACTCTTGGCTGAGAGACATCACAAACGCAAACGAGTGAGGGTGTGATGGTAACTGCTCTGAACAGCTACAACTGTGTGTCAATGGCTCCTCTGAAGTGGCTCACAGTCAGAGATCACATATAAAGGGCTGTTAGAAGGTAGCGTGAGTAACCCAGCCCAGAAGCTAGAATGGGATATGCTTCCACGGCAGGGAAGTGGGCTGTGTGCAAGAAATAAATCCAGGTGTCCAGCTGTTCTGCTGGACTTCTAAATTGGAAAAGGGCACACCAGATTTAGTGAGGAAGATTTTTTTTTAGCCATTTATATAATTTTATAGCAGCTTTTAAGGAAAAAATTGCAGCAGGTACTAATAATTTCTATGGCAAATTCATAAACTTATGTGATAGGAAGGAACACATTCACTCCCTTTGCTCCTTGTGCTGGTTCCCTACTTGTTGTCCTGTAAAACTGAAGCATACATATTCTGTAAGGCTGCCCCCCTGTTCCTCAAAAGATCAAGGCAGCTTCCTCATAGAGGACTGAACTATGCAGGCCCAGCAGTACATGTTATAACAAATATCTGAGCATTCACTGTTTATCTAGGACTAAGGAGAGCAGAAGGTTATATTAAAGAAAAGAAGAGCAAATTTTCCTGCTATGATTACTTTGAGGTAAAGGATGAGCCCAGTATGTCAGAGTTTAGCACTGGAAAGGAGAGCTCTGGAAACTGCAGATGTCTTTTTCTGTCTAAAGAGGGGATGCTGTGACAGTAAGTGTGTCATCTTAGCTCTCTGTTAAAGAGCATTTTTGATGACATTAACCAGACTTTGGAGGGCAGCTGTTATGAAGTTCAGCTCAAGAAACTGTGCTGCCTCAAGGCCTTGGAGCAGCCTTTTTACTTTTATGTCTTGGCTAATGAATAGACTGCCCTTTGGCATCTGTTATATAACCCAAGAGCTTTTTAAGCCCAATGCATTTCACATTCTCTTGAAAAACAAATTTTTTGACCCAATAGGATAATGCGTGAGTAATTCCCTGAGTTATAGCCTTCCCTGAGTTTTCCCAGTGTGGGTTTTTGTTCACAAAGCACGTTATGAGTACAGGGAAAGCAGTTCCATGGACAAACTTTTTTTGCAATGTTGCTTAAAAGTGTCCAGTGATGTCAATATGATCACACCATTCTTCTGAGCTAGGACTCTGTCCTACATCAACTGAAATTAGTGGGATTGTTTCCAATTATTTTGCTGTGCAGTGAGTTGGGGTTTAAGAAGGGGAAGCAAGTATGAATAGATTACATTCAGTATATATTTTTTTTTGCTCTTCAGTACCAGAGATACTGACACTCACAAATACTGCCTCTACGCAGAAAGTTTCCTTCCTGTAATAAGCTCTTCTGCCCAAAACCAAGGGGAAAACAGAGGTCATCTACAAAAAAATGTGCATTTGGCACAATACTGTGCCTTGAAACTATTCAGTTCTTGGATTCTGCTGCCTGGTAAGTGGAGAACAGCACAGAGTGTGTTTGTGCTGGACTCAGTATTAACTTTCACATTCTGTTTCTTAAAGAAAAAAAAAGGTACAAATAATAATCTGTTTTAAGTTTTACCTGGAGCCCACTGTTACATTGGTCCTCAGCCAAAAGCAATCTAAGAATATGCTTTCCTGCTAATTTGGTTCAGTGATAAGATCCCTGCCAACAGTATATAGTGGGGAAACTGTGGTTAGCCTTGATCCTTGGCAAACAGGCATGCAATTTGAACAGCAAATGCGAAATTCCTATTGACCTGGTTATACCATTTTTGAGAGTCTTACACCTGTTTCTTTTCCAATGCTCTCTTCCTCTGCATCAGTTGTTTCCTGGGATTTTTTTTGTGCATGTAAAAGATCAAAGCAAGAGGCAACATGAATTTACTCTTAGAAGTGGCTTCTGTTATATCAAGATTCAGTCTGGTAGATTAAAAATTGGCATGTAATAAAAAAAATCCCCCAAACCATCATCACAGATACAACTTCTGCTACATCATGGTTTATTTTTGGATAGGGCTAATTACATGAGCATAGTTGGAGAACACACAAGTACCTGTTACAGTGTCAGTGTTAAGCAACAGGGAAGTGTAATTAAATGTGTTGTTCTGGTGGGCTTGAAACCTATTTGCAATCAAGCAAGCCATTGAGCTTTTCAGCAGATTTGGCACTCTCCCTTCAGAAGAGGTCCAGTACTGGGACAGCAGCCATGTTCCACTGCCACTCTTGACTGAGGTGCATTGACAGAGACATGTGTGGGAGATTACACAGGGTCTGCTTGCACCAAACCTTGCTCTGGCCAGGATTAATCTCTCATTTTTATGAGCACTAAATTTCACCAACATTTACCTCCAAATGAAAAAACTAACAAGAATGTATTACTAAAGCAAATGGACTTTGCTTTTTCTGCATAACTAAAGCAGAGTCTTGTTTAATCTTTGTTGTCTTGGATGAGGAGAACATGGTATCAGGTGCCAAACTTTTCGTGGCCTCCTGGATGTACCTGAAATTAACTCTTTGAGAAGAAAATGGAAGTGATGAGTCACACATTGGTTTGTAGTTTCTTTTTATCTCCCATATAACTAGGGTAAAACTGTCAAAAGCTTGAATGTTATTAAGAGTCTAGGTACAATGTATGTTCGCTGAAATGTGGGTATCTGAAAGCATCGTACAGTGGAGCTCAGCGTAGGAGCTCCTCAGCTAATGCTGAACCAGTGAGCTTGGAGCTATGAATCAGACGCAGCTTGGCAATGTTATTCCAGCAGTCTCATTAGAATTAATTAGCCTGGCTGAGAGGCAAGACAGATTTGCCTGGGCAGACTGCGAAGACAGAGCAGCTATAGAGCCTGGTACCTGAGCAAGTTTATTTGGAGCAATACGGAAGTGCTATCAGTGCTGAGAAAATTGTACTGACTTAAATGGGTGCCAGATCACACTGTTTATTAGATCACTTGTCTCAAAGACACATGCACAAGGCTGTATCTAAAACCAATAGTTTTGCACCTGTGATTTTCCTTTTTGGTACAGCTTCAAGAGAAGCAAGAGCCTGAGTATGCTTGCTTGAAAAACCATTCTCTATGAGTTCAGCAAAAAAGGTTAAGTTGTATTAAAGCAGTTCCCTTTCCCATCTCACATGCACATACAAATATTAAGAATGGAAATAGAAGTAGGAACACAGATATGTATCAAAGTATCAAAGTAGAGATCTCTAAGATTGATCCATACACTCACTCATCTATAATAATTAGATGTTACTTCAGTCGAATCCTTTAAATGAATGTTTGGCAAACAGTATGTCTGTATTTTATTTCTGAAGTCTACATAGCTAAGTAATAGTTAAGCATATAAACTCACATGCATTAGCTTCCAGGAGAAAGGACTTTGGGAACATAACCTGATGTTAAGACCTTTCCAGGTAATGTGAGCCTTTCATCTACTGGGGTTCTCTTGGATCAGAGCTGTTACTGCCAGGCACTGTAACTCCAGCTTTGAGAAAAGACGACTGACCTGGAGTCAGTGACCTGTGACCCACTAGGGAACACTGATGGAGGCTTAGCTCCTTCCTCGACCCTAGTCTTCCTGTGTGATTCTGGGCAAGTCACTCTGGGAAATAAGACAGAAAGGCTATTTGGTAAGTGAGGACTATAATACTTTGAAATAGTGTTAATTATTGTGAGATAAAAAAGCATTGAAAGACTGTGAGGTTATCTTCAGTAATGGGGAACAAACAAGCATTTTAGAAAAAAAATACTCTTATGTGGCTTGTTTTTATGGGAATCAAGGAGGAAGCAGGACATAAATGTGAGCAAAAGGAAGTGTTTTATACACACATGCCTATAACTGATGGGATCAATAAAGAAGAGTTGCTATGGTAGGCTAATCCCCGCCCATATCCTTCACATTGTGCAGTTCTATCTTGATCTTACAACAAAGTCTGTGTTTCATAGGTGAGACTTCTGTATAGCTATATATGCCATGCAGCTGCTGCTGTATTATAAAGTACTCAGGGCTAGATGCTGCAGTTGTTTGGCAGAGTGAGTGCAAAATATGAATTAGACTTTTGGAGCTATCCATTAAGTTTACATGTCTGTTTCAACTCAGTTAATGGAATAAAAATCCGAGGCTGAAGATCTCAGCCAGGAATCTCTGAAGAAATACAAGGTAAGATTTAGGTAGCTCAGAAAGTAGCAGATAATGCCTACATTTTTCTGTGCAAAAATGTGCTGTACACGTTCTGTGTTAAAAAAAAAAAAAAAAGAAAAAACCCAAACACTTTTACGAGAAGCAACAGTAATGGGGAGACATGTTAACAGGAGTGCTGATTCATATCATTAATATGGGCAAGCAGGAATTGTGGAGAGTGAAAGAGCTGTTGGAACATGCTTTTCTTGAGAACACACCTAAATTAAGAGGCTGTCAGAGACATGTGTTTCATAGTGTTGGCAGCCCAGGTGTAACAAATTTCCAAGATGACTATTAGTGAGTACTAACAGCTAAAAAAGCATTTCTAATTTCTTGCTGAATATGGAGACTTAAGTGTCAAGAGGAACAGGGGACTGTAAGCGGAAGTCAGTCGGGATACACATGCAAAGTAATGCCCATTAGCAGGGAACACATAAATGACTTCCAGACACGATGGGGTTCAAATCCAGTGATTTGATTTAAGAAAAAGAACTAGTAGGGGAAAGATCATCTTATACTTTCCTAGTGCAGAATTCTTTTGCTTTCCATGTCAAGCTTTTTGTCTTGGACAGTGGATTTTGGATCTGGTTTGGTATGGCAATTCCTACCCTCCTGTATTTGTTTTTGTTTTGATATACATTAGAATAATATTAATTGCATTGGGAAAAACCACACAGAGTCTCCTATTATTTTTCTTTTCTGAGTTTTTCAGTTATGGATAAGTTTCTTACTGTAATGGAACCAAAGAGATGATAGGATTTTATTTCCTGAATGTGATTGATCAATACCTGAGAAAATTACTTCTTTATTTCACTGAGGCCACTTTTCAGAACAGAAGTAGGAATTAAGTATGACTTTCAAGAATATTTGTCAACTTTACCACTCTGCTCCTTTCAGTTAGTGGCCAATGATCTGCAGTGGTAGAACATTCAGGCACATGACACAAAGGAAACTAGATCTTTGTGCACTTTAAATAACTTTTAGGTATCTTGCTAGTAAAACATTAATTTTTTTCAAGTTTGATTTTTTTTTTTCCCTCATTTTTTTCCACCTGGAAGTTCTCTCTGAATTTTAAGTAAGGGTTGAAGAGAAAAGGTAGAATTTTTGATGCCAGACATTAAGACAGGGTTCAAGGATATATATTTTACCTGTTGACTTATTATTGGCAATGTTTATTATGAAAAGGTTAAAATGGTGGTCAGTTTGGCTACTTTCTTTTCAACAGACAGCCTCACTCCCACCTGCACCTATGGCATCTAAAGATGTGAGATTCATGCTACTGATTTTTGAAAAACATTTTCTTGCACATTAAAGAAGTATTTTCATTGATAAAATGCTGACCCATTCACAAAGCAGGGCATCAAGGCCAGTGAAAATTATATCACTCAGACCTCAAAAATGGAAGATCCCCAGATCACATCTGGAATATCTGGATTGCTTTTTCCAGAAAACACTACGTAAATCACTGGTGCTGGTACCAGAACTCTGGCCAGCCAGGCAGATCAGGTAATGTAGCTCCATGTTAATCAGGCTTGAATGCTCGTGGTTTTTTTGTTTTTTGTTTTTTTGTTTTTTTTTACAATCATTCTGTACTCCACACTTTTATGTAATTCTACAAGTTTTATTGATTTATGAATCTGATTTATAGTGTTAATTAAAATTGTGTCTGGCAACACTTTGGAAATACACGTTATTTAGAACCTGTGTGAAAAACCTCTGAAGGACGAGGGAACATTCATTCCCATGAGTTTTCCATGTGTCTTTCACATGATGGTTTGCAATGATGTGCAATAAGTTTCAGTAGGTATTTGAGCAATACTTGGAATCTGTATCTGTGGTGTTTTCTGGGAAAAGACAGCATCAGAAATGAAATTACAATCTGCTATGTTGTATTGGGTTTGCATGGCAAGGTTTTAGTAGCAGGGGGGCTACAGGGTTGGCTTCTGTGGGAAGCTGCTAGAAGCTTTCCCTATGTCTGACAGAGCCAATACCAGCCGGCTCCAAGACAGACCCACCGCTGGCCAAGGCCAAGCCCATCAGTGACAGTGGTAGTGCCTCTGGGAGAACAGATTTAAGAATGGGGAAAAAACCTGCACAGCAATTGCAGCCGGAGAGAGGAGTGAGAACATGTGAGACAAACAACCCTGCAGACCCCCAGGTCAGTGAAGAAGGAGGGGGAGGAGATTCTCCAGGCGCCAGAGCAGATATTCTCCTGCAGCCCGTGGTGAAGACCATGGTGAGGCAGGCTCTCCCCCTGCAGCCCGTGGAGGTCCACGGTGGAGCAGATATCCCCCTGCAGCCCATGGAGGACCCCATGCCGGAGCAGGTGGATGCCCAAAGGAGGCTGTGACCCCGTGGGAAGCCCACGCTGGAGCAGGTTTTCTGGCAGGACTTGTGACCCCATGGGGGACCCACACTGGAGCTGTCTGTACCTGGAGGACTGCAGCCTGTGGAAGGGCTCCATGTTGGAGAAGTTCATGGAGGACTGTCTCCCATGGGAGGGACCCCACACTGGAGCAGGGGAAGAGTGTGAGGAGTCCTGCTCCTGAGGAGGATGGAGTGGCAGAGACAATGTGTGATGAACCGACCACAACCCCCATTCCCTGTGCTGCTGCGGGGGAGGAGGTAGAGAATTCAGGAGTGGAGTTCAGCCCAGGAAGGGCGGGTGTGTGTGTGTGTTTTAAAGATTTGGTTTTATTTCTCATTATCCTACTCTGATTTGATTGGTAATAAATTAAATTAATTTTTTTCCCCAAATCGAGTCTGTTTTGCCTGTGATGGTAATTGGTGAGTAATCTCTCTCTGTCCTTATCTCGACCCATGAGCCTTTTGTTATATTTTCCCTCCCCCGTCCAGCTGAGGAGGAGAGTGATAGAGCAGCTTTGGTGGGTACCTGGCATCCAGCCAGGGTCAGCCCACCACATATGTGTCTCTGACCACTTAAAAAGAATTTGCTAATGTTATCTCAGCTAGATAGACAGTAGAGGACTTCTGGGTCCTAATCTTTCCTCTAATATACTTTCTAGATAACACTTGTCATGAGTGACTGTTCCTGGTGTCCGTGTCAGGCTCACAGATCCTCATGATCCCATGGCTATTCTTTTAGATGTACGCACAAATCATGGTGTGACAGAATAACCTTATTTTCTGCCTTAGGATACAGTTTTATGCTGCATCTGGCCTGCCCATCTCACAGGAGCTTTCTTCAAACCAAATCTCTTTGCTATTCATGGTGTTTTGAGCTTGAACTGCTGTTGGGCACAGCAAGATTTACCAGCTGGAATGGAGGCAAAAGGCAGGCAGAATAATGGCTGCAGCGTGCCCTCTCAAGCAGCCTGGGCAGCCCCAAATGAAGGAGAGCCCTCATCTCCCTATGAGTAAGGAAAACAAAAGGTCCTACACAAAAGTAAAAGCTTTTGGCTGTTGCCAGGAAGTTTATATCACTTGTTGATTGATATTATGCCTGTTGACTGTTTGCCCTAGGACCTTAGCTCTAGGATTTATCCCTCACACAGAGATGACAGCTCCCAAGTAGCTGCACCTGGCTTTGCAACGTTCACCTCTGCTGCAGGCACAGGTAGTTGGAGAAGGCTGGCAGGACACCCAGCCCCTGTTCCTGGGCAAAAAGGGGTCAGCAGGCAACATTTAAGTCAGGCAGGGGTTAAGACATGAGTCTGGATCAAGTCAAACACTGGAAAAGCTCATGCAGGCTCACTGTGGAGCAAATACCATGTCTGATGTTCCCAGTGTGGATGTGTTTAGGATGCCCTAAGGCTCTGGACTCAAAAGTATTTTAAAGAGATTGTATGATATATCCTTTCTAGTACTTTATGAAGCTATTTATAATAGTTGAATGTCAGGAGTTTGGGGTTTTTTGAAAAACAAAGCAATTCTAGAAGTAGCCTTTCTTTTCTTTAATCTTGTGTTTTTATGGCAGGTGGATAACATGGAGTAGTCATATTACTATTTCAGATTGGCACGATAAAATATAAAAATGAGTCAGGAGCTACCCTGTAATGTCTCCTGAATCCAACAGAGTTAATGCAGATTTACACTAACATTACTGAGAGGAGAAATTTGCCATTTTTGGACATCAACATTTTCTAAGCAAAGAGATATGTTGTATCTCCAATAAGGCTTCATAACCCCTCATTAATGGGATTTATGGAACTTGAACAGAAAATGGACTGCTGGGCAACAACTTTATTCTTTGCAATCTGTGCAAGCTAGTGATACTTACCTTTAATAATGAAATACCTGCCCGGAGCACCTTTTACACTTTTGCTTGTATGTGCATTGTGTCCAAGTATTTTATTTCTATCAGATAGCTATACTATCTGTAATATAATATGTTATACCTGAAGAGTTTTTACAGTGCTTAGTAAAGTTCTGTCTCCCTAAAATTGGATTTTGGAGCTCTCAAGTAGGGCTTTCTCTGCAATAACTTTCCATCAACTCTTCCAACATTCTTTGTCTCTTTTGAAAATCATGGCTGATTAAAAGTCTAATGCAACAGCTGTTTGTGATCATATGATTGATATGTTTTCTAGACAGATGTGGAGTATTAGAAGCAGAAACATTCTGAATTCTTGGCAGTGCTCAAGAAATTTTGAACCAATACTTTTTAAAGTCACAGTAGGACAGAGCTGCCAGGCAATGCAGATTCTTTACATACTTAATTAAGAATTGGTGCAACTCAAAAGGTTGATCACACCACACAAAAACACCCCCATAGGCATGACATTAGGAGGTGAAATTCTTTGTCTGTGTGAACGAAAAAGTGCTCTTAAAACTTTTAACAACTCACTATACCCATAGACTACTGTGCAATTTTGGGTTTTTTTTGCTGTTTAATATCAGAAGTGACGTCCCCTTGTTAAAAAGCATACTCATTAGCTAGCATTAGCTGACCACTATGTAACAGCTAGCTGAAGGGGGGTGAAACCAGCATAAGTTGTAGGAGGAGCACAGCACATACGGCTTTAAAACAATTTGCAGTATGGAAGACATTAGGCTTTGTAATTGCCTTCAAAAAAATCAAAACCCTTGCAGTCAATCAAGGGCAGAAGCATCCCTGATGTGTGTTCTAGCCTCTGAAGAGTAAGTAAGCCTGCAGAGGCAGAGCCCTGCTCCCACACCTTTGGTGACATGTCCCCAGTTAGGTAACAGACATGGATGGATCCTGAAGGCTGTCAGAGCAGTTTCTTCCTAGGCCTGTCCTGGGCATTTCCACCTCCCAGCTGGCTGGACGTTTAGGAGCCTGGTGGCTCAGCTGGGCCCTGCAAACAGTTCACGTTTAGGCACTTCAGGCAAACGGCCTAATTCCACTCTCTGTATTTCCTCCTCACAACAGGCCCTCTGCCCAGATGCTGTCAGGAGCCATCTCCCAGCAGCCTCTGCGGGGAGGGAAGGCCTCCCACAGCATACCTTAACTACCTTCTGCCTTGAGGCATGGCATACCCTAACTGCCTGCTGCCCTGATCGCTCCAGGCTGGGGAGGGATTTCAGAGCACCTATCCTCACTCAAACCCGCACCATGAGCCCGGCGCTGAAGCGCTCCCTGCCACCAAGAGTGACACCTCAGAGAGCCCTCACCAGCACCCCGTGGAGCACACCTGGCCTGCCTGGTGCTGGTTACAGCTTCAACACCCTGTGCTGTAGCACACAGGGTAACTCCCTCCAGCCCTTATTCCTCCTGTGAGGAAGCTGGAGAAGTAGCTTCAGCAAAGGTTTGCAACACAGCATGGCCCTCGGGGCACAGCAGCTCTGTGGACACCGCCTGGACGGATGCACAGCACCTGGACCCTGAGGGGCTGCACCTGTGCCCAGCCCAGGCCCAGAACCTTCCCCTTGGCAGAAGCTATATAGGGCCAGCCTCCAGCCAGCAGTAAACTCTTTGGGGAAGGTGCTCAGGCGGTGCCTCATAAAGAGCTGAGATACTCAGGTGAGTTGTTTCTGTTAACATCCCTTACAGTCCTGACACACTGTTGGAGTAGTTGTGTGGGTGGTGGGAGCAAGGGGAAGGGAAGGTTTCCTTCTTATCTGGAGGTGTATTGGGGTCTGAGATTTTAAATGCCCTTGCTTCGCATTTAGGGTAAGGTTGCTCTTGCGGCAGCTGCGTATGCTTATGAAAACTTCCCTGTGTACGTGCAATCTCTGCTCTGTTGTTCCCAGGCTCTTCGTTTCACTCAGCCACCATTGTAGTTTGAGGACGCTGTGGCTATGCATGTGTGCCGTGATGCAGAGAGGAAGCTTGGGTCCTTAAATGGCATGTATAAGGAAACTGGGGAAAAGTTTTGATGAAGCTGTGCTCTAATTGCAGGGTGATGTGATTCCTAACAAATATTCATGAGGGAAGTCTGAATGGTGCCCTTATCTCTTGTACATGTTCTTAGTATCACTGGTTGTCTCACAAGGGTTTTTTTTTCTGGTGTTGTCACAGATCATGAGCTTGGGTAAGATATTCTTCCTATAACAAACTAGTCTCTGAAAAGTGACTGAAGGTGTCTGATGGTTTTTGTTTTTTTTTTTAAGGAGGAGAAATCTTCAGTGGCATGGCTTTCCTTCTAGGAGGTGCATAATATTGAGAGTTAAATTGTTTATACAATTTGTCTTTCTTGGTACTAGAAAGATTTCCCCCCCCCCCCCTTTTTTTTTTTTCTTTCCTTACCCGTAGGACCAGAAATTCTACTTGGAATCCAAAATTTTTATCACTTATCTCTGCAGCATGGACAAAGAAATGCAAGGTAAATGCATAGCTTGCATTCACATTCTATCAAAGCTACACCTTAAATCAGTTATTGGCAGTTGCTTGGATTAAGGGCGGGGAAAAGAAGCTTATTCCATTTTGTGGAGTTAAATTCTATCTGGTATTTTTATACACCAAGACTAAGGTCAACATAAAGTGACGTTCGAGAACCTAGTCTTGCAAATAATCAAAAACTTAAACATGGTGGTGTTTATCCACTCCTTGTTATTTTTCAAAGAAGGTCACTTTTTATTGATAGAAGAATTCAGTCATAAAATTATTATTATATAAATTAGAGAAGCAAAAGTAATATATTAGTTAACAGAGATAGGCAGTGAACTTTGATTCTAAGAATACTACATTAATTTATGCTCTTCGCTATCAAACATTGTGTGTATGCTATGGGAACAAATAATAAACAGTATATGATATGGACATTGCAAAAAAGCCTTATTCCATGTAATATGCAAGACAAATAGCCTGTGTGTTAAATCTGTGGCTCTTTAATATAGAGCTTGAAGAAAATTTCTGTTAATGGGAATCTACTTCTTGTATTTGGTGTTGAGCCCAGTTTGGCAGTAGTGTCTTTAAAAGTTTGACTCAAATGCAAAACCAAATAAATTTGTTTCCTGCTTAGGAGAAATTAAAGGAAAAGAACAGGACTCAGCACCTGATGGGGGACAGAAAAGGCTTCTGAAAAAAGAGGGGACAGGGATAAAATCAAATATGTAACCTGAGTATTCCTATATTTGTGAAAGCATGCTTTTGGGACAGGAGGGGCTATGTTTCTTCCATAACTATTGGAAGTTTCTCTTCAGCTATAAACTGATTATAAACACAAACACACAAAAATCTGTGGAGATAAAATGGTATGCATTCAGTTTGTCGCAGTTTTTTAGCCCCTCATAGTAAAGGGTGGTCAAAAAAAATTCAGCCAGGTAGTTGAACCAATGTATCAACACATACAAAAATATCCTAAACCAAATACCAATTAAATATTTCATATTGTTGTTTGCTACAAAGGAAAACAATAGATGTAGATCAGTTCAGATGATCTCAAATACAAGCTAGCAAATGTGTATGAACTGCAAGTACCCATATATCAACTGGCTCTTGATAAATCTCATTTTTAACTTGCCTACCTCATTATACAGGGTGGAAATACTTGTACAGGTTCCTAAGATACAAACTACTCCCAAACTTGGGCCTAAGTGATGGTTTAATGGAAGTACTTGTAGTAAACCTAAGTATATGCCTCTAAGATTTTTTATTTTTTTTAGCTGATTTTTCTTTTCTGTATTTTCTTTAGGTATTTCTCCTTATGTTAGTAATGTGCCACACTTTTCACTTCATTATATCACACACTTAGTTTGCCTTTAATAGCAGGAGCAAAAAAAATGGGTAGCTATGTGACATGAATGATGTCACTGAATTCAGGCTGTGTGACTAGAACAGTGTATAATATGTAACTGTAGTCCCCAGAAAAGCACTGCCTTTCTTGGTGTTGAGAAATGCCTTTGGGAAAAAAGAAGGCCAAGCTGTACAGTGACTTACGTAAAGCATAGCTTCCCTGAAGAAGTTTCAGTGGCTTTACTTCAGTTTGGTTTCTTCCATGCTTCATCAGGATAATTTCTTTTAAGCATGGATGCAATTGTAATTTTTACATATTCATGGGACTACTGTGGATAGTTGAAATACAATAAGTTTGGGGGTTGTTTTCCATGTGGAGTAGCCATTAATTGTAAAATTCTTGTAACACAATCAGGGCTGATTAGCTGGTTGATTAGTTATCTTCTAAAGGAGCATGTAAACATCTGGGGAAACAGGTGGTGCCTCTCCTAAATGCATCTGCAAGAAGTGGAAAGCTGCATTGAATGTCTGCCCTGCTTGAATCTAGAGACTTTGTCTTTGCCCATGAGCATTTTCCTGTATCTGGTCCCAGCTTCTGACTCAAATGGGATTGTGTCCATATCTGGCATTGTAACTATTTAAAATGCCACCCATGTTTCTGGTGCCATGGTAAGAGCTCCATTGGTTAAAAATTGAAAGGCTTCTTCCAAAGTGCTTTCTTAACCCCTAGTAGGTTACATTCAAAACAATTTAAAGCAGATATCAGATTTAGAACACAGATGGACAAGCTCAAGAGAAATAAGAGATCCACAGCTATGTACCCATAGGAAAGATAGATAAACTGATATGGAATTAAGTGTTGTATCACAAGACATCCTGGTGAATATGCATTTATGGTAGTCTCTAATTTATATATGTATATTCTGGTAATATGGGTGCAGATGTAGTCTGCCACACAGCTTGCTTTACTAAGCAAATGTGGTTTTTGAGGGAGATCTAACATTATGGTCATAAAGACAGCTTTGCTATAAAGCTGACTCTGGGGAATTTAGGGCATATGTTTGTTTATTAATGGTGTACTTTGTACTATGTATATAAAGGAAGGCCATCAAAAAGTCCATTTCTGGTTTGTAGCTTGAAATTCAGATCTTTATTAAAGTTTGTTTCTGTGCCAAATATTTGCTTATAAAGATATATGGGTTTGTGTGCAGTTTAGATATTCTGAGATTAAACTAGTGAAAAGAGGCAAGCTTGACTGCTTTGTTTATTAATGGGCAAAAGCACTCTCTGAAAATTTTACAATAGAAGAGTAGTTCTAGACAGACAGCAAGGCACCACTGTGGGAGCTGATTGCTCATTATATTTACAGATAAGCATAGAAGCAATGTGTGAAAGATTGCTTGAAGGGGTGAAGTTTTCTAGTATATGATATGAAGTACCAATTGCTGTTTCCAAGAGCTGTTGAGAATACAGATTTAGAAATGGGACCCTGTCTTTAACAGCTGTTTAAAGATAGCAAGTGAGAATCCTTTTTTTTTAAAGACTTTTTTTTTTTTGAAGTTGTAACAGCTTTTGTTGTGTGAGGACTTTCTTAATTAGCACCTAACTCTGTGTGCCTCATGAGTGATGAGGAACTTGTGAGCTCTTGAATAAAGGTCTATCAGAATGTTGCATAATCTAATATCTGGAGTTGACAATAATCAGCAGTACCTTCACTTAATCTAATTTAGTCTTTGATTTACTTTATATAATGTCCATTTGAAGCTGGTAGGCAATTCAATAAAAAGCTGGCTTCCCACTCAACCGGTTCAATGCACCGTGTATTTAGATAATATTTGAAAGTTGGGTGATCAGTATTATATCTGTGTTTTAACAGGGTCATTTTCTATGCTTGGGAATTTCTTATCAAAGAGTAGTAATTTATTTTTTTTTAAGAGGACGCCTTATGTAGCATTAAGTATGATTTTGACACTTCAGACTTTAATTTCCGTACTCTGTTGAACCTAATGTGATTAATTCAACTTAAAAATTAAGCTTTTTTTCTGAATCTTGTGTAGCATTAAAATTGCTGTAGCTGATACTTAAAAAAACTTTTTTGTATTTTCTCTTTTCAACTTTTCTTACCATGTGCATTTTTTCAGCCACTTCTGTAGGGAAAGACTATTCAGGAATATCTTTCTCCTCCAATGACATGTTAAAATATAGGCTTAAGAATTGTATATGGCACAATTAATCTGTCTCCAAAATTAGCATTCTGAATTTGTTATTTGCTCTTTTTAAGTCTGTTACATGTTTGAAGTCTGTAACAATATAGTCTATGTTATATGGTTGTGTGGCTTCTCGTTAGAAAGCTTTGAAATTCTTTCTAGAAAACAAGCCGCTTTATCACCTTTTGTAGTTTGTGAGCTGACTGGAAGGCTAGCAAACCCAAATGTGTTGAAGTGCTGGTGGTATTACTGATGGACTGAAATGGAGGTCTTCCAGCAATGGGTCTGCACAATCTTTCCTGTTTTGTGTAGGGGCTGTGACAGATATAGCAAAAAGATGCCAGTTAGCAACATCCTGTATCAGGTTCTTTCAGTCTCCACTTTAAGGTCACTGCTTGCTGTGGTTCCTTAGTGGTGATGGTTTTTTTTTTTTTCCTTGTAAGTTAAAGAAGGTGGCCTAACTTCAAACTTATGTCCCTAACTTCCCTGAATGCCCTGGGTGTTTGGGTGCTGGCACACTCGCTTATACCTGGGACCACTTTTAAGTCTCAGCAATGAATGAAAACAATATTCTAAGATTAAATATCTTATTCTGTGTAAGATTGGAGAACTTTACAGCTACTGTAATGAGATAATATACAACAAGTATGCATGATAAATTCTGTATTGCAAGCCAGGTTCCAGAAAATTTTCTAACGTCTGACTTCTGTCAATTTTTGCACTTCTTATTTTCAGGATGTGTTAAGGAATTAAGGTTGCCTTTGGCTTATTTTTTTTTAAGCATTATGTGCTTTGATTTGCTGAAGCAGCTGTACGTAGAATCCCATGTTCATTGACTCTTTAATCTCAAAAAAAAAAAAAAAAAATCCAAACCCCCAAAATCCTGGAAAAAACCCACCCAACAAAAACACCACACACACCCCCTCCCCCCAAACTAACCCACACCCCAAAACCCCAGTGAACTGCAAGTTACATTAACCAAGGTGTAAATTCCAGTCCAGCTTTCTGATGCCAGTTCATGTTCTCTTCTGTATTCTGCTGTGCAGATTTAGCTGTTCTATGCTGATATGCACTATCATTTTGGCATTTTCATATCAAAAGCATTCAGATGGAATATTGAATTGGGTATTACACATCAGGAAAAAACATTTTCCAGAGACAGTGATGAAAAGTATTGCTGATGTCATTTCAGTTTCCCTTTTTAGAGTAAGGGTAACAGCTCTGGAATGAGACTGAATAGGGTATTTTTGCCTTTATAATGGAAAGTAAACAGGTCATCTTGTCAGGTTTCTAGTACCTGAGGAACTACCTGGGTGGAAAAAAGCAAATACTGGATCCTCAGAGCTAAAATAAAGGATTGTGTTTATCTAGATTTTGCTTGTTTGCTTTATTATTACTTGGGTTTTCCAAGGTGACCAAGATAGTCATGTATTCAGTTTTTACTCCTATAACATTGAAAATCCCAGCCCAAAAAGTAACTGAACAAACCAACAGCAAGATTTCTGTCTCACACAGACCACCATGGTAGTTGAAATTACCTTGCAAAATATTTCTTAATTTGCCACATTTCATTATCACACCATTTGACTTCATTCTTTATCTAACACAGCAGAACCTGGTTGCCTGCAAATAGCTTTGAGGCATGTTTCTATGCTGCTGCTTGTGAATGATAAAAGCTTAACTTGCTTTCCTAAGGACCCTACTTTTTAAAACTACTTAAAACTAGCAAATATAGAAACCGAATTAGTTTTGGACAGCTGCAAGTGAATAAAAATGCTACTTTATATCACCTTGTGCTGTGGACCCTCCCCTCAACCTTGAAGATCCATAGCACAATTAACAGTTGCTGTATAGTTTGAATAGGCTCCTCGGATTTTGAATAAAGATTCATACAAGAAGGAGAGACTTGCTTCTCAATATGCCTGTAAATTTTTGGAAGGGAAAGGGAAAGAGTGGTAATGGGGGGGGGGGGGTCATTGAGTGCCATAATTTATCATTATATCTTCACATGTTGGTTGTCACTGCCTTTCCTGCACATTTTTCTTGGACTCTGAGTAAATACTATTTTTGTGTGTACACCAAAAATGCATAGATTCTGGTAATGCCTCGGTATGAGGGAAAGTTGAAACATTGCAGGAAATTATTTCTGCATTGACACTATCTCTTTTTGCTCATGCTTCTGTGCTTGTATATAACGTTTATAAAGTGAATGGACATCTGCTTCCCTTTCCTCAATTGTAGCCTTTGGATCCTATGAAACAGCTTTGCCATATAATATTTAATTTTTCTAAGTACGAATAGTTCTGCCTTTTAATGTGGATGTTGGTCCTTGTGCTTTTGGAGTTATTGCATGTCTCTTTGGGTGAAAAAGAGACAATCTGGGGCTTAGAACTGTCATGGTGGCAGCAAGGGCCCCTTCCTGACAACAGCAGTAAAGCCTACTAGAGTGGAAAGAGTGTAAAGGGAGCAGGAAGGTGACTCAGTTCTGTCTGAATTTATTGTGCAGCAGGTTCCCTGAAGTGATGGTTTGTCTACTGCCAAATGTTCTCCTTAGAGGTGTCCAGAGAAAATTGTATGGATTTTGCCCCCAGCCTACCAGTTTGGTGTATGACCCCTGACAACATGTAATAAAATCTTAACAAATTTAAAGATGTTCCTTGCAATATAATTAAATACTGCTTAACAAAAGGCTTTGCAATCTTCCAGTTATACATGTGCATCAAGGCACAGATGTTAAATAAACCTGGACTTTTTCAGTTCAGTGATTGAATTAATGCATTTGAAAGGAAGAGAGAGGAAATGGTTTCAGGACAAACCAAACCAGATGAGAGAAGGTGGGGGTTAGATTTCCCATCAATTTCTTTTGGGTGAACCTAAATATATGGTCTGAAATTAATGTTTTAACTTGGGAATTATTATATATTTGTTTAATCTATATTAAAAGAGAGGTTATTTTATTTAGATGAAAAATGTTTAATGTTTTTGCTTTAAAATACTGGAACAAATTACTCCGAGCTCCCGATTTTTGGCCTGTCTGTTTTGATTCACATTGATCATGCAATTTGGCTGGAAATCACAAAAGGTTTCTTCTGAGCAAATGTATTTTATGGTTAATTGGTTAATTCATTATTTTACCAGGGGGGTGGGGGGTGGTGGTGGCAGGGAAGTCCAGTTGTTATGCTAAATGTTTTGGCTTGTTTATTGCATGTTTAGCTGCTGTTATATGTTCCTCAAGACTGTGATCTGAGAGAAAAATTATTTCTAAGCTTGAGTTGCACTGAATGTCAGGTCTGTCCATATTGAATCATACAAAAAATGAACCTGTTGTACAACCTTGTTTTAATTTTCCCCAATGTCTCATTGGTGGGAATTGAGGTTTTTTTGGCTCAATATTATTTTTAAAATTTTTTTGAGATACCAAATTACTATCTCTTCCCTGGATTGTGTACAGTAATACTAGATTTGGAAGCATTCATTTTTTTTTATTTCAAATAGAATTTTTGATGAGAAAAGAGATGTTAAATCTTTCAGATCAGCAGAAATACCCACTATAATTCTAATTTTTGAATCTCACTTGGTTAGATGATAAAGGCAATAGTCACATGTGCTAGTTGATGGAGCTATTTTCATCCGAGTCATAAAAGACTTCACAGACTGATGCTATATATTATTCTGTTTACTTAGAGGATGATGTGTGTGGACAGTTGGAAAGGTTAGTGCTGTGGTTTCTGTACTGAATTTTATAGGGCAGTCTGCAAATAAGAATGTAAAAGAGCTACACAGATTGTTTCAAATAGCAGTGAATACTGTGGTTTTGGCTCAACATATTTATGTCTTTCTAGATGAAAGTAGAACATAAGTTTGCTGGGAGCCAGAAGACTTTTTTTTTATGAACTCTAACAGTCTGAAAAAAAAAAAAGTTGGCTCAGAGAAAAGAAAAATGAGGTGAAAAAAATTAACTCCTGGAAAACAGTTTTTGCCACTTGCAAGAATATCACAAATGCCTTTATTGTTCACGTGTTCCTATGTTCTTGCTAAGTTTTGAAGCAGAAAGCAACAGCAGTCTGACTTCTAATGTCATAGGACAGAGCAACTTCAAAACAGTATTTCAAGAGCATGAAAGAATTTAGCCAGGTACTGCTGCAACTTGTTGTTTAAAGCCAATGGGGTTTCACAGGGTATGCTTTCTGGATGGGGCTAATCCTCTTGTGCATATAAAAACATCAAAAAGTAAAGAGCTGCTATAAGAGAAGTCTAACTTATGAACATTAATAATTACTATAGTCACAGTCCAAAAAGATACTTATTTCTTAAAAGAAATGAGAAAATATTGATTAACCAAATCAGGGAACAAAAATTTGGACTGTTTGTTTTGGTGTGGCAGTGCAAACAACTGCACTGTGAGACGCTGAATCAGCATCTGTGCATGGGCATAGCTGTCTGAGGGTGCTGGCAGGAATGGGATGTTCATCTTCAAAAAATCCACCCCAAACCAAAACATTTCAATAAATAGAGAGCAATGAAATGTTTAAGGATTTTAGCCTGGGTCTGGCTACAAAAGGACTAATATTTATTTTCCAGAATTCACAATACATTTGAGACACTATTTTCCTTCAAAATATTTAAACCCTTCAATTTGAGAAATACCCACAAAGAGGAAAAAAAACACAGTGGTTATACAAGCAAACTTTAATTATAATTTTGATCCTTCTAACTCTCAGTTCCTATTGCAATACTAGGAAAAGGAAAGCTTATTTTGAAGGTGAAGTAGCAAAGATTATTCTATTGCTACATTAGCAAATACCATCTTATTCAGGTAGCAGGGAGAGTAGGACAGACCTCTTTAGCTGTGAGTGAGGGAATAAGGCCAATGACATGCTAGATATCACCAGTCTGTGATCCAGTATAAGCCTACCTTTGCAGTGGACTCCATTCCAGTGTCTGACAGCTCAGCCAGATTGCTAATTTAAATGAGGTGGTCTGGGAAAGGTGGTTATCTAGTTTTATAGAACTATCCATGCAGACATAAGCCCAGCTGGATGTCAGTATTTCATCTTTTTTAAACTATCAAAGGGAATTATGATTGCAAAGGGCTGTTATCAAATATGGAAGTGAGCAAGAAGAGGGGTACAACAGCTGTATGCCATTTATTGCATGTCCCTTCATGCTCCTTTTTCTGATATATTTATTGACTTGTTTTCACCATTCCTGCAAAATGTCTCGCCTTTTCTTGCTGAATTATATTTTGATCTATACTGAGACACCATCTGATGCTTCTGTAGTCCCTCATGGCTTTTTTTTAAGACTTTGTTTCACACAACCTTTCCAAACTTTTCCTCACTGGAATCTGTCTATAAAGTGCTCTTTTCTTATCTGTCAGTACTATACTTCCTTCGTCCTGATCATGCCTCCTTCTTCTACCGTTCCTACCTGACCTAATCCCCAATGTCATTCAACTGTCATTAGTGTCCACAGTGCCCAAGTCACTCAATCACAGCTGTGCTGTCCCAAAGCAAGGCTACCTAAGACCAATACCGATGCCTTCCTTCAGGCTTGCACCATACTAAATGTCACTTGTTCCATTTTACTGTTGGTCTGTAGTGAGAAACTGGGTCATGTATTTTTGTCTACAGGTTTTTCTTCTGTTCTGTTGTACTTCTGCTCAAGTATTTTTTTCTCTTTTACTGCCAAGTGTCCTGTGCTTGCAGTGTCAATCATCTGTAAAACTCCTTAGTTTCTCTCCCAAATTTTTTCCTGAAAAAATTCCTGAAAGGTGTGCTTCCAAGGAAAGATCTAAAAGCTTTCTGGAGGACAGATGATGGCTAGAAAGAAAAACAATCTTTCCTATCTTTAAGAATTGGGAACAGGGTAAGAGGAGTCACAGAATTATTGGTCTTCTGGCTGAAGTTAAATACCTTGAATTAATATTGGAATAAATAGTCCAACTTTTTAAAAACACTTGAAATGTGGGGAGAATGAGAGTCACCATGGATTTGTAAGAAGCAAACTGTCAAATTAATTTCTGTTGCAATGGGATAATAGGAATTGCTGAAAACAGAGAAGCCATAATTGTTTTCCTTTTGTTAGTAAGGTTCAAGGTAGTTGTCAGTTATTTGCTCTCAAAATGAAAAGGTATTGAATGGTGGTATGCAAAGTTCTGTCCCAAGTCCAGGACTATTCAACAGCTTCACTAAGAACCTGGTGTTGAACATGAGCATCTTCACTAGCTTTACAAATAAGAATTAAATTGGGATAATGGGGGCTGCAAGTATATTGGGGAAATTGAAGAAATGGTTGGAAAGTGTATCTACTGTAGTCAGCAGTAGTAAAGCATCATCCAAATTACTTCATAAAATCTTGGATGTGCCACTTCCAGAAACATTGAGATCCTAAAAAGATCATTGAAAATTATCAGATATCTATACTGGAAGAATCTGGGTGCTTTGGCATAAGATAACAAAACTGAGGGGACTGTCTTAAGGTATAAAACTTCTTCCATATAGGAAGAGGAAAAAAAGCTTATTCTCAAAGATATTACAGGCTTAATCTTAGCATGAGAAATGAGGTGGACTTGATGTGACTTCTCAAATTACCTTATGGTTTCAAAATGCCATATGCTGGTAAAAATGTAGAGTAAAGTAGAATTGTTTTAGATTAAAACACAGCTTATATACATTATATACATACAGAATAAAGGAGAAAACTGTTATTAGATTTTTTTTGTTGCTGATATTGTATTGGACCATACCTCATTAACACTGTTGAACCCTTGTGAGTGAGGAGTATAGCCACATATACATGTTGCAGTTGATGATCTGCAGCTTAGAGATATTAGGCAACTGCCTTAGTCTTAAGCAGCCGAATTAATGTCTTAAGCACACACATACTTTGATTTTCTAACACAGCATCTGCATGGATCTGAAAAGAGAATTCAGCTGTATAGTCACAACTTCTCTCCTTCCCACTGAGAGAATACATGCTTACATATTCTAAAGTAGGCAGATTAATCCAAATCTATAATCTGAATACCTCTAAAATTTGGAGTGGAAGACCAAACTGTTATGGTTTTTTTCCCCCGAATCTTTCATGGACTAACATTAAAGTCTTTTGAGCTTTTGAATGCATGTTTAAAGTTGTAATTTTATCTTGGGCCAGTCCCATGGAATTAAAGTTGGTACTGCTGACTTACACATTGTATAACTAACTACTTCATTTTACATGAAGTGAATACATCTCAAAATTATTATTTCTTCCTTTGGGTCCATGAAGATTTAGTAAATTTAATTATCCCAGACTAATATTATATTAATGGTATTTTTTTACTCCAAAGAAAAATCCTAGAGAATGGTGAGGTGATGTAATGGTTGAAGAGATAGCCTAAGAAAAATTGATACTAGTGCCTGTCCCAATAGGAGTACATTTCACATATTTATGATGTGAAGTGCCACTGGGGACAGATCCAGTAACTATGTACATAGTAATACCTTTAATTAGACTAACAGAATAAATATTGCACACAGGGTTTAGGGATCTCATAAAAGCTTTACCCCTGATGAAGAGGAGATTGGTGCAACTGGAGAATGATAACTCCAACAGGAACTGTAAGATGGGAAGATTGATATCTCCTAACTTGTGCATTGATTCTTGCAGCACTTATGGATAAACTTATGATTCCTCTATGGCCTTTCAGAAGAAAACCTTCCTGTGAACTTGGAAAGCTTGAGAATAAAACTTACTTGTCAGTCAAATGACAAATGTCAGGTGAACTTCTGCTATCATTGTGCCTCTACCAAGATTTTAAAAACAGACAAACAAAATAACCTCTTTTGTAAGCACTACAGAGTTTATTGGAGCAGAAAAATATCTTTACCTGAGACTATGCTGCCTCTCTTCTGGGCTGCACTGCCTGAGGTACAGAGTTGAAGCTTGGGGGTACAAAGACTTTGAAGTTAAAAGCATAACAGCCTCTTTGTTTTCTGTTTTCCTTGCCGTAAAGAGCACACAACTGGAGTGACAGAGTTCAGTGAATAGATGCTTTACATGGCTGCCCATTGCAACACCTGCTGGCAGCTGAGTGTGGCACCACTGCAAACCTCTACCCATGGCACAGGAAGGGACACAGAAACCCCTTGTTCAGTCTTGTGTTTTATAATAGTCAGAAATATACATGTGGTGGGTTGCATTTTCCTCGTTCTTGAAGCCAGTTTTCCCATGTGTTTCAGCCAAAACAATACCTGCATACATTAAGACTAATTTTCCAGCTCAGTCCTTTAGAAGTAACTATGGCAATGCTACAGTCATATTGTGTCATCCTTAGCTTGTGGGGCTGGCTTCAATGTCTTTACAGTGGTCTGCAGGCACAGTTAGGTGGACAGGATATTTTAATAATATTGATTGTGCCTTGTAGCTTGTGTCTATCTTGAAAGAAGACCAACTGGTCAGGCTCCAGAAAAGAAGACAAAATGGGGTTTTAAAATTAGACCTTTTTGTATGGTTGTTGCAAATTGAGGACTTCCACTTGAATGCTCATTGTGAGAAAGGTGGTAGGGGGAATTAAGCTAACAAAACACTGAGCTGAACCTTGTGGGTGGGCTGAACAAGGTACACCCAAAACAGTGGAACCCCAATAGCCTCTGCTGTAGAACCACTTGCATGACTTACCAGACTCCAGCTTGAAGCAGTGTTCTTTCTGTGCTCTGTTATCCTATGTATGCCTTGATCCATTAACATCACTCTTTGAACACACACAAAATGAAGGTCAAATGATTTTTTTTTTTTTTTTAACAGTACCTCTCTAAATTGCTTAGTTTGGTTTTTTTAAATGTCTTTGTCCCTTGAAGAATTATGAGAATGCTCTTACAAACAACATATCTTACACACCCATCAGATCTTTTTCTGACTTTTTGAATGTTCATTTCCAAATGCAAGGCTTGAAAAAATAGCAAACCTATATATTTTTACACAGTAGATGCCTCTGAGCCATGTTTGATATGGAATAGTTTTTTTAAATTCCAATTTTAAGTCTTATCTTAAGAGTTAATACCTTAATTTATCCACAAAAATTTCTATATGAAGTGAAAATTAATGTCTCTATTTTGCTGTTTAAAGTTTTATCTGAAACAGCACTAGTGGCTATTTGCATGAGATGCAGGCTAAAACCTTATTAAAAGTAAAATCTGAGCACCCACTGCAGTATTTCATTCTCTATTTAGTTTTATTAATAGTTGAGAGCTTTCTTGGTAGGAGAAGTTATTCTGATAATCATAACATCAGAAAAAATTCTATACACGTCTAAATAAAACTTGGTGATGAAAAGTAGGTCAGTCCTTCAGTCTGGCTTTTAGCTACATCTTAGAGATTTTTCTCTGCAGTGATTTGCTGATCCACTTATTCTTAATATCATAATCCTTAAATTTATAATCCTCAGTTATAGTTAATGATTGCTAACATGTATAATTTTCCTCATCCAGTGTCAACAGTGCCAGTGATACATTTGGTCATGTGTTCATAAGTGGCTGTCTGTTTCAGAATCTGGTTATTTAAAGTGTATCTAATTTAATTACCAAACAGCAAATACACTGTCTGCAAAAGTCACTGACCTAGAATGTTGCCTCTAAGCTTTTAAGCATGGGTGATAGTGGAATGATGTGAAATGACATGAAAGCTGAAGACATAATTGCTCATTGTGAATCTTTTTTTTCAGTAGCTAACATTATTCCGAAGATGAAAAGCGACAGTTATATGTTTTTGGCAATGTTTCCCTGTAGGAAAGGAACATGCAACCTACTTATTTTTGCTACTGTTAGGGCTGACTCAAAATTATATTCATAAAGTTTATTTACTGATACCATGGACTGAATTTTTGAGTGGTCTCTAATTCAGGGCTCTTATAGTCTAGGTATGTAGTCATGCAAAATGCACTGTTAGAGGTTTATCCACAAAATATCACAAGAGTTATTTCTAGGAGCAAATGCTGTGTTTTGGGAGTATCAAAAAAAAAAAAAAAAAAAGTGAAGTATCCAAAATTCAGATGCTGCTTCTGAATATCTGGCCACACAAAACTTAAAAATGCCATCTGGTGACAGCTTTACCTTCTATACAGATTCCATAAGAGACTGTGTGCGCATGTGTGTGTTCCCATTGCTTGCAAATTTACACTTGTAACTGATGGAAATGATACATATGTGAAAGCTTGGAAAGCAGTTAGTGAGCAACCTGATTTTAAAAAGAGCTGATAAAATGTAGCAGCCAACAACCTTAAAGTGAACATGGAGCCTAAGCACATCTTGCAGTATTCTGTGCTTGTAAGTATGCAGGCTCTGTGTTCACTTTAACACTGAGTGTTACAGTTTCTGATGATCATAGAGGTACGTAAACTTCAGTCAGCTCAGGAACCTACCAGTCTCGTCTAAGTGCAATGCAGAGATACCAACTTTATTGCTCAACAACTTGGGAGGGCTTGTTAAAACTGTGGCTCTTCCTGTTATGAGGATAATGGCACCAGCACCCTGTGAGCTCAAGCACATCAGGCCGCTAATGTAATCGTATTGATTTGGGGATCCAAGTCAGAATTTCTTTGTAGATGTGACCTACATGAGTCCATTTGTGCTAGAAAGATGGCAAAAGAATAGCCTGTGTAATTCTAATGACTACAAAGAGTCCTTAAAACATGGTCTATTATTTACTTTAGGCCACTTTAGTTACCTTTCAGTTTCAGTTTGGCAAAGGCTAGTATATCCTCCTGGCAAACGTGTCCTCACAGAAAATGAATAAGGCAGGAATACTTCTCTTTCAGGAAAATATAGCTTAGGTACCTCATCTAAGTAGAGAGGAACCACTAGCACTAGATGTTATGACTGGTCAAAACTGGCTGGAAAGGTATGAATCTAAGTTCTAGCAAAAATATATTTGTGCAGGTATGCATGTCTCGGACTTGGATTACTCCTGAGCAATGCTCCTGGCTCCTCACTAAACAGAAATAGATACAGTAGTGCACCCAAAATCTCAATACAAATTTTAAAGCAGAAGTCACGTTCCCACACAGGTGACAGTCTCTATAAAGGGGAAGAAAACCTAGTGTGGGTTTTTTTTGTTGTTGTTGTTTTTTTTCTTAAGTATGAAGTGTTTTAGGTGCCTGTCTGCATCCACAAAGACATTGATGAGATCAGTGGTGTAGCAATAGAGAGAGGGGAACAAGAGGAGGGCGTTTTGGTGGGTTGGTTTAATTTGTTGGTTTGGTTGGTTTTGTTGTTGTTATTGTTTTTCTTTTCTTTTCCCTCCCTCCCTCCCTCCCCCTCTCTCTCCCCCCCCCCCCCCCTTTTTTTTTTTTTTTTAAGAATTAACTCTAAACTCTTAAGTTTGTGGTATTCACTTTGAACAGACCTGTGGTTTGGTTATCTTACTCTTGATGCATGTCATCTGGTTCCAGAAGGCGCTTCCAGTCAGCAGTTACAAGCATTTGTACATGTACCTGCATTGTCTGAAATTTTGCAGAACATAAATCATCTCTTGTAAAGGTTGATACAAGTCTGAAGTCAGTATGTAGTTCTAGACCAGAGAGGGCACCCCAAATCAAGGAGCTCCTGGGTATTGAGACAGAAGGTATTTTAAATTTTGTGATAATGTTTTGCTTCACCTTTTTTTTCTCAAATGTAACCAATGAATGGCTTAGTTTTACTACCTCTGTGTCAAAATAATGGGAAATTATCTAAAGTGCACAATGTGAAGGGAGAGAAAAGAAACAAGCTCCCATTGCTTCATGTACACTTGTGCTGTGGTAGCCATCGTCAGACAAAAATATGCTATGAACTCTCTCCCACCCACATACCTCAAGCTTCATGAAGCAACGGAGACTGTCATGTGGTGGCAAAGGCCAGATTATCATAATGTGGGTGTGATGTTTCTGCCCCAAAATACTCTCCTGCTTGTTGTCTTCTGAAGCTCCTTATTTGTACCTGCAAAGCAGGAATCTGCACAAATGGAGTAGTTAGGTGTCCAAGTGCTGTGTTTCCAGAGCCACCCACAGTTTGTCTGTGGGCAGAATGTGCTCTCTGTAGGTGGGAACATGTGTTTTTCAAGTACATGTTCTTTTGTTCCGCGCCCCCCCCCCCCCCCCCCCCCCGAGTGACATCTACCTCTGACTACATTTTTATTTAGTGTAGGATGTGTGGGACTATACTTCTTTCAAATTTCTCTTATGTGTTGCCTTGCCAAATCCTCAGCTTGTACAAATTGGCATAATTCCACTGAAATCAATAAAAGTATGTTGACTAAAACGAGCAGAGAATCTGAATTCATTAGTTAGCAGATCATGATCCACATGAACTTCTGGAATGATCTCCTGCAGTTGTTTTAGGGATGTACAGAGACCTTCTGAGCCTGGAGAGGCTACAAAGACTTACTTTAAGACATTCTTTAGGCCACAGCGGGCTGCTGTCTTTCAAGTACCTCTTATAAAGTACACTAAAGTGTCTTTTTTTCCTGTTGTCTTCTACAGTTACATCCTGATGTCTGTCTGAAAGTTCTTTTAGTTTTGGTATCCCTCTAGCACTTTGTGGCTTCCCAATTCTGCAGGACAGTGGATGCAGTAATTTCATCATGTCTGTTAGTGTGGTAACCAGTGGCACATTGATACTGAGACAGTGAGCTGGATGGCATTTAAATGTAAATCTATTGTCATGAACTTTAGGCTTATCATGGCTTGTTATTTTGAGGCAAACACAGTAATTGGCATGGGGTGTACTTTATGATAATTAGGAAGGTTTTACACATCAGATGGTGATGTTGACTTTTGAGGGAACCACCTGGACTCAGCTCTCACTAGCTAAAATTAGTATTTTTGTATTTCTTTTTGTTTCAGTGTTTCAAAATGCCTATAATAAAAATTTTAACTGTTTAGTCACTAAATAATAGATCCATGCAATCAATTAACTTAACATGATTATTGGGATAACTTGCCAATACCTATAGGTGACAGTGCAGTTTAGATAAATAGTTTGTATAGTGTGGTTTATCTTGAGTGCAAAGTGAAACTTCAGCTATGCAAAGTGCAACTTCGGCTATCTTAATGGCCAGGTGAATGTTACTTTCCAGCTCTCTTGCCTCTTTGGCTGATCTGGTATCTGAACCTTCTGAATGCTGGTATCCTAGAATTGTGGCATCTGGTCCATTTCAGTCTTGTTTTTCATCATAAAGACTTAGTGTGACATTTCTAATAGAGAAAATATTGATGATTAAAAAACCAAAAAACACTAAACAAAACACAACAACTTATATCATCGGGTCTCATGACAATCTATTTGCAAACTTAAGATAGGTTAAAGTGGCTTTATTAAAATATCATCAACATTTTTATGGCTAGCTTGGAAGCAGCTGTATCTCATGAAACAAAATTGGGAAAGGCCAGACTATATATCATTGGCATATATGGTAGCTGCAGAGCTAGGGGGCTTATTTCTGATGTGAAATAGCGACAAATTTTCAGTTGTAATTCATGGCTTGTGTGGATTAGAGTATCTGCCCCTGAAGCTTTCCCTAAATTTTTGGTATCAGTTCAGATCCAGACCTAGGAGGAGGAGATTATTTTTCATTCTAGTGACAATGTGAAGGCAGTCTCATAACCAGCAGATGTAGAAGTTGAGCAATTCTATCAGTTTTTTGATAAGCCACATCTGGAAGCTGTGCGATTTGAATACTTGCTCTGTTTCCTCCTCAGATCAATACTTCCATATATCTTTCCTTACATATATTGTCAGACATATTTGTGTATTCAATTTGTGATTGCTGGTTGTTATGAAGTGAAGGCTCTAACATGGCAATGTAAAATGCTGAGCTTGTAAATACACTTTGGATGAAAACAGCAGGAGATGGCAGTTAACCATTATACTTGCTACATGAACAAAGGAGGAGGATGCAATAATGTAAAATAGTGCTATCCTTTTACTTCTAATACATTACTTATTGGACAGTAGTTAAGTTCTGTAACTACCTTCCAGAAATTCTGTTTGCTTAAATTATATGACAGTATCTGCAATATCTCCCAATACTGACAAACGGCAAATGTTTTAATGGTTCTCTTATGCCTATGCACCTTGAAGATACACCTGGTTTACATAAGAGAGGGAACGTTTTTTAAGCTTATGAAAAACTTGCTGGTTTTGTATTTATTCTTTCTATGGCCCCTTTTGCAGTTTGTACTTTTAAAATAATGTGGGGGAAATGAAATACAATGGCAAGTTTAAATATTTTCTTACTAAATCATCATAGACTTCTGCTGGTATTCAAAGTTCATTCCTACTACTACTTGCTGCTGTGGTTTCTAAGTTTCAAAACCTTAGTGATTTTTTTGTGGGGGAGGAGGAGCTATATTTTGGGGGAAAAAAAACACAAAACAAAAACCAACTCTAAGTTAAAAAAAAATTGCAAGTGCTGCATTTCAAGGGGATGAAACAATCTATTTCAAACTAGGAAAGAACTTGTGGACACTTCTATATCTATGGAAATAATGTTAGATAAATTTAAATGTGTTAACTGTGTGGTGCCATTACAAATGCTATTTTTGGCTAAAAAGGATCAGTGCTTGCTTGTAAAATAAGGAGACATCAGACTATTTCAGCCAGCCTTGGCTGGGCTGTTTGGAATGTGGTCTGCATTTCTGGCACTTGCACTTAAGGAGGATGCACAGGAAGACTAAAAAAAAGAAAGAAAAGAAAATTATACAAACCTAAATAAAAGAAAGAGCAAGATATAAAAAATAATCCGGAGTGGGTGTCACCATGAAGTGCTTTAAAAAAAAAAAAAAGCTTTTTATTGTAACTCTGGCAAGGAACAAAGATAAACATCAAAAGAAAAGAAAAAAAGGGGGTGGTCAGCAAGAAAAACATGGTGTTCACATTAGGGAAAAGTCAGGATTACAGGAGCATGCTTTTTTTTTTTTTTTTTTCCCAGAAAGACACGTGATTGGACTCCAAGATCATCTAGATACTGCTTGCAGTTAAGCTATAGACTACTTCTATATTTAACTCTTTAACTTACTGTATGGCACTTCACCATCTGTAAAGCAAGAGATGTTAATGTGGTAGTGTTAGACTGTTCCAAAAAGCGAGTCTAACATATTCATCCTACCATGGTCCTCAATATCACAGACTATTTCTATCATAGGAATTCTGTGACTTGCAGTTTTAGAGATAAAACAGAAGTTATAGGCTTGATGCAGAAACTGTTGGGTTAGATGTTTTGACCCATCTTATACCAGAAGTCAGGAAAAAAAAAAAAAAAAGAACATTTAGAGTTAAGTAAAAACTTCAACAACTCCAAACCTTATAACAAGCCCTTAGTACTGTCTCTGCTCTCTTAAAGCACAGTATTGTGTGCACTGGGGAACAGCAACTGATCTCTCATGTATGGAAAGTATACTCCTTCTCCTCCTCTGCTGCTGTAAAACTAGTGCTCCTATTATGTCAAGGTCTATTGTGTTTACTGCAACTTTGATATGCTTGACCTAAAAATATTGCTGTGAGTGAATTATTTACAATGACACTGAGGAGCGATTTTCTAGAATGTCTCTATGGCCTGTGGGCATTGCACTGAGTACATATGGATTGTATTAACAAAAAACATGAAAATGACCATGAAACCTTTCCACATTATTTCACAGCTACTGTTACCAAAATGAGATTGTTTTGTGGCTTTACAGCATAAGGAAAGACATGTGTGAGCCAGCATCTCTTGTGGGGTGTGGAATAATGGTATTGTTTTGCCAATGAACATTCTGTAAATTACTAGTCTGTAGAAGTTGACTTTTAAGTTGTATGAAATATTATATATCTGTACACTAAGATGACATTTTTCTATCTCTGTATGAAAACATGTCACTTAAATCACTGATAAATTTTATACTAGGCACCATTAAAAGAGGCCAATGCTGTAGAGTCTCTTCAGAAACCAGTAAAAACTTGCAGTCCAGGTGAAAATATTTATTTTACATTGTGTAATGGGTGTGGACTATCTGTGCCTAGGTCAATGCTGACGGAGGCTTCTGCACTCTGTTCTAGTAGGATATGATATGAATTGTTGCTGTTTAGTGACTGTATGAAAAAAAAAATGATAGAAATCAGGGAAAAACATGTATTTTGAGGAAAAGTACTGCCTCAGAAAAAGATATAACTTTATCTCTTTCCTGCACTGGAATCTGTCCCCCCAGTACTAATCATTCAGACGTTATCAGTTAGCATAGAAAACATATATACGGAAACCACTCATGCTTCAGGATGCTGGTTCTTTCCAGTGTTGCGAAGTTCCAGAATTGTGTATTTTGATAAGTATTTTCTCTGTTAAAAATACATAACACAACTATAACCAGCATTAATAAATGTATTGCGGAAACAGGACCTGATTTTTATGTTCCAATAAGGAACCTTGATGCCTACTGTTGCAAGAATACACTAACTAAAACTTGATCTGAAATTTCTCCTTGATACAATACGTACCTTTGAGTCCTGCTTTTAATATTATCTTTATCCATCTGCAATATGTAAGTCAGTAGTAACTCAAGTTCCCATTTTTGTACAAATGAGTAAACTTAAAGATATAGGCTTATCTCTGAACAGTGTTGCTGAGAAGTCATACATCCATAGCAACCCTTCCTTTTAATACTTTACTCTGCTGTCTCTGACCACAACAGTATTCAGTGAGCAATAGACCCTGTGAATTCTTCTCTAGTAAATACTGCAATGAAAAAATATAATCTTCCCAAACATCAATTTTAAATAATGTCCAGACAATTCCAGGATTTAATTTGTTAGTGTGGTTATGTCTTTGAGGAACTGGTTTTTTTTTTTTTTTTTTTTTTTTTTTTTTTTTTTTTTTTTTTTTTTTTCCCCTACAAATATCAGTCTTGCATATGATTGAGGACCAATCTCTTTCAGGATTGAAATATTTTTTTTATCCTTTAAAGTAGACTGGTAACATAAAGTTCAAGAAGCAACTACAGATGTATCCTCCCATGATAGCCTTGATGCTTGTATCCTGTTTGGTTGCTACATGGTGAAACATGGATAAAACAGGCAAGTACAGTACACAAGACAGCAGTTGTGTAACTGATGTGCTGAGGAATCTTTGTAAATATTCAGACTAAAGTACTGTTAATGGACACCCCCCCCCCCCCCCCCCCATTATGAGGAAGCACAATATGAACGCTGTGCGATTACCTAACTTTTGGAAGCAACTCCTACCGCAGAATATCTGAGTTGCACTAAGTCTAAAGGCTGAACTTACCTTGGATGACAATGTGATGTGAGAAAAGTAGATGGGTCCTTCAGTGTGTTTTATCAGGTTAATAAAGGGTTGTAAGGAAATAAGGACAAAGTTGTTCTGAGCTTTATTTACACTTTTATTTTCTTATCATCAGCAATACCAAGAGTATGACATAGATACCCAAAGCTTACAGTAATTTTACAATTTTACTGTTCTATTATTATTTCTGGATATACATTTCTGTCATCTTTCAGATTCCTAAAAAAAGTCAAATGTAATAGTATTTGCTGTCTAATAGTATTTATTTAGGTGCTTAAAATCAGTTTCATGTAAAACTAATTAATCTTTTATTTGATATAACATTTTTATCTGTATCTTTGAACTCTGGCTTCCATTTGTATTTGTAGTGAAAATTATAGAAGAAATTTTTTAACTATTCCACAGTGCCTAGTTAAAATGAGATTTAAATATTCATTCCTCTTATGCTCAGAATCCTTAGGAGTGGATATACACAAAGTTCCCTGTACTGTTATTTATTTCCACATACATACTGAATAAGAATTTCCATGATTTTGGTGATGTTGAACCCTGGGAGGACAATATTCTGGAAAAAGGCAGTGATTTATTTTTTTCCTAGTCAGCTAAGTTAAACACACTTAAAAACAAACAAGCAAAAAGTGAATATCCCCAACTGTTTTTTTGACCAGAAAAATGTAGCCTATAAGAAGTGTTTGCTTCTCACTACTGCTTTCAGAGCTGATGTTCCTCTCGACGGCAACAGTAAAATGTGGGGCCACAGTTGCATTCATTGTTCAGTGAGCTTGTCCACATAGTTAAACCCACCGACAGCAATGAATGTTGATTGTGACCTTTTTTGTAAAGCTTGGCAGGTGGGGGAGAAACATCATGTGGTGGCTAGGTTGCTATCTTCAGTGTTAAGGCCTGAAAGCATGAAGTAAGGAGGAGGATGGTTAGCTGGAGGGTACAATCAACGGTCGATGGTTTTCACTTTAATTCCAAACTCACCGACAGCGTTGAATGTTCACTGAAGCAACCACTACAACAGAACTCCATTGACTTGACAGCATCCTCAAATGCCTGAAAGGAGGGGGGGGGGGGGAATCAAAATTCACACAATGATTTTAATACAGATGATGCAACTTCAGTTATTTTTCTCTTACCGACACCAACACCGTTCTCTGCCCATCCTATTTCAGTCTTTGTGCAAGGAGCTGGCAGTTTTTCAAACTTCTTTCTATGAAAAGAAAAGATATTTCAGTTTTTCAGGCTTCAACAACATAGGTTGGAGATTCAGTCAAGTGGATTAATATTTTCTGTTATTTCACAAAACTGAACTTCATAGCAAACCACAACACAAGATCCCATATATATGAACAGAGCTGGCTAAGAGTTTTATGAATCAGGTTTGCCAATTATAGATTGCCCAACTGAGTAAAATTTCTTCTGCTGACATGGTTCAAATGGATTTAAACTTGCTTAGCACTGATGAAAACTACATTTTCTTTTAAGAAGGCTTAATTTCTCAATAAATGTCTTAGAGACAGAGGGCCTTTTTCCCTTACAAATTGTCATACATGCAGAACATGTTATGACAGTTTTCAGGAGAAAAAAAGTGAATGTACACCAAGGCTTGATGACCTAAATTTCTTTTCATATATTTTTTAGGTAGCAGCATGCTGTCCATATCCAGAACTTGATCATCACACAGTAAAGTGCTTATTCTAAAAAATTTCCCTAGTAGCACAACACTTTTTTCCTAATCTGAGCTTTCCAACTCAATTGCCCTCATTCTTAATATAAATAAAAATTAAAATAAATATGTAGGGTTGCAATTTTTGTGTTGTAGGGGAAGGGCTTTTAGAGATGGGATCAGAAGCCAAAACATGGTAACCTAGGAATTTTACCTTAATTGCATTTGTTATCAGAGTTCTCCTGCAGAAGGTGGTCTCACAGCTCAGCTGGTCTGAATTCTCTTTTGCTAGGTCCACTCAGCTTGCTGCACTGAAATTGTGACTGATCCATTGGCTTCTATGAATTGTTGTTTACCCTGTCCTTTGGTAAAAGATGTCTTATACTCTTTCTAATCTGTTTCTGCTTATTTAAAAAATCTTTATAAATGTTGGGGTTTTTTCTTAAACTTGTTTGTACTTGCGTGAAGGGAATCAGCACCAAAAAGCTGCAGGTCATAAGTGTGCTGCCTGTATCTTTTGTAAACAAACACCATGACAAGGACTTTGTCCTAGCTGTTTCTGTCAACTAATTGCTCTGCATGTAGAGGTATTTATTATGTCATTTAACTCACCTGTATTTTCTATCAAATATATCTAAAGGACAGAGTCATTAATATAGCCTATTGGAGAACTATACAAGAATGGAATCAACTAATTTTCTCCTTTATGGTAGATTAGATGGGTTTTATTTAGGAAGGCCATTGTGATTATGAATATATCTAGATTCTAACCAAATGTGGCAGTCAACCTTCCCCCCGCCACCCACCCACCCTGATACAGCAGAATGGGATATTTGCTGCTAATACTTTAGCTCTGAAGTTTGATTTTATTTTTTTTTTTTTCCCTCCATTTATTTGTACTGGCTTTTCTACAGTTTAATTCCATAGATGTTATGAAAGGAGTTCCTTACACTAGCATGAGTGATGAAAGAATAAGGCTCTCCAACTCAGTAGTCTTTTGTGCATCTGTTCAATGTTGTTCTGGCCAAATGAATAGACTTTATGGTTTAGGGTCGCTCATATTTAACATCTGCCCTATTATAAGCTTTCTTTCTGTACACCATTTCTTTCAGTACTTACTCCTATATTCTTATTCCCTCCTTCCATCTGTCACTTCATATTTCAATATGGGGTCTTGCCTGGCTGATACCTGGCAGTTAGGATGTGGTGTAGGGGAAGGAGAGGAGCTATGTAGAACTTGTGGCTGGGTGGATTGCATCTTAGAAGGAATTGCTTTCACAGGTTATTATTCCCTCCCCACCCCCCATAATGGAAAAAACTCAGTATTTCCTTGGTTACCTAGCCTCTGTTGAAATGGGCTGAAACTTATGAGTCCAAAACCACAAAAAAGTATTTCTGAGCTCTAGCCCTGATTCCTTATGTGTGTAGGTTATGCAGGGTAAAAATGCTTTCATCTTCTCTCATCTGGTTTTCATCTTTTTAAAATCCCTTACTGGGCTTAGCTAGCTGTTACAAATGCCAGCTTTATTTTAAACTTTATTTCAGATCTGCAGGCTTATGTGAACATTCAGATTGGATGTGGTGGGTTTTTTTGGGTTTTTTTGGTTTTTTTTTTTTTTTATTTAAGGTTAGTAGGTCATAAATAAACCAAAGAGTTTTCCTTGCTATGAGCAATAGGGTCATGGTGTACATGAAATACCACTTTAAAAAAATTGGAACCTAACATGGATTGACAGAGGTACATGAGGAAGTAGTTCATTGTGTCGCTGTAAAGGCCATAGGGATTTGGACTGCTAGAGCTGCCTGTCTTAGGAATAGATTAGATATCTTGTCTGATGACCTGTGCTTAATTTAAGTGACTGCGTTTGCCAGTCCTTCCAGAGGGCAACTGTGTGAAGTAGAGCATCTCATCTTCAGTCTCCAGTCCTTTTCCTCCTCTTGATGGACTGACCTAAATTGAAGATATGGGTGTTGTGCTGCACAAACAGACAACTACTTCATTGCTATGTGAGCTGCATCTTCGGTTCTAATTAGCTTTTCCTTTTTGACCTTGATATCTTGAATCAAAAGACTAATGTTCAATTTCATTGTACTGGTTAATACTGACAACTGTTACACAGTAAACTCAAGTTTAACAGCTACCTTATGTAAAACAATAACAAAAGCTCCCTCTTCCTACTTAGAAATGGTGGCTGGAGCTGTGAAGTACTATTCTGCCCTGCTTATTGCCCCACCTCTTCCATTCTTCCTTCTCCCTCCCCCACATAAATGTTCGATGAAATATAAATGGTATATGTCAGATAGGTCTGGCTTGCAGGCTACTTGCAGCAGCTGGCTTAGTACTTTTAATGATAAACTGCTTGTACAGCAGTGAGATTGCTTAGGACAAATACTTTGTGAATACACAGACCTCAGGTTTTGGGGGTTTCTTATGATGTTAGATAATTTCCCTAATGATGCATTAAAACAGTTTATTCAGATTGTACACTGATTAAAATAGTGAGTTAACATTTATATGATAGATACTCTGCATGGCTTACAGCATCTTTTTTCTTTTGCTGGCATTCAAGTGTTACTGGAAGGTGGAGTTAAGACTTTTGAAAGCATATATTCATTTGTATAAAAGGAAGACAGCAGAACAATAGTGTTAATACTCATATTGCAAAGTTATCTCAGGGATACAGTTGTTGGCTACACTTCCACATCCCTTTTGCCCTCTCCCACAGTCTAACAGGCTTCCAGTTATACACTCGGGGACAGGAAGAAATGCAATGCATGGATGTATTTTTAATTGTGTTGCAAAAGTGAATTCCAGTGGCAGTGTCTAAAAATGGTACTAACACACTTGGGATCAGATTCTCAGCTAGTGTAAACTGACACAGCTCCATTGACGTCAGTGGCATCTGTATTTACACCAGCTGGCACCTGGATGCTCATCTGGAAAAAAAAGTTAAGTAGAATGATCAGTTATCAGTTCTTATCACCTTTTTTATTGTGTTGTGTGTTCATCTTTTTTATTAAACCTTTCTCAAATGACAAATTTTCATGTTGTATTGACATTTTACCTGCAATAAATTAGCAGTAAGACTAAATCTCAGTAAGTACTGACACTGCTGTGCTTCCACCAAAAGGAATTAAATTCAGATGACTCTATAGAGGTTCAGTTTATTCTTGGATGGCTTTGAGTTATATGCTGAAAGAAAAAACTGTGCAGCTATCAAGAGGAAGTCCTTTTTTCTGACCAAGTGAAAAGTGTTCATTTCTTCTGTGGTCTTAAAAACTGCAAGAACAGAATCCAATAACCTTCATTGTAATCTCCCTGTATTCTACAAACACTAACTGCAGCTGTTTCTACAGTGTGTTGGAGTATAGCATTGGCTCCTAATTACTAATGCAGTAATTCTAAGGCCAATGTTTTTCAAGAAATCCAACTAGACAATCACAATGTTTTCATGTTGCCTTCAACCTATGGAAACATCTTTGTAAACGCCTGCTGGAAAAAAGATCTTTTAGGGAATATTTCAACACTTACTGGAGTACAGCTGTCTCTGGAGAAAAGTAGCAGCTGCATAACATCTTGAAGCACTAGTGCATGCCAGCCTGAGACAGGAGGGAAAATTGTGATTGCCTTCTCCATTCTACAAGGCTGCTTTTCTTCTACATTACAGTATGAAGAAATCTAAAGTTATGCAGAATCATCCTGGTTCTCGCTCATGAAATAAGAGGGGGAAAATACCTCGGCACACCAGAAAACACTTTTTGAGGTGAAATAATAACCACAAGACTTTTTTTAAACTAAATCAAAATTTGTTTGACAGGCATAGCCATCACAGAGCAATCTGCAGTTCATTGAGTCCTATCAGAGTTCTGCTGGCCTGGAAACCAGGACTTCTCCCAGGTATGCTGGTTCATGTGTTTGTAGCCTTTGACTAAGTTTTTTAGTAAGTCTGCTGTCCAAAAATTGACTGTGCTTTTGAAATTAAACCCATTGGATAATATTACTTGTCTACAACACAGGCTATGAGGTGGGATCCTGATTAGCCAAGCTAATTTATGAACAGAACAAATGTGAGGAGCAGCAATGATATTAGTTTAACCAAATATTTGATTGCACTTCCAGAAATATTTTAACTGCAAAGTTCTAAACTATGCTTTGCCCATTAGAATTTTACCTGATTAGTATTTTGTTAAATTTTGATATTAAAGACAGTTCCAAAACAAAATTTAATGTAAAAATACCCAAGGCAATACTGGCTTTTTGCTTACTGCTTTAGACTTATTGTACCTCAATCAATACAAATTGTTACTCTAATTTAACAAATCATAGTTGCATTCATGTGTCCTAAACAGACTTTTATAACTCACCTATTGAGCCTCACTCTGCAATTTATTACTTCATGTTGCTAGTCCTGTTTGAATTGTAAGAGCTTTTCCAACATACAGGATTGTGGCACTGGACCTATAAGCTTTGCTTTTTATTTCAAGCCAAGAAATTGCTGAATAAATTTGAATACTGCCTGCAGTTTCCCAGCATTTTGGATGACAATTCTCCACTCTTTGTTACTAGAACGCATTACTATTTGTGGAAGATATGCACATATTTCAGTGTCCATAAATCATATGCAAACATCTGTTCTTTAGATCAGTAGATGGAGTATGGTAACTGCTTTTTACATTAATATCCATGAAGTAATGCTCACCTACTGACACTATGCTTAAACTTTAATATTTTAGTAAATATTTCAGTAATTTAACTTTTCAGGCAATGTAAGTCAAAACAGTAGAAATTGCAAATGGACTGGCATAGAGTTCTGTGTGGCCTGTACCCAAAAAATGTCAAACAGAAGTTGTACAATAGAGGGGATAAATATTAAGAGCAACATGATCAACTTGGCTGAAACAGAAGAGGTTCTGTTAGTAATTCTCTGTACTCATTACTGCCTTTGAAGGGAATTTCTTATCCCCCCCCCCCCCCCCTTCCTGTGATAGCCTTAAACAGGCATCCCTTTCTTATTTGATGAATCTGGATTGTGTGGAACAGTCTACATTTTTGTCTTAGTAGTATGATCTATTTCCCATGCGATCCTGCAGGCAAGATTCTAAGGCCAATAACTGTGAAGCTGTGCCCAGAAAACATATGGTACATGTGGAAACCAAGACTGTGTACAAGTTAAAATGTAAGATGTGGGAAAGACAATATTGTATGATGGGTTGGGTGCTGGATGGAAAGGCAGAGGATAAGAGTTTTCTCATTCTGTCTGTCTTCAATCTCAGTGTTAGTATTTTTACATGAAGTGTTTTTAGTGATAGTGAAGAATCTTCAGAAAGTATCTTGTTTAGTGTTTGTCAAGCATTTATTTGGTTGTCATATGTACCAAGACTGTGGATTCATTGGTTGTTTTCCAACATCTCTTTTGTCTTTGTATTTATTTTATGGGAATGGAGACTTGATATTTTGAGGCTGGACTTATAAATGTCAGCATAGCAACTGACTTTTCATAGAATGAAAGTATGTATAAAAATGGAGGGTAAAAATATTCTATATTTCTAAATGCTATTGAATCCTACTGTAGTCAAATGTTAGACAATACATTGCAGTTCTTTACCTGCAGAAAATGGGCTGATTAGTTTTAACTTGCCTACTAATCCTCTTGGTTTTAAAAAAAGGAAACTGCTTCAGAATGAATGGGGATCCCCAGCTTAGCATTTCTGGAGTATTTCAGTACAGTTTGTATGTTGTCTTTTAGGTTCTTCGTAATGACTATACAAAATACATATATTCAGAAAAACATGTTCGGGGGCTTTTAAAACAATTTAATTTGTGCATTTGATTTTAAATTATTTTATAGAAGTTACCAGAAAAAGGTGCTGTTTGAGTGCAATTTAGCTTAGAGATTCTCTGTGTCTCTGTATCTAACTGCCAGAGCAGAGTACAGTAGCAACTGGCTTTAATACCCCATCCCCCTCTTCTTTCTGAGTCACCATAGGAATGGACTGCAAGAATTACCAAATTCAAATAATTATGGTCCTGCTGCACAAAGTTTCTTTTGATCAAGAGCAAGTAATTTGAACCCTAATGTTTAGTGGGTAATACTTACAGCCTCATAAAAGTGTAGTGATGGCTGATATCTCATAGTGCTTTGAACATGTAAAGTGCTATATAAACAATATAGGGCTATTGCACACAACTCGAGCTATTAGCATTTGAGGCACAGTGCCCCAGGCCCTTAGAGGGGAAATCACATCTTCCCTGGAAAAGAGGCACCTTTTTGAGTTCTGTCTGCTTCCAGATTAAGTATCAGGACCTTTCTAGGTAGCATGTAGGTATGTTTTTTTCAAATACTGTGTTTATTACACAGGACTGGACAGTAACTAAAGGCAGACAGCATTCAGTTAGAGCTGCAGTTCTGAAAATGTAAGGATGGTAAATCATTGCTTGTTTGCATTATTTCCTTTGCTATAATTATATTTTGGCAATCTTGCATTTTTTCCTCTGAAATTTCTGCATGCAAATCTATTTCTTGCTAACATACTCAGTATTTTTCATGTGTAATTTGAAACAGATGAGAGATTATGCTTCATCTTCCTAAAAATATGACTATACAGAAGTTAGACCACAAATGCAATTTTAAGAGTATGTTGAACACTCCATAGGTGTCTGTGTAAATGGTGAAATCTTGTTCTTAAGATAACAATACAAGTTAAGAATAGTAGAGGGGCACTTGCTAAATAGCTGATGTAACATCTGTCTCTTAGAGCAGAGGGTACTGCTCAGATGGGAACAAAGTTTTCGTAGGATAGGTGGAATTGCCTGATATTTGTTTTGTTTTGACTCTCCATCACATATTCTGTATGCTCTGATAAATAAAGGTTACTGCTTAGGACCCACAAGACATGCCTATATTGCAATCACTACAATGTGCAGTCTTGGGTAGTAGAAAGGCTTATGGATATCTTCAGGGAGAAGAGGAAATTCCTTGAAATCTTTTTATGCCAGTCATTACTCCAGTTTAAAAACAAAAGTTTTCAGTCCAGAGTTGGCAAAACATCCTTTTTGCCTTTTGATGGTGTAACTTCTTATTTGCAACAGTAGAGACCATTCTAAAGAATTGCATTTTTCTTCTTGCTTTTTTTTAGTGACTTGAGCCAAGCTTTTAGGCATGTTAATCATGTAAACAAGTTCTGGATTTTTGTTACTGTTATCTAGGAACAACCATTCAAAACAAATATGCTATTGACTCAACCCTACAAAGCTCTGAACAGAGAATAAACTCAGACTTTGAAGGACTGGGCACACAGTTTAAATATTTAGCATAGCAAAACCCATTGCAGTACAACCACTTGTACCGGATCCAATGATTTACAGCACAAATGCAAAGCATAATCCTGTGTATTCAGGGAGCAAATGCCTAGTTTGTTTACTGTTACTGACCAACACACACAAACTACTTAATTTCTGCCCTGGCAAACGTATTTTTAAGTAATATATTCTTCTGAACAAAATAGCCCACAAATAGATAAAAGAATGCAGGAACTGTTATAAAAGTCTTATCTCTATTGTTGAAAAATGGTGCACCGTTAATGTTTTTAATCTGCCTGTATTTTTGTGGCTCTCAACATCCTCCTCCTTCTCCCTGTTGAGCTCAGCTGCCCTTTGAAAAGCTCTTTGTGCTCCAGTGACCACTTTAAACTTTCTATTGACAAAATTAAGCTGGACTCCTAATTTAGTTTTCCAACAGAAAGTGCAAGTTGAAAGTGGTCATTGGCCCAAAAACCTATGGTTAGAGCAAAGATGATTTTATTGGGAAGGGGGAGTGATGTTTTGTCTCCTTTTCTCTGTCCTTCAATCCCCTTCTGCTAATTTCTTATAACCCTCTTGCTTCCTCCCACCTCCCAGAGTCCCAGGAAAATGTGGTTCCTACATCCCTTCCTGAAGTTTCCCTTTTCCAGCCCCACAGCAGTGAGGTTTCCCTTTTTGCAGCCATCTGCTGCAGTAAGGAAGCATAGGCCAGGAAATAATGTTTGGTACCTCAATTGAAACTGGTTTGTGAATCCAAATTCTGCCTCTTAAAACTGTGGGAAGACCGATTGGGAGATTGGCAATGAAGTAAATGAGTGAATGGGATGAGGGAAAGTGTGTATACCCAAAGTAAGCAGGGATTATTAAACCATTCCCTCTGCTTCATGTACGTTTATGTGTATTTTAAAAATACATGTTACCACACATGCAGACACAGTTTAATGTGATGGAAGAAAGGGAAATGTCTCTTCCTTTTGGAGATTTAAGGGGATCAGATTTGTACGTCTGTAACATTCAGAAGGCTCAAACATAATCAAAATGTATTTCTACACAACTGGGTCTTACTTTTCCACAGTACCTGACACATTTAAACACCCAACCTGTAATGAATTAATAGCTTTTGGAGTAAGTAGATGGCATTTTATGCAATCAGCACCTTCTCTAAAAATCTCTAGAGATCTGCTATTACTATCTCAGTAACCACTCTTAATCAACAAATCATAATCTGAACAATCATAGGTGACATTGGCTATTCTGAGAAGTTTTGCTTCTGCATCAATACCTCCCTGGATTTATAAAACCTTTCTTGTTGGGTACCTACCAATTTTCTTGCTAAGGGTAATCAGGGAGTTTGAGGCTTACAGGTTAAAATTTCTGTGCTGCTTAAAGGTGTTATGTTTGTATTTTTCTTTAGAAAAATCTGGATGAAATTCCATTCAGTGGGAAGGCTCCCTCACTTAAGTCCTATGGTAACTCTATACTCTGAACACCTAATGCAGAGACATTATGCTGGCTTTTAGCAGATAGGGTGAATTTCATTCTTAGTGAATATGACCCAGGTGCTAAAAAGCTATAGCTGAAAGTGCTAGGTTAAAAGCACAAGTCAGCTAGGTACATAAATATTACATGGCTATATCTTTAATGGGTTCCTGTTGTAGACTTGCTTTGTTTAAAGATTTCCATAACCCTGCTGATTTATTGCATCTTTTCTAGAAGTATACTGTTAGCAGGAAACTCAGTTGAAGCACTTTCAATCATGTTGGAGGATCATTATACTTTCAGCTGAATAACTAATTAGTTGCAAGAAATTAACCACTGCTGTTTAGCACAAAAACACTTCCAAGAAGGGCTTTCATTTTTGTTGTGGAAAATGACCTCAGGCACTCAAGGAGGTGGGCAGAAGGGAGAAATAATGATCCTGCTGTCTTTTAATATAACTTTTGTTTTCAATTCAACCTGATAACTAGCATGCAGCATAGCTGTCTGAATAGGGCACTGCACTTGGACTTGGGATAAATATGTCCTAATCTTGCTGGTCCCATGGATCTGATGGCTGACCTCATCCCATTGATTGAAACTGGTTTAAGGTTCCAAATACTGCCCCTTGAGGCTGTGGAAGACAGAATATGAGACTGAGGAAGAAATAAATTAGTGAACAGGATGGAAGGAATAATAAATATGACTAAAGAAAGGATATAACCAGTCTGTTCATGTCTCTGGAACTTGTATTTCTTGTTGTGAAATGTGGAGCATGCTTAAATGGTGTATGAGGGTCTAGTCTGAGTGTCTTGCATAAGAATTCAGTATTATTGTCATGTGTTGTTCACAGCACTGCTAATATAATGTAAGACACAGTGAAGTGAGGAAGGAGAATAAAAGAATAAAAAAGCAGCTAAAATACTTAGCAATTTGCCTCACCTCTCCTAGAGTAAAAACTGGAAGGAAATTGCAGACAAATGGTTTGAGAGATCTAGATTTTTCTCTAATATATAAAATCCATCTAAAGAGGCAATAACAGTGACAAATCCTGGTCCATTTTTTCTCTGGAACTGCAATTTCACCCCTGCTATTTGAGAAATACACATGTGAAATATATTTTTAAATTCTAAAATAATCACTTATGATGCATATATGAATCAGTCATCTCCTATCTATTGCAGAAGCAGTGAATTCTTCAAGTATTTAGAGAAAGAGAAGTATCATCCAGTAATGTGAGGGCAAAGGGGAGGGGAAGCTTATTGGTATTTCTTGCTCTCCCCTTCCTTCTCTCTACCCACACTTGCAAGATTATAAAGTTAAGTCTTCAATATATGTATCTGAGATGTGGTGATGCAGAAGTGCTGGGAATTATTCAGTGCAAAAAGGGAGTGGGCTAGTGTAGTCATGACAAACTGCTCCTGAATATCAAAAATAAGGGTAGCACTACCCTGTTCCTGTAATATTTTTAACACTTTTCCCCTCTCTGTTCTTTGTCTTCTTTCCAGTGCTTACTCTCAAACACCTATTTTGGGTACCTAAAGGTTAGGATCAGAATCTCATTCAGCTGTTTATGATTATATTGCATTACTGGCATAGTGTGTCTTCTGAAAATATTCACATAAACCCAGTACTTCTTGTTGGATGTGGGTTCCCCCCCCCCCCCCCCTTTTTTTTTTTTTTTTGGCTAAGTTTACAACTTCTTTTATTGGCACATGAGAATACAGGAGAGAGGAAGGTCACATCTGACTTCTGGCGGGGGGCGGGGGGGGGGTTGCATATGTGTACGCCAGGAAATCTAACTTCATGTGGAAGAAAACAGCAGAGCTGCCCTCTAGAAAGAGGACATGAGCAATGCCATACCTTCAATCAAACCCATGACAGCATTTTTCTTGAGGAGCTACGGGGCAGATAATTTCAGATTGGGCATGCTGCCACTAAAACAAATTGACACAAACATAGGCAGCCCAAGAGCTTGTGTGTCTGCATGTGTGTGTTTACACATATGCAAGTCACTCTGCTTCAGGATAGCTGTGCATAAGAACTTATTAGGAAAAAGGAAGGGAGAAGGGTTTAGTGAAGTTCTTTACTCCTTTCTAGAAAATGACCTACCAAGCTTTTTAAAACAGTATGTTACCCTGAAACTGCATGCAGGGAATTTCAAAAGCACCAAGGGATTTTAAAAGATCCCCTCCCTTGACACTCAGTGGAATTTCTGCTAAAAATTCCAGTGCTTTCTTTCATGCATCACTGAAAAGTGCAATCTGAGTACAGGAATATCACAGAAATGTGTTAAGTTCAATGTAATGTATCGTTCAGATTAACACTATGTAATAGCCTAAAATTCTTTAGTTCTAATACCTGTGGCTCATTCGAACTATGTAGACACACTTTGTAGTCATTAAAATTGAATAAAAAACCAGTAACAGACACCCAAGTTATAGGCTGTTGACAGATGTCTCAATTTTTCTTTCCACTTTACGAACGTGTTCTGTTTGTTCCCATTACCTAATTTTGCTTTACTTGCTCTTCCATTTTGATCTGTAAGTGAGCTTAATGTGTCTTCAAATAACAGGTGCTGACTTTGAGAGTAGTTTCAAACTTCAGTTTGGACTTCTGCCTGCAGTTCAGATTGGGTTTGTTTGAATTCTTACTCAGATTTAAATCTTGAAATTCCTTCCCACTTGGATACTCTTATTCATGCCACACCAAATATTGACTTGCTAATGTTCAGACATCAGCAGTCCCTATGCTGTGGAAATCAAAAGAAGTGGAAAATGTGCAGTCTAAAGAAACCTAAATATCTAGGGAGAAAAGAATGTAAAACTCTTTAAAGGAAAAACTTTGAAATAAAATTAAAACAAATAAGCAACTATGTCTCCCTTGCATTTACACTTCAGTTATTGGATGAAATCACAATGGCTAGTCATGAATGAATCAACAGCAGAATAACCCTAGACCTTTTTACTGAGAAAATGTGTCCACACAGACTGAGTATGTTAAGACAAGACACTGAAGGACAGGCAGAGAAATATAATTTTAAGTGGATTATAGGAAAAGGCATGTAACTATGTTCCATTCTTTCTATTAGTAAACTCCTATTTATTAGTTGTGTGTAAACATAGCTAATTTTTTATTTCAGTAGCTGTGCATGCATGTAGTTGAAAAGACCAAGTAAATGAGAAAGTGGGTTGGGTTGGTCATGCATTTGAGAATCCTTGCTTTGATTGGGCCTACGCTGAGTAAACCAAATGGGAAGGGAGTAGCTCCTAAAGTGCATTCCAGGTGATTTCAGACAAATGGAAAGAAAATTTCACTGTGTGAATTGAAAAAAAGGTTCTGAATTGGAGAGAGTATGCTTGCTTGTCTGGTATAGTCCAGTAAGACTTTTTTTTCCCTTCCCCACCCTTTCCTCCTCTACTGAGGATATAAGCCAACCTTATTTGTTTTCCTTTCTGATTTCCTAAGGGGTAAGTATGTAAACATGTCTTTATGCTGATAAGTAAATATGTTTCTGCAAAATTTTACAGTGCACAAGCATTCAAAGTTTGTACTTTTCATCAATTGATTTAATTTTAACATTCAGCAATGAAACATGGCTGCTTTTCTCAAATTGTCAGCAATTTTGCATACGGAACTAGTGGTGATGAATTAGTTTCTATAGTTCAAAACTCCTTATAAGTGTAGTGAATGAGTATAAATTCACTATCTTTATAATTACAAAGACTCGTTGAAATTTTACAATTCTGAGTGGAAATAGGGATAGTTTTACTGGTCAAAAAAAAAAAAATTGTACTTTGCAGATTATACCATGTCTCATGAAGAATAAGAATTAACAGTCTTTCTTGCATTATGGCTTCTCTGTGCCTAACATGTTTGATATATATTATAGATGTTTGTCAGAGATGCATAGTCAGAAGCTGAATGATGAACAAGGTCTGCGTTCTCTTGGCTTCGGCATTTTGCCCAGGACTTTTTTTCCCTACTCTCTTTATTTAAAAAAAAAAAGAAAAAACTAATGTAGTCTTGGAGCTTAGGACATACTCTTTCTCATTCCTTCTTGTGCTGTTTTGAGCCTTTGTATAGCACTAGTATCAGCTATTCAATCAGCATCTTTGAAAAGCACCTACCAGGCTGCCAGATTCCTGATGCAGAGAAGCTACATGGTGCCAGAAATCAGTCACTCTGTGCTAAATATTGCTGCTTGCTCCACTCCCTGTTTCTCAGTCTGTAGCAGTCTAATCTTCTGTTCTTCAGTGGAAAGATGGTAGGATTTAAAAATGCCATCTGAAGTTGCTGTTACTTAACAAATGTCTTGCCATCCTGTATGGTTAAGGAGTTAAACTGGTCTCTGGTCTCAAATGGTAGCAAGGTCCTATTTTGTTTCCTTTTGGTATATTATCTTAGATGGAATGCCTTTATGCTCAGCTATTGTGGTATTTGTCATTCAGTTCTTCACTTGCCAAGACTTAAGTTTAGTGAATTTAGAAATTCTTCTATTTTAAACAAGGTGTTTTGCTGCCAGTCAAGTCTAAATATCAACATCAAACTGCCTTGCACATGCACAGAATGCCAACCAGCAGATTAGCTGTAAAGCAGTTAAGCTGCCCCCAGCTTTCACCACCCAGATCATGTCTGTATAGAGCTGTCATACTGAAAACTAAAATGGTGTAATATTAAAACTAAAATCAGAAAAAGTAATGCTGAAGCTAATGTGCAAAGAAATCCTTTCACAATTGTACATGCATCTTTATGGCATTTCCAGGTTTTATAAAATCCAGGGACGTTCCCAAAAATACCAAGAACCATCTGATAGTATAAGAAAGAACAAAATAATTTTTCCAATCATACTTAGAATATGCAAATAATTTTTAGTAGGCATTTAAAACAATCATTACAAAATTAGCCTAGTGTAAACCCAATCAAGCTGCATTATTTTGCTTAAATATGTTCCACAGCTGGCTTAGGTGCTTAACTACCACATAGTAGCTAAATTCAAAATCTGAATCCTCAAAACACCCTATTCAGTGCTTGTCTCGCTATGGATGTGCCCAAAGCTCCTGGCCACCAAAATATCTGCCAGATGAATTCCCTGTTGCTTAGGCCAGGCTGGTGCTGAGCACCCCTCTGCAGAAGTGCCCTGCTGGCCTCACTTCAACATGTCTTCCACAACAGGCTGAAGAAGCACGTGGTTTCCCCTGTCCTTTCTGTTCCTATGAGCAGTCACTGGAGCAAATTCTAAAGACAAGGGAGGAGGTTGGTGTTTCAGTTACCAACCTGTAGCTAAGCATATTCTCTATTGCCAACTGAATATTTAACTGCTCTTTGCAAATTGTGAAAGCTTATTGAGGAGGCATCAGAATAACTGGTTGTAGGTAATGGGGAGATTTGGGTTCAAAATCCCATCGGTAAAGCTGGAATTTCAATCAAGGTCTTCCATGTTCTGGGTGGGTAAGCTATTCCTTGAGAAGGAGGCAGTAAAGTGCCTGCTCCTCTGTCAGTTGGGAGAGCAGTGTTTTCAGGGCTAAAATCCAGGACAGAGTTCCTGGTCATATTGCTGTAATGGCAGCAACATTTCTATCCAAAGGTTCACGGCTGCAGTTCTAGGCCCATGACACTCGCTATTCCCCCATCTAATTTAGGAACGCTCTTCAGCCTACTGACTTCTGAGAGTTCTTACATGCATAGTTCTTTAAGCAATATATGTAGCTGCCTGGATACAAATCTCTATGGATATTTTGGGTATAGATACTTGGAAGATAACTGCAACATTTATTATTTCTAAAACTTCAGTCCTTTGGTTGCTCTAACCTATCTTCAGGGCTTCCCGTGTGCCACCCCCCCCGCCCCCCCCCCCCGCCCCCAATTAGGAAACAAATGTAATGATTGTAAGTTTTGGTTGATTCCTCTTGTCCTTGACTAAGAGGCTAATATATTCTTTGCTGGATGTTCTGCTTTCTCCTTAGGCCTAACTTGATACTGCTCCTTCTGCTGAAGTGACAGCTCCTGGGTCATGTGTGACATGGCACAGCCAAGAAAACTGTATGCAGATATGTTTTCTCCAGCTGGATACTTCTTCAGGAAGAGGTTTAGCAGGTAAACTAGAGCTACAGTGTCTGTTTCCATTATCAAAGGGTTTAGCTTCAACTGCTAATTCTAGACATTTAATGTATGAACCCAGTATTTCTGCATACGAATTTGATAGCTGAAAATGTTAGCATATGAATTTGATGGTCTGAGGATTTTTAGAATGCAAATTAGCTTTTAGCTAAGCCACACTGAAAGTAAACCTGAGAAGATAAAATAATACTAATATGTACCAAACTGAAGAGTTTATTTCTATCTATTACTCTGCCAGGAAGTAGTTGGATGGCCCAGATGAAAACAGAAGGCTCATATCTTACAAGTTCTTTTCTGGTGTTAAAACGATGGGAAACAGCTCTGAGAGATTTCTTGTTTTAAGATTATTAATATGGAGAATTACTAGTGGGAGCAACCTATAACCTCCAAGGCAGTTTTTCTCCTGTGTGTTTAAAAAACCAAAAAGCTTTGATAACCTTTGTTTTGATAATGTTATGATCCACTTTCAATGTACGGAAGTCTTAAGCCTTGCTTATCTGCAAAGTTGAACCTTAAAAAGTGTTATGCAGTTTTCTTCTACTCTGAGTATGCCAACTAGAGTCCGTCTTAAAAAGGGGGATTTTCCTTTTTAGATGGGGATTTTCTAAGAAGGGATTTTCCTTTTTAATTGACTTTGGAAGGAGTTAACTGTGTGTTTTTAGTTTCCTTACCCATATTCACATGCTTGAGTATGATGTTAGACTGTTTTATTACTGAAACTTTATGGTGATATTTTTTGTTTATTTTTCAGAGGATCAGGTAATTGAAAATCTAGTTGCTCTTCTCTAGATGCCTTTGGGAATACTTGGAAAAACTAATTGTAAAAATGTGTTACAGTATGAATCTTGCTGAATTTCATTTGATTTTTTCTTTTGTTAATTTGAGACAATGAAGGAGAACAAATGTTCCTTATGTAAAATGAGAATGAGAGTGCAGAAACATGGAAAACATGCCTATTCTTGTGAGAGGTGTGGTGTCCAATAGCTTATGATGAGGTGCAGTTGAAGAGCTGTTATGACTAGGATGGATGCTGCGTAATACAGGTCTGGTAGAGCTACTGTTTCTGATTATGTTATTCCCTTCACCTTCCCTGCTTCTTCTCCCACCACTGCAGCACTGTCCTAATTTTCCTTTCATGGGGGAGGAAGAGTTTATGGGGGGAATACTAGTTGGTAACAGAAGCACGCTTCCAGCTGGACTTCAATGGTGAAACTCAGAAATATGTTGCAAAAATGCAGTGTAAGAAGGAAAAATTGAAAAAATACCCTTGGGAGCTGTCCTTCTGTTGTGAACTGTGCTAATGTAGATTGCATCGCCAGGGGTTATGTGTTTGTGGCTTATGATAAATTGGTAATTATAAACTGAAGATAACTCAGTGTGCTGTTTATATAATTTCTTGTTAAATTTGTCACAGATACTCACTTAAGATGTGATTCTATTTAGGTTTGGCTTTTTTGTCATAATGTATTTACATTGTTTCCTGGTTTTCTTATGTTTGGGGGAAAAAAAAAAAAATCAGAAATCTTGTCCTGGATCAGGCAATAGAGGCATTTTTTCAGGACCAGAATGCAAGAATAGATGATTCTATGGGTTTGGGAAGTCTTTTGGGGTTGGTTTTGGTTTCTTTCCTCCTGAAGTATGGCTCTCCATACTTCTTTCAAATCAGACACAGGTACTTAATAACGAAAACTGACAATGTTTTAACTGCCAGGTAAGTGATTTAAAATGTGTGTCAAAAATTGCAGCTTAAAAAGTCTCTGGATGAGCTCAGCAAAATAGTTCACAGATTATGCTAATTCATGTTCACTCTAGAGAGTATCTATGGCAAATTGATTATAAAAGTAATTATTAAACTGATAAGAAAACTCTCTCTACTGTGATAGCTTAAACTTTATTCTGATTTTCATATTAAGTCTACAACAATATTTGAAAATCATAGGTACGGTAGCCCTGCTACAAGTTTCTCTGCAGCCCTACGCATTTGAGTGATAAGCAGTGAAAAGCCCAGACTGGACAGCTAGTTTCTATTTCTTTCTCCCCTTCTGTCCCATCACATGTCTCTGAATATAGGTGCTTGCTAATTGACTATGCAAGGAAATGATTAAATATGTATGGCTGGATTTTTTAGTACACAAATTGGGTATTACAGACAGTTGTACTACCCTTGCATGCAAGCTGAAAAATGGAAGGAGGCAAGGAATTTATTTAGAGAAAACAGGCAAATATGTCTGAAATACTTAAAACAAATGAACACATAGAGATATTTTATCAGGAAATTAAACATTTGGTCACTGTGAACATGACTAAATGTTAACAGGTCTGAATGAAGGGGGATCTTTGAGACACAAGCATAACAGACTTTTTTGATGGTAGAGAGTGAAAAAAGGTTTTACAGTGTCAAATATTTTTGTCTGCTTGCTGGATTTCCCAGAGCAAAAACTTCCTATGTAGTTGAGAAGCAAACCAAAATATTTTTGCATTGTTTTTTGTAAAGGCTTGTTTCCATCAGCACTCCATAAATAATATCTGCTTGAAAATGCACTGACTTAAGTGTTTAATTTTGTGCCTTTATACAAGTATTGAAGAATGCATGTATTGGAAAAGGTAGTATACCTATTTCATTTCAATACATCCTAAATGGAATAATAAATGGTATTTTTCTTGGATTTAAAGAGGAAGAAGATATGAAATTAAGCATATAACAAGGTATAAAATGGAATGTATTTAACCACTAATATCCCTGACAATCATGGAAATATATATAGTCTAACTTGAGACTTGTAAGAAGGGATACAAAGGGTACAGATCATTCTCATTTAGTTTTGGTTTGTGTTTAAACACAGTCCTCTCCCTATTCTGTCATAATAAACAGTGAATTTCTATTGATGAGGTCAACAGGGACATATCAGTAAGTTTAAAAATGGACCTGATTTCCCAGTTCAGAGCAGGGACAGAGGAAGGTATTCTAGTGTTTCCCCAGTAAGGTCTTTCATTTTATACCTGAAACACAAATTACAGCCAGCTAGTGGTCAAGCATGAATTAAATCTGTCATGTAATACCACACATATTCAAGCAGATGTCTGAAGAGAATACCTAGTATTTTCATCTGTATTTAAAGGCCAGAGATCAAAATCTTTATTGAACCAACTAAAGGAGACACACTCTATGCAGAAGATCTCCAATTCTTAAGTAATCAAACCTACTATCTTTTCATAGATACTTTTGGGGGTTTGTCATATTCACTTATAAACAGTGAGTTGTTCCAGGGGTAGCTTTGGGCTAAACAGTGTGTATTCAGAGTAGGTTTTCAAAAGGGCCTAACGTTACTTTACTTTGCTCTCAATGAAGTTAAATGGGAATTTTTATGCTGACTTTTAGAGTTTAATTTAGGAAAGGCTAATTACTTCTGTGCAAGGAGGATTTTCAGATCAAATCGTCAGAACAAACCATCAGTACTTGGAATGAATCCAGTCTAGGCTGACTGCACCAACTTCTGAAGAGCCTTTGAGGCAGTTCTAGTGAATGATGTTAATTTAAAAGAAACTAAATATTAGTAAGGCATTGATGAATTTGGTCAGATTAAAATGATGCAAAACCTAAAAGTATCTTCAAAGGATCATCCATGGCTAGATTCAGTGATCATTACTAAGTCATTTAATACACCATTACGTAGCTGTCGACTAAATTGAAAGCATTTACCAAGACTTACCATGGGGGTAGTATCTGACGTACCACAGCTATTTCTTTTTACAGAGGAGACCATAAGTCATGAAGAACAGTTAAATGCTATAGCTACAACATAGATATTCTTCCACTTCAGTCATTGGCTGATGACATAAGCCTATATGCAGAGTTGTTACTTAATAAATGTTCAAAGTTTTGCCTTGTATTATTACTGACATGTCAGAAGAGGCTGGTATCTCCATTCTTGGTGATATTTAAAAATTGATTGGACAAGGCACCCAGCACAGGGTAATGCCAGGTTTTGCTCTGGTTTGAGCAGGACATTGCACTAGGTGAGGTACTGAGGTCCCTTTCAACCTCACTTATTTTGGGACTCTCTTTGATTTCAGTCATTTTGAGTATATATTGATGAGGCTTGATGGAACTGCTTCAGCAGAGGCACTTCTGTTGATAAAAGTTATTTCAGACAGCTCAAGACTTTAAAGTAGATCTACTTCTTCACACTTTTGTCAGCTGTTTGAGAAGAACTTTTATATCTGAAAGATGCTCTGAGCTTTCTGTTCTAAAAGTCAAGAATAAAAAATGCATCTTTTTGACTATTGACACTTCAGGAAAAAAAAAATTACATTTGGGATCTTCATATGTGTGCATAAATTTCTCTGATGCCTATAGTGTGATGGGTATTTTGTTGTAGTTGTTTGACTGTGAGAAGGGGTGAGTCAATAGCTGGGGGACTTTTGTTTTGCTTTCATACTCTGCTATCCAATGCAACATCATTGTATCTTTGGATGATGTTTAAAACGGAGTGCAGGGAAGAAATAAAAGACATTACATTGGAAGGGAAAAATAGAAGAAATAGAGAAGCTAGGTCACTCTTAAAATAGAAAATACTCTTTTCATTTAGGAAAAAAGTAAAGTAATTTCAGCATTTAAAAAAAAAATTGTAGGCTGACACCCACCCCCACCCCCCTACCCCCCCCCCCCCCCAACAATCTTAAAGGTTTAGTTGAACTGTTGAATATATTTAGTTGCCCTAGATAATCTTGGCAAGATTAGAACATGCCCAAAAAACTTCATGGATTCCTGATGTTTAGCTCTTCTGAGTTGAGACTGACTTTAATAAGCAAAAATCACTGTTATTTTGCGTATGCCATTAGAAATAGGAAATAAACCAATACAGAATAAAATTAGCTGTCTGTAGTTTAATAACGTGATTTTTTTTTTGTTTTTTTTTTCTTAGTGTGAATACTTTGAAACACTAACTTGAGGGTCTGAGTGTTCGGACTGATGAACTGCACATACTTTACATTGCAAAAACCCCTAGGGTTAAGCCACAACAATAGGAAATCATGGAATCTTGAAAATTCTTCCTTAAATAAATCCTTTCATCTTAAGTGGAGCTGGCCATTTGAGGGCTGTAAGCAGCAGACCAGCTTATAGGAACAGACCCCCCCCCCCCCCCCCCCCCCCTCAATGTAGTTTTGTAACCCTGAAACAGCTTTCTTTGGGCTTTTGAGATGGAAAAAAAGTTTTAAATGCAGGTCAAAAATCTGGATTCAGTACCTAGCTGTTAGTGACTTTATATGACTAGTTTAACTTTGTTAGAATAATTTAGAAAAATAAATGTCTCAGATTTTTTCACACACTTGTTTAGAAATTTGACTGTATTGTCTTCAGATGCTGTCAAAGTGCAAACTTGTTTAATCAATAGTTTTTATTGTGAATAACTGTACATATGTACAGGTCAATAAATGCCTGCTTCTGGAAAACAGTTTTTCATTACATCTGCAATATTTTATTGAAAGTGGAAGCAAAAAATACTTAATATTTTAAAAACCAAAGACACAAAAAAGTCTGACCTGATCTAGTTAGAAGTTAGTTTAAAGCATGTTATTTCTGACTCCCTAACCATATCCTATGTTTTCATTTTAAATTCTCCATAAATTTTTTTTTCTGGGTCTCTACTATTTGTACTTCTAAAAATTTTGTTAGTGTAAACAGGAGTCTTGGTTATGTGATGAAGGAAGTATTGCAGCTGTCTGAGAAATTTCAGTGGAGTCTAAAGATAGACTTGTCTCTTGTATCTCTTCTTTGGCAGAGGAAGAGGGTGACTGACGAGAAGTACAGTATAAGAAACAACAGTTAAAACAGACACACTGACATTATGATATAGTGTCTCATCAGGTGATGTGGTGTTTTGACTATATGGCTGCAGCAGGTCTATAATTTAAATGCCATTAATGGCACAAAAAACAATAGCATGGAGACAAATACTGTAAAATCTCTGGGTCTGTACTTACAATGCAGGTAAAATAGCCCTTTGAACTTGTGGTGCCAAATCTTGTCCAAAGTTACCATTCTTCCTTGAGGAAAGCGGTTTTTGGTTTTGTAGTGTTTCATTTCTTCCCCTCCTCCTAGCACAGACAGACATTCTGTTTAGATTGCTTGGCTCGTGTCACTACAAAGATCCCAGGCAAAGGGAGGCTGCTTGTATTTTGCCCAATTCATGTCCTGTTCACACATTCAGTACAGAATTTGCTATTGTGAATCGTCTTGACTATGTTTTCTTTGTGCTCGTTGGCTTTTGAATATGCTTCTTTATACTTTTACTAAAGTAGCACACAGAACTAATTTCACCAGAAGCTATTGGTGATTAGCTGTAACAGAGTTACACATAGTCCTGTGACTGCATCCCGGTTATAATCTCTCATTTGTTTCCACTCGGCTGTTGTAATGTTCTCTGCCTTTTAGACTTGTTCTTTCCCTTGATTTCCTTTTTTCTTTTTCTTTTTTCACCCCCATTTTAAATTATAACTGACTTTGTTTTGCTTATTGAACTTAACTGTGGGTAAGCACGTGTTTCTGTACCCTCACAGAAGCCAAACATTTAATGCACCTTAGTGTAATGTATGCTGTAATTGTTTGCCAAATTGGAGTGAATCTTTCCAGAAACAGTTCCTGATCTTTGAGAACCTTGCAAAATGTGTACAATATGTTAATTGTGAAGCTTTTTTTTAAGCATGTATTTCGAAAGAGGAGGAGAAATGCTGTATAAGTGAAACTTGTTTAAAGTGCTCCGCCATTTCTAGCAGGAGACTGTTGTACTAGTTGCATTATTTCTTTATACTGATAGAATGCAAACAAAAGAATGAAGCCTTTGTAAATTGCACTCAGGCTTTTTTTTTTTTTCCTTTAAACTGGTTCATTGGATATAAGTCTGGTACTATACCATGTATATACTAACTGTTTCTAATTTTGGCTAAGTGGGTAGACTCTTTTCAAAATATTCATGCACTGTTAACAAAGGTTAAATCCAACTTCTATTCTGTGAATAAATCAAAATTAAATAGTAATTGCTGAAGGGATAGGTAGGGGGTTTTGGAAAAGCTGTCTCTCTTTATAGTACAAGCCTCACATTCTAAGTGTGGTAAATGTGTGCATGTATGTATGCCTTTTTCTTCTCACTTAAAAACAAATGATACCTAAAATTCAATGCATATTTCTCTGCTAGAAAATGACATGGATCTACTTTATACTGAAGGTAAAGAGAAGTGAAGAAAAATAAAGCTACTGCATTAATTTACAAATTTCAGATCTTAGCAGAAGTTACTTATTAAGAATTATCTTAAACTGGTATGTCGTGTACCTACCTCTTTGAAGCAGTCTTATAAATCTGTGATCATCAAAATGGCTTTCTACTGATTCTGTGCATTCACATAACACAGGTTCTCCCAAAATCTAGTACTAGAATGTGCAAAAAGAAATCTTATTACTGCTTTGGTTTTGGAAGGAATCTTGATCAGAACAGTCAATAAAATGCAAAAAGGTATGTTGGCCAAGTGAAAGCAATTGTCTGTGTTTTGTTCCCTTCTGAATATTAGTGAAGAAAGATTTCACTTAAACCACTATGCATGGCTACTACAATCAGTACTTTTTAGTTTTGGCAGGGGGCAGAGGGGGTTCTTCAAAGAAGTGTTTAGTGGCTCTAAAAGTTTTCTGTCAGGCAGTCCAAGAATTTTAACTAGAAATTATGCCTCTAAGTTATAAATTTCAGAAGGTTAAGTTTTCTCAACTTCTAACAGCAAATGCAACAGATAAAACCTTGGAGTATGTTGGGGAACTGTACCACTTCTAGCTTCTCTCTTGCAGAGATCATTGTTTTCTTATTATTTGGAAGTGTCATGAGCAAAATATCAAAATTCTGGGTCTTGGGGTACAAGTATTGAGAAAACCTGGCTTCTTTTTATTTCCTCTTCCTATATTTGTTGCTAGTTTCTTCTTTCACTGCCCTGCCATTGTACTAACACCTCATTTTTGTTACAGTTTGTCTTTCTGCTTCACAGTGCAACAGAAATCATGCAAACCGAAATTAGGTTTCTTGTATTTTCAGTTCCTAATGTACATTTTTTCCTTGCTATCTCAAAGGAATCATTACTTATGAAATCCTTTGGCTTAGTGTGACTGCACTTTCTCACTATGGCTAGTCACAGTGATTAAAACAACCTATTGTGTACCCACTATTACAAAAAAAAAACCCCAGTAGTTCAAATAACTGGAGGCCTCTGATGTTTTGTGCTGAACTTTGCAAAACACTGAATTTGGAAACAGACTTGTGTGTCTGTGCACGTAGCTCATGGTTTATCATGTACTATTTACACAGATGTGCAATCTACAAGTGTGAATTTTGTGTAAACTTTTGCTTCTTTAATTTCTATTATGTCTTTCCATGCAAGATAAAAATGACAGGGAATGCCTCTATTGTAAATGTAGAATTTACATATGTCAATTGCTGAAAATAGTGTTGAAAGGGACTATCTACTTTCAACATTCTCACAATTTTGCTTGTGACCTTTGAAAAATACTGATTTCTTTCTTAGCACCTTTGTCACAAAAACTTGGCCTGGCAGGCTAGGAATTCTTTCCTTTCATTCTTGAAACCCATAGAAAACTAGAATTTACTTGGAGCTTAATCACCTATGCTGGAATCTCCTTCAAGTTAGTGGAAGAGTTTGTAAGAATAGTAAGAGTCAGGAAGAGCTTAGGGGTATTGTAACACCTGGTCACAAACCAAATGGTTAATACCTGTGAGGTGTCACAGACTTTGAAAGAAAAGTCCAGTGGTTTAATATTATAGCCATAATCCTCAGGTCTTTAAGATGTAACATGTTCTAGTAGGAAACTTAGGGGAAACGATAGAAAAATTTGCAGTGTATTTGCATCACCTTCTCCCTCTTACTTGGCCTTACTGTTCATAATGCTTAGAGGGATTTGGCATAAGTACCAGATGATTTTTAAGAACAGAAGAAACTTTGAAATTAAAAATATTTAATCAAATATTTCAGAAATGGTCATATATTTCCCCATATTATGTTATTAACAGATTTGAAACTGTCAGCTTGAATAGCATGGAAGCAGTATTCTGATATGTTCATTAGCATAACTTGTGGGTTCAAGATCAGAAAATATATACTTCATGGAGATGGACTGGTACTGATATCTTAACTGGAGTATTATTACTCATACTGCTTCAAAGACTCTGAATGAAAGAAGGATTTATGGTCTTTAATGTTGCATCTCCTTTTCTGTACTCTGAAAACTATTGCAACAGCATAATCAGCAGAAAAATTAATCAGTTGCTGAAAAGTGGAAAAATAAATATGAAGAAATGAAAAAGCTCAAGGATTAACTCACAATTTAGTTAAGAGCATTTGGAGATGTTAGGATGGTGTGCACGTACCTCACACAGAATAGACAGATAGTATTTGAATAGTATCTAGTGCCTACAGTCCTGTGGGAATCTGTGAAGCCAAATGAGAAGTAATGTAATATTTAGTAAGACACAGTCCTGTGATTTACCTGCACAGAAGAGGAAAAATGTGTAAAGGTGTGCATGGGTGTTGGAAAAAGCTAGAGAGGACGTGACAGCTGTTATGGTAAGATGTTAATCTCACCTGGCCTCATTTACCAGATATGGATCAAGGTTGCAAGTGGTCACCTCCCTGTCATATAACAGAATTTGTCCAAAAAGAAATGAGTGACTTTTCTTGCACTTGTTGCCACAAAGCCTCTGTGAGGAATAACATGAAACCAAAACACAACTTGAGAGAAGTAATGGCTAGCATTTTCCCAAACTGTTTTTTTAAATAAGATCAGAATATGCGTTAGTGAAAAAATTCTTCTTAGTGGCAGGTTTAGTAAAATCAGTCTTAGGTATAACATTTTTCTACTTAAGATATAATTTCTGGAATGAAAGGGAACTATTCTTCATGCTCAACTGGATTTTGAATGTGCACAATTTCTCCATGTTGTACAAACACATTATGCACTTAAATAATTTTTTCCTAATAAATGCCTTGTACACAAGTAATTCCTTCAGTAACCAAAATGGTTGTTACTTTTCTGCTAAAAGCCCTGAGTATATTCTGTAACAGTTAAAACCCTGAGGAGAGCACAGTTCACTTCCCAATATAGCAGTGCAGTCCCAGCTGCCCTCATGAGAGCAGAATTCCAGATGTTCCCGTTTTGCTGTATGGAGTGGTGCTGTAATTGTTGGACTGCAAGGATATGATTTGGCTACCTAATAGTGTTGTATCTGTTGAAATACTTTCGCTGTGGCTGTAGTGATGTGTATATACAGTATGAAGGAAACTGTACCATGGATTGCAGTCTAAATGCATTCATACTGCTCAAGTGAGTTCAAGAAGCACTTAGATTTGAGGATCTAATAATGGCATCTCGGATCCCACGTAAGGGGGAATTAGCTAGTATCTAAAGCAGCATACAAGGTAACATGGCCAATGATTTGAACCTGCCATTCACAGAAACATTTAGGTGGGAAAATACCTTTAAGATCATTGAGTCTGACCATTAACCTAGCACTGCCAAGTCCACCACTGAACCATGTCCCTAAGTGCCACATCTACAGGTCTTTTAAATACCTCCAGGGATGGGGACTCCACCACTTCCCTGGGAAGCCTGTTCCAATGCTTGACAACCCTTTTGGTGAAGAAATTTTTCCTAATATCCAATCTAAACCTCCCCTGGTGCAACTTGAGGCTGTCTCCTCTTGTCCTATGCCTTGTTACTTGGGAAAAGAGACTGACAGCCACCTTGCTACAACCTCCTTCCACGTAGTTGTAGAGGGTGATAAGGTCTCCCCTGAGCCTCCTTTTCTCCAGGTTACAGAACCCCAGTTCCCTCAGCCGCTCCTCGTAGGGCTTGTTGTCTAGACCCTTCACCTTCATCATGCTACTTGCTTGCTCTAGTCATGATTACAGTGTGTATATATAGAGGGGAAGAAGAGAAACACATCTATGGAAGTGTTTCTAGAAGTTCAGCTCTGGTGTTTCTCCCACTGTTCCATGGGGCTGCTTTTATAGGATGCTAAAATCTTAATAAAGCTTGGGTTCAGTGAAAATAAAGAATGTGAGAACAACTTGTAGTTGTTGTTCCCATCTTTTTGGTATTATTTCAGAATAAGCTCTACCACGGTTGAATGTGTATGTGTTCAAATCTTGAACATGTTCATGATCCTGGATTCCTTCCACACCTAATTATTCCATTAAATGCTGTGGATATTCTGGTTGTGGATTATCTTGTTTTAAATCATCACTACAGATCATTTAAATGATTTTAAATGCCCTAGTGTGCAGTTGATCAAGTGCAGAAACCTTCTCAGGCACTACCTATAATTGCCACTTCTGGCAGAAGAGAAATGCCAAACATGAACTTCTCTGTTTCTAAACTCTGCGTGGCCACTTCTATTTTCCTAACCTGCTTAGCCTGAAAATGGCTTTTTTTTTTTTTTTTTTTTTAACAAGATGTAGCAAAAAAAGGGCCTTGATTTCAGCTGATGTTGCTGATGTATGTATCATTGTAACAGAAATATGTAATCAGGATCATAGTAACAGTATCCAGCTCTGCCTACAGGACAAGAAAAATGGAGATGTTGTTTCCTGGATTCCTAGAATCCTACTTTGCTGTAGAAAGACTGGAGGGGCTAACATGGGCTTAGGAGTATGGAGAAAAGGATCTTCTCTCCCTTCTAGGCATGTAGAGTTGAACATTCACTTTGCTTTGTGGTCTAGGTTTATTACTAAATGCTCAGGCAAGCCTGGAGGCATCTCCTAAATGAGGTTGCAACTGTATAGCTTTTAAACTCAATTAGCCCTTTCTTCTGATTTCTGCATACTGCATCAATTATAATGGAGTTTACTTGGCTATATGAGAATCGGAAAGGTGTGAGGGTCCCTGTAACCAGCCGCCTTCTTTCCCCATAGTGCGGTGGAACAGCTTCATCTTATGTGGCCCTTTGGCAGCAGCAGTTCTCTCTCTAGAATCTTAAAAAGTGAATTGTGCTTAAAGGGGGAGTGCTGGAAAAAAGTCATTCAACAGTAAACAAATAAGTTAGCTTCCACTACCTGATGTGAGACTTCTTCAGAGTAGAAAGAATACCAAACTGGGCTATGCTTCGTGTAATATCAACATGATAGGTTGGCCCAGTGTTTCTTCTACACAGCAATCTTCTGAGGCTTGTGGTCCTCTGTAAAATGCGAACTTGAGAAAGCAATCCTATCACAGCTATTACTAGTACCAAAAAAAAGTGTCCTAAGAAAATTGCTGTTCACATGAATAAGAACAGATTAGAGTGTATTTAACAAACCAGTAGAACTGATATGTCACCATTAAAAAAAAAAAGTAACAAAAATTAAGGCAAAACACCTAATAACTACCTCAAGGAAAACCCCCTTTGTTAGGGTTCAAGCACAAGAAAATACTTGGCCTGTTTTGAACAGCAGTGTTTTTATAACATGCTTTTGTTGGATCACAATCTTCTTTCTCTTCTCTGTTTGATCTAAAAGTCCAACTGTGTTAATTTAACAAATTAACGTAATGCATTCAGCTTGTAATATGATTAAAGGTATTACTAGAACTTTATAGAAAGAATGTTTTTTCTCATTCTGTTAGTTTTTCCCTGCAATTGCAGATGTATACAAAACTGTAACTACATCTGGTTGAAAATTTAATATATCTTTTTCCCCTGTGGGGAAAACACAAGATGTTTTGAAGAAATATATTTTTCAATGGACATTTTTCTGGGAAGGCCTTTTGCATGAGGAGAAGAAAAAAGACCCCTTGCTGCCCGAGAATGGCTGATAGCCTGGTGTTTTTGGTGTGCCTCCGGAATGTCAGAGCTCTGTTGTTGTTGGAGAAGGGCCTGGAAAACCTGGGTTTCTGATACTCCATGTGAAAGTCTTAATGATCAGACTACTATCTATCTGGAAAGTGATGATGCTGCCTAGTTTTTCTCCTCCTCTTTCCCTTGTTATGACCTCCTTTCCCCAAAAGAAAATTAAAATAATTTAGACATAACTCTCTTTAGTCTAACACAGAATAAAAAAATTCAAGATCTATTTTTAACTCTCCAAGAAAGAGATATTTTTTCTAATCAGTCTTAAAAGTAATGCATAGATCCATTGTTCTTGTTGTCTCTAGTAAAGAAAAAACTACAATAATGATATAGAGTTTGCCTTTAGCAATAAAGTGAAACAACTGTACACATATGGAGAGAAAAGTACTGTAGCTGTGGCTGAAGAGCTGTTTGGAGCAATGGAAAACTCTTGCATTTATTATGCTGAGTCTTGCAAAGAAGCATCTTGCTGTCTGTGCACTTGTATATGTACTTAATATTTTGCTTTATGCATAGTGAAAACTAGAACTAATGTTGACAATGTGAGGGTTGCTTTAAAATTACAAAACCAAACAGGAAAAAAAAAAAAAGGTGTGAGGAAAAAAATTCCTGTACGTAAAGCCAAAGTGACTCTTTGTGGAAGCATAAAAATAATCAGAGATCTGAATCTCTCTTCCATTCACAAAAAAGCACGCAAAACCTTAGCTTAATTTTATTGTTGACTATTACAGCATCTCTTTTGAAGTACAAATTGTAACTGAAATCATTAGTGTCTTTCAAAAAGTTCAGCATGTGTGCTAAGATATTACAGATTATGGTTTTCATGTACTTGAACACAGATATGTCTGATTTTCTTTAAATCTTCTATCAGTGGGGAAGGAAAGGTGATGGCTGGATCATGCTCCTGTAGGATGCACCTCATTTTTAGTACTTAATGTTTTAATATTGGTCACTTGAATGTGTTTTTGGGTGTGCTTCTGAATCATTACTTTGCAAAAAGAAAGACATTGCTGTCCATCTCCAGATAGGTTTCCACCTTTTTTAAAGACTGGTGCTTTGCTCCTTTATTTTTATTAAAGATAATTTTTAATTAGATTCTGCTTTCCAGATAAGCTGGTCTTCATTTCTAATTCAAGGGAACAAGAGGAGGTAGCACTGGGGTATATTTGATCTCTTTGAAATATTTCAGTCTCTCTTTAAAAACTCACAGCACTGTAACTTTCTCTTGAAAGGCTGCTGTGACATTCAGATGTTTGTTGGCTGGACTTGAAAGTATGCTTTGGATACTATTTAGAACAGTCTAGTGCCCCATAAGTGCAATACACAATAAAAGGAAGTAATGCTCAAGATCTATTGTGTGTGGATTGCTGCATACTGCTTTTTTCTCCTAACGCTTTCAGCTTGCTGACCTGGAGAAAAGACGGTTTCTACATTTTCTTCCAGTTCTCTATGCGAAATTCTTGATTTTGGGTCCTTTTTGGTTTTGCTTTGACCTGTTTTTAGAGTTTTTAGTGCTGCCTGTTTAACATGTGTGCAGTGAACAGCTGCACTACTGAGTTCCTGCAGATGTTGTGAGCCAGTATGACTTTTATAACTGCTTCTATGATGTTCAGTCATGGAAGCCTTGATTTAGGAAAAAGAAATCATGTTCAGCCATGGATGTCTTCAAATGTCCTGCCATAGACCTAGAAAAAAACCGAGTATGGTATTTTCTGGCACTCTCTGTACTGGGCTGTCTGCAATGATTTTCTTTTGTGGCTCCTAAACATATCAGATAAAGTTTGGAGCCATCCAGTAATTGCATGTTCCAAGTTCCTTTTCAGATATAAGGCTATGTACTCTGGATTTTTGCTCTGTAAAAGTCCATTAAACAAATACAGTATTACCAGCTGACTGAATTCTGAACTTAGTTTTACTGAGGGTTTTAGTGGGCTGTTAACAACTACAGGTTTTTTGACTTCCCAGTTTGGGGGGAATTTTGCTTACCAGATCACCTCTGTTTTCCTGATTCCTTCATGTATGAACTTGCCCTAAAGGAGAGCCATGTCTAACTATATTTTCTTTATTATGACTTCAAATTACTTATTAATCTGAAAATAATTTTAGAAAGTGTTGAAAATAGTTGAAATAGTGGCCATGACACTACTATTTTGTATCTGTACTTTGGTATAAGAAGTTCATATATTTAAAATTCATAATTGAGTTTCTATTCAAGATAAATTTCAGAGAGACAAACCTTAAGCAGACCTGTATCTGTGTGCTTATCTGGGAACTAAGTCAGATTTTAGGGCTGTATCGTAGCGTGTATGTGTGTCTGGAGGGGGGAGTTAAACTGTAGTGGCAATCTTACACATCGGTGTGCTATGCAGTTGTTTGCAGGACTTGGTATCTTACTTTGTATAGGTTTCAGCTGGGTTTGATGTTCTCCTTCCTCTGGAAAAGTAAAGTGTTTTCTGTGGCGTCCTAGACCTCTTGTTTCTCCCACCTCTACCATCAAATCACTGTATCATAGGTATATATGCAGAACACTTTTTTTTTCTCTTTATGGCAGTTGCTAAATAATGCTGCCAGGTTTGAGTGAGAAATGTAATCAATGCTCTACACAATGGGTTTTTTTTAGAGGCTGAGATTAAAAAGGAAATAAATAAAATCAGCACTGCTGCTCAAGAGTTGCAATGAGGTGTTTTCCAGGGGAAAGGATAGTAACAGTAAAGCCAGGACTTGCTGGTCCTATTCTCTGTGCTAGTGCACAGCCTTGTCTTTTTGTCCCTTCCTTATGCCCCACCAAAATACCTTGGCTGCAAGCCCATCCAGTTTTGGGGGAATTAGAAAAATAAAGATTTAATGTTCACTCTTTAGAAGTAATTTACTAACTCTTTTCCTTGCTAAGCTAGAATGGAAACCATAACTTATGAAGCAGAGAAACTGCGTGGGAGGAGATGTAAAGAACCTCCTCAAATACCCACTCTAACAGAGGGGTGGGGGGGAACTGTACTGAATATGGGTTTTAAGCTTTAGAATTCTTTTGCTGTTCTCTCATATTCTTAGACTTGTATGAAAATGCAAAATGACAATTGATTTGCTTCAGGTAAAGGCATCACGCAAAGGCCCCATGCCACCTAAAATTAATTTGTGATAAGAAATGGGGCACTTAATTTCCCTGTATCCACTTTAAGTCTGTTAAAGATTTATGGTATGAATCTCATAAACATTTTTGAAATGTATTTAGTGAATAATTGTTTGCAAAGAGCTTGAGTGTGCCTCGAATCAGATGCGGTGTTTCAATGCAGCAACATTAACAACATCATTAGAGTAGTACTGAAATAGCAGCACTTAAAAAAAGGCATCTACCACAAATCTGAAACGATGGGTTTGTTTTGAGTACAAATAAAGGGGAAATAGATTGCGTAATATTCATTCATGATGTATAAACTGAGATCAAAAATAGTCCACAGGTTTATGCTAATATAAATTGAGAAAAAATTCTAGGTTGGCAACACTGGTTGACCTAAAAGCTGTCGAAGCAAGGCAACTAATGTTTCTTCTATTTCTCATAGGAAGTCCATACCTGCTGTTGAGGAAAGACAAAGGGTTGTTTTGAGGTGTTTTTGTTGTTTAAATAACTTATTTTTGTAATAATTCATGGATCCCTCATTACTCTCTGATATGGAAAACAATATACAGCCTTGTTAGTTCATGGCAAAATGATTTGTAACTTATTTTAAACAGATTCAGGGTAAACAGACTAGAAACTGAAGAGAGAGAAAAGTTTTTTCTGAAAATAGTTAATTACAAGACACTGAACCAATGTATCTGAAAAATGTGAAGGCAATCTGGTTTTTAATCAGAGAGCTTTCTGTATCTAGATGCTGATTTTACTGGGCAGATGAAACTGCTCTCAAGGAATGGTAAATATTGTTCAGTATGGGAAGATTGTTTTTACATGTTTGATGAACAACTCTCATATGTTAAAAAAAAAAAAAAAAGTAGAACTGCAACTCTGTTATTTCACCTGCTCTTCTTTTGGAAACATCCTTTCTTGTTTGCTGACAACTCCCACTATGGAGTACTTGTCCACAGTCCCCGGAATTACTACTAACTCCCAAAGATGGGGGTGGGAAATTAGAACTGGTGAACATGGGCTGGAAGGGTACCAGCTGGAGGATACTTGTGACAGATAAGAATAACAGGAAGAGAGAGAGGAAAAAAAAAGAAATGGTCAGCACTTTTAGCTTTTTAAAAGTGGGGTGCAGATGACTTGCTGTTATGTTTTTGCAGTGTCTTGTTTCCAGACTGCTGGCTTAGCCACATCTTTAATTTGCCTGGTCTGTAACAGCTGCTTCTGCTGATACCACAGAAAGAGAAATTATAGTTTCCAAGCCTTCATTTCATCCCTCTTACCTATAATCCTTAAGTTCCAGTCTGTCTGACCACTTGACTAGGCTTTTTTCAATTAGCAGATCTTTTTTGGGGCCCTTAAATATGTTTTGCATACACAGAAACACTAAACAGCCCTGGAAACTCATGAGATGAAAAACATCCTGCTGGGAATATAAAATGGCACATAGTGCCTAGAATAATGATTTCCATAATTGAGACTTTGATGTGCTGTATTAGAAGGCATCATTTACTTGGGGTCCTGTTCTTATGAAAAGAAAAGAAAAAAATATTTAGCCATTTAAAAACTTGTCTAATTCAGTCTCTACACTGTTTTGTTGATTCCTCTGAAGAAGGCTTATGGGTTGGCATGAAATACCCAAAGAGCCCAAGGTGAAAACTAGCATTCAAATATTTGTGCAATCTGTGGTTCAGATGTACTTACTTGATTTGCCCAAATGAGGCAGGTGGAGTTTCATAATGATCTTTTCCTTGTACCTGAGACCACTGTGCTGCCTGATCATTTGGCTGAGGTGGCACATTGTTAATGAAGTGCTAATAAACAACATAATTTGGGAAGGTACACTCTTCTGTAGGAGGTAATAGCTCTCACTGCTGCAAGTAACTTAATGTAATCGAAGAAAACAGCTTGTTTTAATCATTTACTAATTGTATGGCACAACCAACTAATCTCTGGGATGTACCTTGGAGACCTGATAACATGTTTCATCGACTTCTGGGGAACCGACACAGGTGATGTTGGTCAAATTGCCCTTAGTTCACTTCATTTGCTGGTCTGCAACACTGTGGTGATTTGTCTAGAAGACAAAAAAAAAAAAGTTTGTGTGATAGTTTAGGTTATACTCAATAGATCAGTTGATAATTGGTCTTGACATTACCCATGAAAAAATTGCTAGTGTCACTATGAAGGTCTGAGTGGGTTTGTATTATTTGTACTAATTCTTTTCTTTAGATTTTCAGGTAAAATGTTGTCCTTCAAGTTAGTTCTGAGTGAAATTAAATTATTCAGAATATTAAACTGAGACACAATACTGTGCCTAAGCCTTATATTTTCAATAATTTAAACATCATAAATACATTGGTCTGTGGTATTTTGTTTCATGCTGTTCTGGTTTGCTGTTCTTGTGAGATTTAGACATATAAACCAATAAAAATTTGGTAGAAAATGAGCCCTAGGCTTATTTTCCAGTGCTGCAGATAAGTGTTGATAAGATCCTTCTCTGAAAACTCAAATGTTAAACCTGTGTGCATTGGTCTTTTTCCATAGTGTAGTTTTGAATTCATTTTCTGTCTTAAAGAAAAATAATTCTAACTAAATACTCAAATACAGGTCTAGGTAATAGTCTGATCTTTATTGATACCATGCGCCAATCCTGATGAAATCTGCAAAAATCCTGCAGTTTTTCAATAGCTCTGATAATTGTTCCAACCTTAGCCTCCAACGTTGAAAGGCACCCAAGGAACTATGTAAATGACAGTCCCCTGTCCCTGAAGTGCAGTGGGTTAGGTGGTGGGATTCCCAAGGCCGCCTAAATTCTTGGCATTCAGGATTGAAAATGCCAGGGCTCAAGTAACAAATGAGTTGCTTGTTAAAGACACTTATTAAATCGGACTCATCTAAATAAGTCTAGTATCATGTAAGTATGGTATATTAAATCTAAAAAGAAATCTTTTCAAATCTATACTTTTCAATGTTCTAACGATTACTTTTTGAAGAGCTTGTGGTCTGCAAAATACTGTAATTATATTGCACATGTTTAAAAAGACAGGTCTGTAGTATTAACCTTCATGCAGTTTCATGGAAGACATTTTGAGAATTTCGGATCCATCTTGTTTAGCTACACCTTCTCCATTATGATTCATAGAGGAACATGCAAGTTTGAATTCTTCGAATAGCTTTGAAAAATCTCACATTTGTTATTTGTCTATTTTATAGGACACGAAAAAAACCCCGCCACCCCTCAGGGAATTAAAGCATGCTGCTTTAGTTACATAATGGCCATTAATGCTAATAAATTTTATTCTGAGGACCTATGCTGTACCAGTGCCAGCTAAAACATATAAGTCTCCTTCCTTTTCAAAACATACGCCACATATTGCCTGGACACGTCATTAAAATGAACTCTGTTGCAATGACAGGCATTAGACAAAGATGCAAGATTTCATTTTGACTTTCAATAGGTTTTATAGGTTGAAATAATTCTAGGATTTGATCTTCAAGTGATCTTTAAAAGCATTCAAATGGGAAGTGTTACCTGAGTGACGGAACAGGCCACTATATATGTGAAATCAAGTGATAATATTTTTCAACTGCTGCAGTGTTTCTATAATCTGATATGACTTGAGTTTTCTCTCAGAAGATTCCTTTGTAATGGCAGTCTGAAGAATGAGTTTACCAGCTGTCTAGGTGTTGTGGTTTAACCCCAGCCAGCAACTAATTAACTCTATCCCAGCTGAAACCAGGACAATAGGAAAAAGCATGTTTGTAAGTCTTTATTCATAAATCTTTTTTCTTATTTCATTCTCTGCTCTGTATCTCTCACCTAGTCAATAACTGCAGCCCTTCTTTTCTTTACTTTTTTTTAAATATAGCTCCGCTGTTAGTAGTCCTTCCTGAGTTTGACCCCAGAGCTAAGTCTCCTTCTCTTCCAGTATTTCTGGAAATCAGGCAAACAAATCACTCTTGATTTATGTGTTAAAGTGCAGCAGTTCTACTTTCTATGGGTGGAGTACAGGAGGAGGTTGGAATCCACTTTATGAGAATTTGAAGGAAAAAAATGTATCAGTAAGAGGATCAAACTGGCAGATGCAGACTTTTTTCACATCTCTGTAGTGAGCCAACATTTAGGATCCCTTTGTACTAATGTGATGGTGGTTTGGTCTGGTTGAGAATGGAGACCAAATGGGAATAGCTGTGCATGAGGATGGCATTTTATCAGAGCAGATGAGAGGATTTTGTGGTAGCAGGAACATGAGATGAGGAGGGGCCAAGTGATGGTTGGATGGTAAAATGCATAAAAAGAACAAAAAGTATTTAGATACTGTCTGGTTATGAAGACTTAGAAAATACCTAGACTTAGCAAGTGGGAGGATAGTCAGATCAGCCAAAGGGCTGTGAAGAAATTTAATGAAAAATAAATGTAAACTTGTAACTAAATGTGTAATGTTCAGGGTTTGGTCTTATGTTCCCTGTCCTTCACCTCAGATGCAATAAGGAGAATAGGGTTGTTCCTCAGCACAGTCTTTGCTTTTTTATATATTATTTTTGACTACTCCAATCCTTGTACGATGATCAGTGTTGGTCTCCTGAAGTGGTTTTATTAGTTAGTCAAAGGATTACCAGCCCTTTCTTTAAGCCTATCATCAGAGCAGTCTTCAGGAGCTGACAGAAGGGAAGAGCAAGGGCTCTGAGTCAGCATGTGGATTCAGAGTGAGAACTGTGCCACATCCTCATGGCCTGAGTCTGGGTGGGCTGGGGAGATGCCATGGTGTATGGCTGGGCTGAAGGGAGGGGGGAATGTGAGGGTGAGGAGAAGGTAGAGCTGGGCTGGCTGACTGAGGTGCTCTCTGCAGGGTAGGGGGCCTCTGGGAGCCCTCTTATAGAGAGCTCTTGGCAGTTGTATTTTATCCTCAATGCAAGCCTGTCAATTCAGGGCATTAATCACTTTTTTAATATTTTCACTGTGTAATGTTTTCTATGTTCTGTCTATACCGCATTAGTGTTTCTGCTGAAAGACTGGACGACTTTGGCTGAATTTGGGTGGCTCTGACATCAGCTGTGTAGAAGCAGCCTCACATAAAAGAAAAAAGGGCTATTATAAGTAGAGAGTTTATAAGAATGCTACATGTTGATGAGCAGTAATTAGAGCTGGGAGCATTTTGAAAACATTACTGATGACTAAGTGTCCATTTTATACCTCTACTTCCCAAATTCCCAGTTGGATGGGAGTTTGTTATTTTTAACTGTAACTACTTTTGGCACTGAGTCCTAATGGATTGGAATTGCACTTAAAATAATTGATATTTTTAAATCTTACATGCTCTTGTTTTAAATATCCTTGTTATTTTTGAATTAGTGAGAAACTTGAATTGTCCCAAACCTTCCCACTATCAGTTGCACTTCTTCCCAACTTTCTGACTAGTTTCAAAGAGAAATCAGGTTCTTGCTTTTTCTTCTGCTCTGCTTGCCTGCATTCACCTCACTGCTGATCTCCCTGCTCACAGGCACAGAGCCGTTCCAGCTCAGTGATGAGTGCCAGTCACGACAGCGTAACAAGCCAAAAGTAGTAAACTTGCTATGAGAAGCTTACAAACCTGGAAGTGCTTAGGTGCCAGAGTTTTAAACTCATTGCGACTTTATTAATGACACCCTGGAGGAAGAATATTTTAATAGTAAATACATTCAAACAGATTTGAACTAAAAAAGTTGGATTTACTTTGTTTTGGTTGCATGTGTACTACAGCATTATCAGGAGATGATTTAGAGCAACAGTGGTGAGCTCTTAGCTTGGAGACTGTTGAACTGAAGGTTGTCCATGACTGAAAATGTTTTTTCCAGCTTTATGGGAGCTTTCCCTCTCCCACCCCCTGTAGCACTTTGCATTTTAAAAAGAGCCGTGTGTTAAACAGCATTTGTTGAGCTTACTGAATAATCAAATATGATTTCATTTTTTTTTGAAACCTTCATTCCTGTTCTGCTTTTGAAATGACACATGTGCTAGTGTGCTATTCTTCTCCCTGGTAGTTTCTACATGAAATCTATTTTCCCAGAGAAAATGGAATCTTTGTGTCTTTGTCTCCTCACTATCTTTCAGGCATGTTTTGGCAGGAGCTCTGACTGTCAAGACATTGGAGAGGAGGGGCCTTGCACTCATTTGTCATCTTTTTTTGCATCTGTAATTTCTGTCCACTCAGCAGTACTGGAGGGGCTTTAAAAAGGGGAAGAGCTCATAGTTTTGGAAAGTCAAACTCTTGACAATTGCCAGACTGTAACAGTTTGGGAAAGGTGGGGGTGGGGAGAAACTACAAATGTTTTGGCTAAAAACAGCTTTAGGTTTAAGGTTTTAACAACTCTCTATTTAATGTAACTGCATGCCTTTTCCCATGTATCTGTACAGGTGATGGTACTGTGTTTATAGACTTGTTTATTGTGTGTTGATAAACTGGCTTTTATTTAACAGTGATGAAAATTATTTCACTGGTGTTCAAGACCTGGTTGTTTCCAACCAACAGCTTAATTTAAAACATTTAAAGTCTTCTCTAACTTTCGTCCTAATCCTCTGCTGCAATCTTCTTTCGCAGACTGTGCGCTTTCATCTCCTTGTGTAATGTAACCAAACAGAAATTAGTTAATTTTTTTTTATTAGAAGGCAGATCCCTTCATACTAAAGAAAGCATTTTTCCTCTTCAGCTTTTTATGAAATATTAATGTTGATCTCTCTTCCTTGTTTCAGTAGGCTATTTAAGTTCAGGGCTCATACTGTGAGCTGTTAATTAATCAGTGTGACAGATGAAGAAAGTATCCAACTATGAAAGAAAACCTTACTTCAGTGACTAACAATAAGGATGTGAGCCTGAGTGATTTAAAGGATTTTTTTTTTTTTTTTTTTGTGAATGTGTGATAAGGAGTCTTAACCTGTTTGAGGTAACGATGGTTTTTTTACTCAGTTTGTGTCTTTGCACAAACATTAAAGGGCTCATCAATATTTTGTCTTGAAAAGTCTAGACAGCAGTTAAAAGAGCCTCTCCTACAGTTTGAAGAGATCCTGTTTCCCATAATTAATAACAGGAAGCAAGTAAATAAGGCTTTACTGACAAATGAAAATGCAACAGTAACATGTACCCAGAGACATTAGCTTCTAGCTGAGAAATGTAGCTGAGGTCTGTTGGTTTCAGTGTACAGGAAAAGATTGCTGTGGAAGCACATTAGAGCTTTGCTGAAGTCTAATTCAGTTATGTGATAGCAGACTAAAAAGTCCAAAAGTAATGATAATGCATTTTAATTATTGAGAGCAATTCCTGACCTTTGTTTACATCTGTGTTATAGTCCAAGAACCCTTCCCTGTCATTATTTGAAACTCTTTCAACTCAAAAGGAGATTTTCATGTTTACTTAAAGCTACCAGAAGGCATTTCAGACATTTCCTGGAACAAACTGTATATATGTATTTTAGGAAGATAAGAAATGAAAGGAAACTTGAGGAAAAGGTTTTAATTTTCTTCCTTTTGAAGATTGTATTTTCCCTTCAAAGATACTTTTTCAGAAAGTAGATGGAAACCTTTCCCTCCCCCTCTCCAATTCCTCTCGTTAAAATTAGTTAAACAACAAAAGGGGAGTTAGATCCTCGTCTCTTCTGTACCAGTGTAAAACCAAAGCAGTGCTATTTATCTCACTGAGTTGTTAAGGTCATTTCAGTAACTCCACATCGCAATGGCAAGAATTCAGTCTTGCCCTTGCCTGCTATACTTACGACTTTCTTTGGTTTGGGGGTTACATTAAGGGGCTGGGGGGAGGTTGAAGGGGGAGGAGAAGGAGGAGCTTTCTGTGTGTGTGGCTGGGGGGCAGTTGTTTTCCTAGGGAGCAGCAATGACTGAATGCAATATTCAGAAGCACTGGAAAGCACATTTAACTCTGTGTTTTTTCTGGACCTTAAGTCTGAGCTTGTTGAATTATGGGTTCATTGTCTGGTATGTTGACTGGATGATACAACTGTGTAATATAGACTATATGTCGTCTTAGTGCTGACCTTGAAAAGAGAAGAAAAGTGAATCTGTTTCACTGATTCTTAGATAGACTGGACAGTAAATTCCTACTTTATTTAATTTACAGTTAACTACTAGAATTATTTCCCCCCCCCCCACTGTAGAAAGCTCAACAGCTCATCTACTAAAAATGACAAGAGAGGCCAAAATAAGCCTGTTTGTAGAGCTAATGTTTTTCATTTTCTGTACATTTTAGATGATTAACAGCTGTTGCTGTACAGGAGCATGGTGATGAATACTAAATAGCCCATCCATAAGGCATTTTGGAAGAAATTCAGTAAATTCAAAGAAGATATCCCAACATTGTATCCCATACCTTTGTTTATTTTTTCTACTGACTGTAGCTAATACTATGAAAGCAACAGACTATATCCAAAGAGAAGACACAGTATTTACAATACCTTGTCAGGTTACATGTTTACTGGCAGATATTCTTTTATTGTTGACTGATTAAATGGGAGATTTGAGCACATGTACCTCACTTTAGGCATAGGCTTTTTCCATTCAACTCAGGGGGATTATGTATTTCCATAGCTCATAACCGGACGTCTGTTATTTTCTAAATGCATTTCCCTTCCCTGCTAAGTACTGAGTTCTTTCACCTTGAATCATACACACCAGTATCCACCTAGACTTATGGCTTTTAAATGAGACAGCTTATGGAATACAATGCTACTCGACCCAAGTGCTTGGGTTCTTACTGCAAATAAATATCTCAGATGTCACTTCAGATGACTATTGTAATTGGAAAAAGTCAAAAGACAACTGTTGAAGGTGTGCTTTCAGGGTAACTATAAGGTATTATGTCAAGCTTTTTCCCTAGCTCAGAACTGTAATAACTAGTCAATTCCTGAGGGAAGTTTATTGTGGACAAGGTACATTTTCTTTACCACAAAGAAAAGTTATATTACACAGTAAAGCTTTGAAGAAAATTGTGTGAACTCTTCATTTATTTGGGACCTTTGAAAATCAGGTGTTTATATACTGCATGTAATAGATCTAGGGTTAGAAATTTCTCTAATTATGAAGAAAACAATATACAAGTTTTTTTAATAAACAATTTGAATGTCTTCAATTGCACATCTGAGAGAGAATTTTCATATCAAGCTTAATCTTTGTGTTCAGCTTTTGATGTGTGTTTTGCATAACTAAGAAGGAAATTTTCATGTTTAGGGTGCTGCTTTTAGAAAGAAAGGTGATCTGTCAGTGGAGAGTTTGAATTATTTGAATTGCCAGATTATACATTGCTAGTGTGTGCACCGGTACATGTAGATTGTTTAAATACATATTTCAGAGAGATTAACAAGTATAGTAAATAGTAGAATAGTGTAAAATGAGGTTCCTGATATAGACCCAGTTTAATCTAAAAGATGTTAATATGAAAAACTACAGTCCTAACAGGACTGGATACTGGTAGCAGAATTCTGTTATCTTAAACCTTATAGGTACATAGTTTCCGACTGAAACTCTCTTGATAACTAGCAGTTTCCAGGATATTATCTAGACTTCCTGTTTATTTTATGTGATATTCAAAGTATCATCTTGTGCTTTTTTACAAAAAGGCTGTTTTTTCTAGGGTATTATCCAAAGCCCACTCTGTTAAAATTGCAAGGTTCAAAGTTACTGTAGGTACCCTGATTATAACACACCTTATAACACAATATTTCTTTTTGTCCTCTAGGATTTTTAATTACTCTGAGCATATTTTTCTTTGTGTGTTTCTGATTGGACCTGATGTATTCTTTCTCCACCATTTTTAAAGTAATTTTGATTGTCTGATTTACTCAAGGTTAAAGAGAAATTTTTCTCATTCAGCAGTAGGCTCCTTATAAGAAACCTAACTAGAATAAAGTGAAGAAAATTGCATTTGATTCAACTTCAAATATTAAAGTTTCTAATTACATTCCAGACTATTATTTAAGTATTCTAAGGGTTTATTTTTATAGTGGTTCACATTAGGGTGGGAACTCTTCTGCAAATCCCTTTAATTCAGAGAAGCTGCTTATTTCTTTTAAGCAATAACGCAATTTTGGCACACAATTTCAAGAAGGTATTCCTATTCATCCTCCTTGTAAATGAAATAATGATTGTATAGGTGAGAATACTGTAAATTACTCTAAATGTGTGAAAGTAGGTGCACGCAGATGGCTTATGACTTAAAGAATTTGTCTGAAATGCTACTTTTACCATGACTAATACTGGCCAGCCCTTGGAAAGTTCACCCTACTTTGTGCAGGAGCTCTCCAGGCTTGCCAGCAAGCAGTGCAAAAGAAAAAAATGTTCTGGGCTACCGGCAGGTAATAAAAACTATGGATTGCCAATAGGATATGTGAGTGCAGGCATTTAATTCTCAAAGGTGTTCACTTTAAGAGATTCAATTAAAAAAAAAATGCCTTAGACTTTGGGTTTCTTGTTTGTAAAATATGGAACAGGAGATACCTGCTAACATTAAAAGATTTTTAAGAATTATTATTTTCTGTAAAGTGGCAGGCACTTATTGCTGCATTTATTTCGGCAGAAAGAGCTGGCTGATGTTATAGAGTGGAGAAGGCTCCTGGTTCTCTGAAGTCTTTCTCTCTGTCATACATCCTAGAAGGGGTTGAGGAAGAGGGGTAACATCCTGGGAGTCCTCACTGTGCTCTCTACCATGACAGTCAGTAGTAGTGTCAAAAAAAAAAAAAGAGAAATGCCAATATACTGAATGCTGATTCTGGAGGGAAAGACTCTTGTTTTACATACAACAATAATTTAAAAACAAAAAGTAAAATTTCTTGTGATACCCATTTCAATCATCAGAGACTGAAACTGACATGCACCACTGTTAATCAGAGGAGAAAGTAATAATGTGTAGTAAGGAGTTGCATTTTTTTGGCAGCAGAGGAGTAAGGGAATACCTGCTGTTATTATTATTTCTTGATGTCCTAGTTTAAGCTTAGGCTCATCAAATCAGTGTGTATCATGTTCTTACTCCTTTAAACACAACTACCTATATTTTTTTGAAAAGCCAGGAGGTGGGAATATGTGATGATGAAACTGCATTTTTGGTTGCTTAAATGTTCTCATAAAGATTTTTGTAACTACCTTGGCCTGTTTCTTTCCAGAAGCGTTATTTCTCCCAGGAAACCTAAATGTGACCAGTTAAATAAGTGGATTTTTTTTATAGTAAAGCATCTAGGGAGACAAAATAAAGGCCAAGGATACTTTCCTCTTCCACTGCTTTTTTTTTCCCTGAATGGGGATAATTTTCCATGCTCACAAACAGCAAGTTCTATTCTCTTTTGTAAGTAGCCAGCATTTTTTCCTTTTTTTTTTTTTTTTTTTTTTTGAAAGTTCTCATCTTTTATTAGCTTGTATACTTGACATAGGTGTAGTAGAAGCCTTCATTTATGATACAGGAAGGAGTTTTGTTAAATAAGAAAACCACATACTTTTACACTTTTGCCAAGCTCTGTACAATACTTTTTCCTTAAGTAAAGTTAGTATAGGAAAGTGGACTGATATGGCAAGCTTGCTTCATGAGTGCATAAATCATACTATTCATCAAGAAATTTTTAGTAAATTTTGTAAATATTTTCTTTGCAGCAAGTCAAACAATATTTTGGTGCATGCAGTTGAATCTTCCTTTTGAGTAGTATGGTGTACACAATACCTTCATTTTACTAATTAAATTAACATATACAGACATTACCATGTAAATGCTCCATGCCTTCAAGTTAGGATGTGAAATACTTTTCAGTGTTTCTCCATCTTGTTTCACTTCCAGAATTTAAATCTGTTCTTCACCTGTAATAAGGTCATAGTTGGGAGAGGAATAAAAACCTATGGGGGCATATATTGTTGCACACTGTGCTTTTCTTGGTTGAAAGAATTTGGCCTTTGATTCTGTTCCTCTATCAGAAGTTGCTCTGATAATGGCAGAACAGCGTGTGCCCTGGCAAATATTACTGCTGCTGCAGATACTAAAGCATGCTGTAGTGACGTTGGTTCATTGAAGAGGTTTTAACCGTTAATTTTAATTCTTTTAACTAGAAAAAAAGTTTTAAATCTGTATTCAGCGAAACCATTGTACCTCATGACACTGAGATCCGACATTGCAGAAGAGTGCTATGACTCTGCATTTTGCATGCTTCTAGGCAAAATTTCTCTCTGCAAACACAAGTAGCACTTAGTAAACTGAGACCTACTGAGTTCCTTTTGTTACTTCATTTGATTGACTGTTAATAGCATTTTTCCTCTTAAATGTGTAGTTATGTATCTTTTTAGTGATTTCTTTAAAATTGTTATACTGATCCTTCTGCCTTAAAATACGTAGAGAACCTTTTACAAAAATCCACGTTAAAAAAAAAATCAACAACCTAAATTACCAGAATTATTTGAAGTATATGAAAAGTACAGTGCATTCAAGTTTTACTGATTTTTTTTTTTTTTTTTTTTTTTTTTAAATCTACAGATGTCTAACCTCGATGAAACTCCCATCAAGTAAAATTTGAGCCCAGAATAAATTTTAGTCAATCTCCACCTTTTATTCCCAAGCACGGCGCCATATGCTTGGCTTGCACTAGGTAGAGGAAGATATAGATTTGTTAAATATTTGCATAGCTCTCTTTTAATCATAGAAAACTTTCTAATTTAATGGGGTTTATTTTTTTATTGGACAATATTCCTTTTTTATGATACTCTAATAAACAACCAGCATTTTTTTATCTTGTGAGGAAACTTTCTAGTGTTAAAAACCAACAAAAGCAAGTCCAGTACACAATTTGCAACGAGAAATTTCTTTTAAGGGATTTGTCTTAAACATTAAGATAGCTCAAAATACATACAGGTTTTGTACTTAATAGAATTTTTTCTTCATTCTACACCTCAGACCAATCTTTACAGGTCCTCTCAAGCACAGGTCCTCTCAAGTCCCCACCCCCCCTTTTTTTTTTCCCTCAAGTGTATATAAAGTATATTCTGCTGAAGTCCTGTGAAACCTGGGGGTTTTCTCTGTGAGAAGTCCCCTGCAATGCCTGACATCCAAACAGCACAGTTCCCTGACTCAGAAAATGGCAGCCTGCCATAATTTTATAATTGAAGATGCTTTTCAACAAGAGTAGCATCTCTTAAGCCTTGCTATCTATAATACTAAGATGAAGGTTTCAGAGACCTGGGAAAAGGTTATTAAGTGCCCTTTGTCAGCTATGCATTTGCTTAGCTCTGGTCATAAGCAGAGGCTAAGAAGATCCTTATCTTGTCTGGTTTGTTCCAGGTATCACCTATTTTGTGATGGCAGAATCTTCTGGCAGCAAAAGAATTATTTTAAATACAAAGCTGACTCTCTCGTTCCTTTTTCTCTTCCCCTCAAAATTACACTAAACAAAGTCCAAAAGTCATCCTTCCCCTCCCCTAAATAAATCTGCATGCCTCTTAACAATTGCAATTCCCTTTTAAAATACCTAAAGTGGATTTGGATCTGGGATGTGATAGTTCTATTATTAAAATAAACTACTTTATCTGGAGGACTGGTTAGGGCATTTTTATGTTTTGTTAAATGGTTTTACTGGATATTTAATTTGAAAAGTTGGCATAAGTAGTTGTACTTGTCCAAAACGGACTAAAAACTTTTTACTAGAAATTATGTAGTAGGTACTGCGGCACACAGGATTTCTTGTGAAAGTTCCCCACAAATTGTGCATTTAGTTCTGTCTTGGTTTGCCAATTATGCCAAGCAACTTTGATGTACCTCTGACCCATTATATTAAACACTAAACTTAGTAGGAGGCCACATTGTTGTCATGCTTGTATGAGGGTGAGATAAAGTAACATGAATCAATGTTGAATACACGTGATCACTGAATGCTAGATTGCTAATTTATATGAAGTCCTTCACATATAGAAATGAATCACTGTATACCATTCATTGCTTTTTTTAACTGGCAAACTGATAAATATTTCATTACCACAGGCAAGCAGAAAGCTCACTTTTTCCAGCCCACAAAACTTTGACTTCAAAACTAGTTCTGTTCTACATTAAATTTCATTGAAATTTAGGAAGAATGAAGAGATCTGTCTGAAACAGTCAATTTGCTGCTGAATGGGAAACAGCTATTTTGGAGTCAATGTGTCTGGTTTTGACTATAAATTCCCTTTTAATCCTTAGAAATGTTTTCCAAAGGAGTTTTCTTTAAAAATAGTACAACCCCACATGAAGTTTAACTTCATGAATCACCATCTTCCAGCTTGACAGAAAAGCTGATATTCAAAGACCGCACTAGTTGTGCATTAGGAGTCAAACATGAAATAAAATCTTCTTACGTTTTTGGTGAGAAGTGACACTTTATCCTTGAGGCAAACAAACTCACTTCAACCTGCGTGGCACATCACATCACATTCCTAACAAGTGCACTGACGAGGCTATAAGATGAAATGCCACTTTCTGTTAAGTTAAAAGTAGGACACTTTTTTCCATTTCTGAAAATTCTATCACTTCATATAGTTGCTTTTGCAAATGAAAAATGTCAAGGGATGTGTACAGAAGTGGTTTATGAATTACAGAAAAGCAGCTTATGCTGAGTAGTGTGGCACAAGAAGATGCCAAGCATTTCACGAGGAGAGAATGCAGCACAGTCATGCAGAGATTACAGAGCCCACAAAATTTAGTTATGCTAAGTCTCTCATTCTTAACTAGTGAGGAGGATGAATAAAATATAATTATGGCTATATTTTTATTTTAGCAGGCTCAACAGATATGGTGACCAAGATACTTACAGTACCTGGACAGCAAATACAGAGAGAGAACATATGGGGTGTGTTTAGTTTTAACTTCATGGTTTTATTGGTATCCTGATCTAGATTACTACTGCCAGGTTTTGAGGGTGATATACAACTCTGTGTATGATAAACCATATAGAATTGCCTAGATTTCTTTGTTACTGTATAGCAGTGTCCAAAATAGTCTCAATTTGCTTTTTTTAATAGTACAAGGAGTAAAGGGAAATAATCTTAACATACGTTCCCACAGCCTGACAGTCGGGGAATAAGCGAAGAGGAGTTTCTCATGTTACCTCATTCTGAATCTGGAACAGGAGCCCAGATGAACCTTGGTCTCCTGCTGGCTTCACCAGTAACTTGCTCATTCCTTCCCCAAGAAGAAGAGGAAGCTTTATAAAAATGTTTCAATCAATACTAATAGGTTTTGTTTATTAGATATTTTAATGAAATTCCAGGTTCTATGTTGGAATTGTGTTCTACATATGGCTAAAAGCAACTAAAAGGCTCGCCCACAGAGGTAATGGAATGAACGAAGAGAATTTTGTTCTTTGTTCTATAGTTTGATAAATTGCCTTGTTATAACGTTTTTTTTGTTGTTGTTCTAATAGCTTTGAAACAATTTTATTTTCAAGAGTGTGAATCAGTGGAAGAAAAACAAAACTAAGACTTAAAAACAAGAAATAAGATGCAGTGAGGAATGCAATTCTACCTCACAAAAGCTTTCATTTATAATAATAACTGGAGATGTAATTAGCTTTTTTTGGAGTGTTTTTCAGTCCAGCTGCATTAGACAATAGTCTGACTTGTAGTTAATACATACAGACATATCTACTTCTTTTTCTTTGCATTGCAGCATGTGTACTTCCCTAATTGGCAGCTTGCCATTTATATGTGCAGGACAAGACTGTATTAGCAAGAGGGAGAGACTGAGGTTTCCCAATGTCTGCAGTACACAAGTATCTTGGTTACATTAATGAAGGGAGATGAGATTTAAGTTTGAATTTAGTTATTTGGATCATAATGCACTTAGAGCCTCCATAAGGCTAGCTGTGAGTTACAAATCAAAGTCCAAGTTAGAATTCAGACTGCCCTTGCAAGACTTCATATTAGGACCACCTGTTAGTTTCAGTTAATGATGGTAGCTCTATGTGGATATTCAGCAAGAGTAGATACATTTAATAAAGCCACTTATTTTTCTCTTAATGCTGAAACTTAAATCAAACTGCTGACATACTTCTCCTCCTCCCCCTGCCCAAATGCAGAATAGAATTGTGAAGGCATTCTATTTTTTATGAAGTTAAACATCATAGGTAGGAGCAAGGCGATTGAATACAATGTTCTAGAAAATAAATACTCCTTACTCCAAGAACTAGAAAATTACCATTAGTATCCCACACTTTCTCACAAATCAGAGAACTGATGTAGTAACAAGGGTTCTATCAGACACTGTACTGCTGCCCTTTTAAATGGATGTATTGCTAATCTTCAGGATCATTTGGCACCAAGTTTGTGTTGTCTAGCTAGGCCAGCATGGTCTAACTTGGCAGTAAAGCATTTGAATGAATTCTGTCTCCTTTGGAAACTCTTGCTACATCTTAAGTGAAACCGATCATGAGTAGAACCAACTGTAGCTCTAGATCTTGTCTGAGAAGTCAAACATTTCCACTATAAAAAGTCAAGTTGTGCAAAATGCTTATATGGAACCAACAAGACTTAACCAACTGCCTAAATTCTAGAAGGCAGGATTTTCTTTTGTTCTTTTTAAGCAAGGATCTTGCATGCTTTTCATGTCTTAAGGCCACAGAAATCTAAAATCTTTTAAAAGTGCTTTCAGGTAGATTTGGTTTAGGACTTCAGTTTCCTGAAGTCCCTTTTTTTCAGTGTCCCTTTTTCTGTTTAGTGCATGACAAGTGCTTGTAGTAATTCAGGTGTTACGGATGATGGAGGGAGGTACCTAACATTTTCTATGATAATTACAGACAGAAAAGTATTGTGTATTTTGGAGACTCCGTGCCTGCCAACATAAGGAACTGAATGAATAGGGTTTGAGTACTCAAAAGCAATGCCTTTCTAGACAGAGTACTTGAATTAGACAAACAGACTCTGAAGACTCTTTGACCCAGGCTGTCTGCTATAGCTTGCATAAATCTGTGCTGAATGAGTATTCAAGGAGAATTACTTGAAAACAGTTGATAGAAGTGTTGCCAAATGAAGCGAACAATTCTCTTAGTTCTGTAAAACCAAGGTGGTCATCAATGAACATAGTATTTTATCTTATCATGAATTAGGGAGTTCAGTAACTTCCCTGCTGTAATCATTGAATCCTTACAATCCACTGGTTTAAGAGCCTATATGATCTCCATAGGTTTAAATAAAATCTCCAATTGATACAGCTAACCTTCAACCCAGCTTTGCTGTGAACTTATCCAGTTCCTCTCACAAGGAACTTATTTGCTTCCATAAGTAAACTGAAGCATATTTCTTCCTCCTTTGCCCCTTCCGTTTCCAAATACAGTAGTCCTGATCCTCTAGATAGGTTCTGTCAACTGAAACACAGCAGGTAAACAAATTTTCCAGACAATGCGAAGTGATCTTTTAAGCATCATCAGTAGCCTCTTAAATACTTTTGATTTAGGTGTTGGTGTGAAAATTCTGATGTCATGCAATCTGCTTTGCTTTTCTTGCCCACTCTTATCTAACTTGCATCACCCTGTGAGCTGGCTGGTAATTATGGTGATACTACGGAAAGGATACATTTCAACAGAGTTCAGAAAAAGTTGGGTAGTGTAATTTCATCTCATTTATGAGTCTCTACAGAATTCTCTCTGTCTTTTCTCATCAGCCAAATCTATAATGTCTTGTTACACAGCTCTGATTCTGGCTTCACAGTTTTGAGGATAAACTAGTCCCTCTTCCTGGTCCAGTTCCAGGGATTTCTGATGAGAAATCAAATCTTCTAGAATCTTAACTCCAAAAATAAAATGTGAGTTGAGATGCAGCAATCTGATATAAAAACGACACGATCACACACATTGTGTAAATTTTAAAGCATGTTTGCCCTCCTTCATTCCACTAAAAAGATGTTTCTCTCCCAAATCCCTGTATTTACTTACCCATCTTCTTGCCCTAACAGGCAAAATCCATTCACTTTCGCAGTGCTCAAAAAAAGGAATTTAATTTTACTAGGTGGCTTAAAGGACAGCTAGCAAATACTCAAATACCTACTTACATTTGAAGTTTCTATGATTCTCTTTCAGTCTGAAATAAGTTTTATTAACTTTTTATGAAAAGCCACTTACTGAATATTTGCTCCTACTAGCGATCCTTTAATAAATACAGAAAATACCTGTTAAGATCAGTCTTACAGGACAAAGGGTCAATCATCCTTATGAAGAAATAAATGTAAAAAGTGTTTGAATAAGATATGTTATTAACTGAAATTTGAATTTTTATTCAAGAGGATAAAGAGAAATGAGATGTTCTTTAAGCATCACTGAGACAGATTAGTGCTGGTCTGTTGAAGAAAATGCTTACTCACCATTTGTTTTGAAGAGAGACTGTAGATTTTGTTAATCTCAGTGAAAGGTAGAGTTACTAGCTCTGGAAGGCAAAGATGCCCAACTTTCATTTGCCTCATAGCAAATTTCTGTGTTTGTTTTTAAGCAATCTGGAAGTAAGTGGAGGATGAAAATAATGAGTATTCTCATAAAAAAATGTCTGTCAAGGTTGCTTTTCACTGCCATGTTTAGGAAATGTGTTCTTGATTTATCAAGATAGGTATTATGATAGGTAAGAATGGGAGTGGCACTATATGAGGGACACATTGTCTGCTTGTCATTCTTAGGGTAAGATAAAATGGAGACTTTTCTGAGGCTATGAGAAATAAGTTTTCAGTACATGAAAAGTTTTTACTTTTAACTAAAAGGTTGAGTTCTACAGTGCCACCATCTTTTAAAGATTAAATCCACATGGCACTATATGGAATACAATATCCATTGTTCATACTTCTTGAATGACTTGGAATCATGTGTTAACATGATGAAACCAGATGGGATGTTCAAACACTAAACTCCCTTCAGTGCTAGCCAGATGTCTTTTCTGGAGGATGGGGGAGGGATCCTTCAAATAACAATTTCAGAAAAGATATTAACTATCAACTTTAGAGCAATTGATTCAAGTGATAAATATGCTCTATTAATTATTCAGTAATTGCTTTTCTGCTTTTAGATAAGCTTGATCTGATCTCATCTTAGTTCGTGGCTTCAGATATGGATGTATCATCCGATCAAAAATGGTTTTTGTTTTTTGTTTTTTTCCCCCAATTTAAATAAGTAAGTAAAAGTAAAATTAACTTGGCAAGTATACTGGGAGATACAGGGTTTGCTTTTGTGGCTCAACTAGCATCTTACAAAGAAAAAAGTGGAAAAAAAGGGCAGTAGAGAACAAAGTAGGTAAGTCAAAAGTAAGCTGCAGAAGGTAGCACTAAATTAAAAAAAAAAAGTTTGCCAAATGGTTAGCAGTCACTCAGGTTGCATCTCTAAGTTAGATTAACAAATGTTTCTATAATGAGCCAGCTACATGGGTAGCTATGTTTGCAGAAAATGTGTTGCTATCTTCTTGTGTCTTAAAAAACAAACCAAAAAAAAAACCCTCTTCAGTTATGCTACCTTTGACCCTTACACAAATTCCACTACAGTGGGCTTGCAGCAGTGTGGAGAGACTGTAAATATGTTTAGACAGCTGGTACAGTCTGAGGCCTTCTTAAGGAAATGGAAAACAATACAGAAGGTCTTCATTCAGAAATATTCTCATATAATGAAGAATGCCCAATATCTCTTAATGCAGAATGCGTTTTTCAGTGAATCTTATTGCTTGTCACGAAATAAAGTACTAGTTTTCAAACGGAACAATTGAGAAGTAGGTCTGCCTAACGTTTCTCTTTCATGCTATGTTAACCGCACTTATTTTACATTTGTGCAGTAGAAGAAATGCCAGCCAAGTTAGGTTTCTAAATTTAAAAATACTGGATGACAAATCTTTGGCAAGGAGGGATGCACAATTCTAGTCTTCATTATGTTTGCCATCTCCTGTTGTAGAGAGCTAAGGAAAAAAGGAGCAGGAAGCTCATTAAGATCTTGTAGCCAAAGGCCACAACCTCTTCTCCCATAAAAGTCTCAAATTTTCTTAACTGTCTGCTCTCTCTTTGCAAAGTCCAAAACACGCAGTGAATCCTGAGGGCACCCAGTAGGAAATCATTGCTGTCTGGTCTGTGTAAATCCCAAAGAAAGAAGAAAAGGACATAGGCACTGCGTAGTGTGTTACCCAGCAGAGAGGTGCTGGAGGAGAACAGAGTAGAGAGCTAGGTCTTAATACAATAAAAAGTTTGTGAATTCACCCAAGTCTCTCTGGTGATTTCAATGGCCTCAATGTTCTCATAACCTGTGTATGCAGGGCATCAGTCTCCTACCAGGAGTGTGTTGGAAACACATGATGGAATCCTAGCCCATTGGAGCCTGCTGGGATGAAGCTAAATGTGATTCCCCTGGGCTAGCTGCTACAAAATGACCTGCATGCATACAGGCATGTTGCCATGTCCCTTGGGGAACCAACTCACAGTTACGCAGTCAAGAAATATATCCATGAACTTGATACACATTCAGTGTTAGTCCCTGTTTCCTTTGACCTATTTCTTTCTCAAAGTTCAGGAATTCTTGTTTTGTACAAATTTAAACCAGTCTTTCAGCAAAAAAGTCTTAATTCCTCTTTGAAAAGGACATGAACTTTAGCAACTTTTTAAGTAACTCAGGTTTCACTTCCTTCATTAACGTGACCAATAGATTCTAATTTTTTTTTCCTATGGGAAAGATCTTAATTAAGTTACCCAAATTTTGCCCCTGAGCCTGAAAAATTCAGCCACAATACTGGTACTGATAGAATAGTCTTGACGAATGGCTCTCAAAAAGGTTATGTAAACTTTATTCCCTGAATATATGTACAAAACTGGCAGAGGATATTGGTTAGAGGATCTTTTTTCCTCTTTTTTTTTTTTTTTTTTGTGATGTGTTTTGTAGAATTGAAGTGTGGATTTAACCATAAAATAAACCAGTAAAACTTAATAATAATAAACAAATACAACAAAAAGATAAAGTACATGAGTCACCACTGAGGTGAGGAAAAAGGAAGCTTGGATTTGGAAACAAAATGTCAGATGAATCCCACATATTGAAGTAACATTGTCCCATATTTTGACTTACTGAAATTTTATTAGACAGTGCTTGCTTTACTGTACTATTTTGTGTTTTGAGGAAATTTGTCTCTAATTTTTCAAGTAGGAAACTTATGAAAGAGAGACTAATCAGAATGTAAGCTGGTTATTTAAGTAAAATACAAAAAATCTCATTCTATCTAGAATAACTTTTCATATTTATGCCAACCTGTTCCAATTTTTACATCTTTACTTCTTACACCCTCTTTGCAGAGGAATACAGTGATTCAGGACAGAGTGGTTTAAAGAAGCAGGTTGGATGGGGGTAGAAGAGATAGGTAAGAAGCAGCTCACCAGTGAATGGATTTCACAAGGGGAATCTGTCTTTAGTTTTAGAGTTTAGTGAACTAATGCTCTGCAGCGCACCTGAGCTCTGATCCTGATGGTATGCAGGAATGGGAAGGAAGGATTTCTTCTCTTCCATGTCTATGATACATTAGGAAGTTGTTTACTGGAAGAAAATTGTTTTTTAAGTGCTATGCAAGACTGAAATATTACATAGGAATTACAGAAGGAGACACCTGTTTGGTTTTGGGTTTTTTTTTTGGTATGGCTTTTTTCAACTGACTTGGAAAAGAACTTTAAAACCAAGCACAATTCAAAGATTGTTTGTTTTAATTTCCTTTCTTCAGGTAAAATGTGTAGTGCAAGCATGAGGAATGATTGTAAGTTTGAGGATGAGGGAAATGCATGTTCACAGAAAAAGCAGGTTCAGCAGACAATTTCCAGTATTTTAGGTGCACTTATTGTGTGTGGAAGGGACTGGTTTTTCATAAGGGTAAATGAATCAAGATACAAGAATAGTGTCCTACTTCTACCACGCTATTTTTTTCTGCAGATTTCATATGGTGTATAACAATTGTAAGAACTAAGTTTAGAATTTACAGGCAATAAGCTTTTATGTAAGTCTTCTCTGAAAGACTTGATTTTGATGTTCCAAAAAAACAGACTAAATGAATTTATATTTGTTATCTATTATTTCTCTACTTAAATTAGAAACTTGACTAATTTCAGTTTTATTCAATTTTATACTTGCAAATCATTGTAAAAATCAGTCGTTTACAAACATTACAAGAACTTAATCTCAGATTGTAGTCCTGAAAAAGATTTATAGTAGCCACTGAAAGCAAGACAAATGAAACCACTTTTTCCAGGGAAAGGATTCTGAAGTTCTCTAAGTGTAAATACCCAAATGGCTGCTTCCACTGATATACAGCAACCTCAAAAGTGATGATCTTGATGAGATAGTAGGACAAAACAGTGTGAAAAATTACTTTTCTGTTTATTTCAAGTCCATCTCTTCAGTGCTATGCATTTCCTTCACAGAAACAATGTCTGTTTTCAGTCTACAAAAGTCGTTGAATTCTTAGCTGTGCAAAAAAATACAATTATGACAAGTACACTTGACCTTCAGTGAAATTAAGGAGAGCACCACCTGCACTAAATATGTCTTGTAAACAGTGTCAGGAGCAATGGGATACAGTCTGGCTTGAGATCAAATCCAGTTGCATAGCTTACTACAATAATAACATTTCAGGTTGCTTTAAAGTTTTGGCTTCTAATTGTACCCTACACTTAAACAAGGAGTGTTGGTGAGTTGTTAGCAGCTGCACTGAGAACAGGAGCATTCTTTGTGCTGAGATAAAGCTGCCCAGCTCTAGAAATAGTCTGTCATGCAATAAACAACTTTTCATTATTTTTTTTCTTGATTCTCTTGTAGTCCAAATATTACAAATGAAATCAAAGAACGTAAGAAAACTGTTTCAGGGCACTTCCCAGGATATTTTGATCCCTTGCCCTGTGCCTACTCCTAGAATAAACTAGTATAGTAAGATCCATGTTTTGTTTTAAAGAAAAAACTCTTCCAAAACTGAACCCCTTAAAACTATCTAGATAATGAAGATGGCCTAAATTAATTTATATATAGATGTCATAGGGAAACAACAAAGTATTCTTTAGAAAGATACAGTATACTGTAGGCTGCTTGTCATATCTGAAAGACAATCCAGTAAAATAAATGCTTTATTCCAGACCCAAACACATTTCTGTCATGGAAGTTCCCTAAATGTAAGCCCTCATCAGACCTCTTTTTATGCAAGTCTCACCTTGAAGTAATATCATACCTAGAAGAAGTGTTATCCTGGGTTATTTTGGCTAGACAGTTCTGACTACTGAGGTTCTCCACAAAGAGTACCTGCTGCTATTCACCTCTTAAACCTATACTTTTCTTCTTTTCTCTTCTTTCAGCTTAATGAAAATTTTGCAGTGTAGTTCAGTGAGGAAGGAATGTGGGGGAAGTCAGTTAGTTATTTAAAGCTTTTAAATATCTAAATCATAATTTCAAAAATTTTTTAGGCATACGTAGCTGGCACAGATTGCATATTGTAGGAAACATGTACTGGACAGTCTTGTATTTCCAGTAACCTTTATACTGCTGTTGTACAGAGTGCATTTTAGTACATGGTATCATGCGGTGGAAAACTTATGGATCTTAAATGCCAGGTCCATATCTGAAGCAGGCATCAGTCCTGCAACATAATATGAATGGGGAGAACAGGTCCCTTGCCCACAGTGGGACAAAACGCCCATGGTAGGCTTTTCAGAAACAACATGAAATCTGTAATGGTCTCGAAGATGATGGTACCCAGATTATACTTTTTCCCCAGCAAAGTGAAATTGCAACCCCTCAAAAATCTTAGCAACTGTCTATTAAATATAAGGCATAGATGAATAAACATTACATATGCATGTGCTGTCTTATATATTATCTGCATCACTGACAACTGTAGAATTTATAGCATCTCATATTTAATATACATTTTACTACACTCGTTTTTGTAAATCAAAATTTAAATTATACAGACCTTATGTAGTTTAGCTTTTTTATTATTAGTCTGTAAAACTGTTGTGTTTTTCTTTAAAATTCATATCAGTCCCAATATAATTAATAACTATACAAGAAATCAATTTATTTCTGGGAGAAATCAGCTGAAGTGCCTTGCTGTTTTGTAGCAATGGGTTCTGGTTTTGTCTCCCATTTCCATAGCAAAAAGAATTAATTTGAGAGATCAGTAGCATTGTTGGCATACGTTGCATACTCTTCCTATAATTCACAGTGCTGGGGAGTATGTGACATGAGTTTAAACTTAATCTTGTATCTTGTTATATAGAATTTTGCAAATGGAATATCCTTACAAAGAAGCTTTTTATTAATTTAACGCAGTAATAATTAAAAAGGGAAAAATGCGTAAAACAAATCATTGCGTGTACTTAGGATAAAAAAAGGTGCTAAGCTTTGATACTGGTTGTGTGTAATGGATGATGTTGTGTAAAATGCTGTGTGCACTTTGCAGTGTGTGAAACCTGCACAAACTTTCCAATAATGTTAAAGCACTTGCAAAAATGTTGCACCTGGAGCAGGGAGGAGTGAAGGGGGCAAAGGTCAGCATTAGGCATTAAGACACTGACTAAACAGACTTTACACTCGGTGAAAAGTCCAGACAACCCCTGCAGTGTCATCTTACAACTCTGGTTTTCTTCTTTTCAGGACATAGTAATCCATAAATACACTCAAGTCACCAGCAGCTTAGCTCTTCCCCCCTTACCCCCCTTTTTAACTCTCCTTTTATTTTTAATTCTTACATAAAGATCTGAAATTTTAACCCTTTCTATGTCTTTTAATCAACCTTGGGAACTGCTTTTCTTCACTGTTGTCATTCGCTAGACTTCTCATCTTTTTAAATCCTCTTTTTTGCAAATTATACTCTTAGAAAAGTGGTTTTGAATCAACTAAAAATAATGCTTGAAATCAGTAGCACAAATTCAGTGTATGGATAAGACATTCTGGGAAATTACCAGATATTTATTTCTAAAACAAGTCCATTATCAAACTCTGTAAACAAATCCATCCTTTTTTCTGAAGCTTCTTAACCGGAGACTTTATGTAAAATATTTCATGGGATGCAGTATAAAATTTGTTTTTACAGCCTCTGAGCTTATTTTTTTGGATAGAGGAAACCAGTTGCAACTGGCATGCTGCAAGAAAATAATCATCTTGCTTGCTATGGTTATGGGTTTTAATAAAACAAAACAAAACCCTCACAGTTTCTATAAACTGGAAAAAAAGTAGAGGTAAAACACAAAGAGGTGTTTGTACTTTTATCATACGATTAAGTCTTTCAGTTTTGCATCTATTACACTTAGTAGCTGAAATCATGAGACCAAACTGATTTTAATAATTTTATCTGATCCCATTAGCCACATCCTATAGCTTAAGAGTCTGGATAGACTCCTAATATAGTCTGGAGCCTTGACAGTAAAAATAGGTTGGTGAAATACAGCCCATCAATTGCACGTAACCGTGCACATTTTGCTGACTTCCTCTCCTCGTTCTGAGCACTGCACAAGGCCGTACTTCCATGCAGGATATTTCCCTGTTGCCCGCTTCACGCTACACCAACCCTTCTGCAAACCCGCTGTGATGACCAGCAGATCTGCCACATTGCCTTTTTCTTAATTTTTACAACTCCTGAACAGCACTGACACAAGATAGCTGAAAGTCTGAGTATTTCTCTCATACTGTGCATGAATATTGATTAATAGAAACATTCAGCAGAAAATGATTTTTTCCTTTTGCACAGAGATCTCATACTTGCTCACTGAGGGAAAACAAAGTTTCCAGTTCCATGTGCACAACACCGTCATTTCAGTTAGTCACAAAATGGCGGCCTGAAAAAATTTTCCATGAAATCTTATGATTACTTCAGGCCTACTGATCTCTGTTCCTGTGCAGTGATTGTTAGAGTTGCTGCCCAAGTGTTTCTAACTCAGTCTGTTCAATGGTGGGAGTCAAAGAATCATCAATAGAAACAGAAAGGTGAAACTGGCACCACAATTTAATGACTGCCAGCGAAGGTATTTACTTCTCATGGCAAAGGGTTCTGTAGAAATTGAAGACCTATTTCAGCAGGATGCTTTAAGCATGTGCCAAACTTTGAGCACAGTGGTGGTTTGCTAGATTGCCTTTGGGATTTAGAAGTAAGAACATGCTCAATGCCATTACAAGATCAGATCCTTGGTGCACAAATACTGGAGGTAGTAAATGTCTAGGGCTCAGGTTTGATACTCCTGGTCACATGGTGAAGCATTTTAGCCTGCAGTTAGTCTCACTGGTACCATGGGACAGTCTGTTAAATAAGCCATTACTCTACAGGAGTCAGCATTTTAGTGTTAGGACTTGCATGACAGCACTTTATGTTGAATAGAGAGAGAGCATCGTTACAGATGGAGTAGTGTCTTCCATTTATCCTATATTCTGAGCTTTTGTTGCATGTTAGCGAAAAATAAAAAGTGAATGTTCAAGTACCTGAAAAACTTACGAAAATTAAGATAGAACTGAGTTATGTGAACCTCTTGAGAAACAGGCTTTGTATCTTGTCTAGTTATAGAAATACAACACCAAAAATGATCTGATTTAATAATAACAACAAAAGCCTATTGTTCTGTCTGGAATTTTATGTTCTTTTCAAGCATGTGAGGTGTCTCCAGTACTCTTTGCTGTGGTATCTCAATGCCAACCTTGCAATAATAATCATAAATTCAAAACCTGAATTCTACTAATATGATGTAGATGAGAAGTCAGGCAGTTAAATGATTTGCCCAAGGCTACAAAGCATCTTCCTGGACAGCTGAAACTAGACCTTTTACCACATCTGCCTGGCCAGTTCCAAAGTCTGTGCTTTGTTTTATGTTCTCAGGCATGTTTCTTCACGCACATGTTACTTGGACTGCATGCAAAGGCCATGCTGCCCACTGCATTTTCTCCCGAGTTGTTTTTCACCTACATTTAAAAAGTGACTGGAGTTTTAATGAAAACCTGATTTAACTGAAGAAAATGCTATCTTGTTGAAACCATTTTCGTAATTATTTTTCAGAAATTATTTTCCAGAGCTGTTTGGTTGTTTCTTGATTCAAGCTTATAGTGATAATCTGAAACCATCAACCACTCAAGCGTAATGTTAAAGTAAACTGTGAATAGTACAGGGAATTTGTACAAAATAGTACAGGAATAATAAATCTGTTGCTGATTTTTTTCCCCTGTGTAAAAAAGGAAACAAAAAAAACCCCAAAACAACAAAACAAAAAAACCCAAACAAAAAACCAAAACAAAACCAACCAAAACCAACCAAACTTGCTATGTATTGCTTTCAATTCATCTTCTCCCCTACGCCTGCCCCCTTCTTCTAAAGGATTCATTTTACCCACTTACCTTATCCATGGGCTATGTAAACATATGGGTAGGACCTTGTGCATCTTTTACATTCTCTACTTGCAAAATCTCGATAAATATTGTTATATTACTCCACAGATATCTCACTAAATCCAAATAGACTGTAATGATGTCATCTGTGTGCATATTTCTGTAGATAATGTTTGTGTGTGATATATACAGTATTTACAATCTGTACTTTGCATGTAGATCACACAGACACAAGTGAGACTGTGATCACCAACCCACATAGCGTAGGTGGGATATGTGTGTGTAAAATCTATGTAGGCAAGTTAATAGCAATTGAAGATTACAGATGTTTTAAGGGTGAGCATTTTGGACAGTGGAAAATTATAATTTTTTTAGCATTTTTAATTTTTTTTAAATTTGAGAAGTACTATATTCTTCACATTTTCTGACTATTAGACAAGGCAAAGCAGTTTATGCTTTAATTCACAGACACCTTTATTTTTGTTCACTCTTTTCCTGAGGGTTGTTGTTTGGTTTTTTTTTTAAAGTATTTGGCAATTAAATGATGCTGAGTACCTGTTTGTCTGGTGTGTGATAGACATATGTATTCCTTGTTGCATGCATTTGTAAGAGAGGAACTTGCAATGATTTTTGCCTGAACGTAAAAAGATTTGCTGCTGTACCAATAATATAAATTAAATATTCTTAATTATTTTAGCTCATGCTAGAAAAGATTCAGGACAAAGGGGAGATTGATGCAGTGTGCCTTACAATGGCCCTACTGATTTCTCTACTGGCCCTTCCTTTGCACATGGTCAATTAGAATTGAAAATCCTGTGCTGATTTCATTCGCTGGAATTTTTAAGCAGGTCAGGAAGAAAGATGTTATTGAAAGGAAAAGTCTCATCTAAATAAGAAAAGAACACGTGGCCATCTGGTCTAACTGTACCATGCCGAAAGTCATTTTGGCTCAGCTGTAGTTTGAGCTTTGCAACAGTTTGCCAAAATATCAGAAATCTGTTTACATTAAAACACTCTGTGCTTTTTAATCTATAAAAATGCAATGCGCAGTTCTCTTCCTATCTGTAATGCATGAGCTCATTTGACCCCGTTACCTTATTGAGACCGCCTATGTTTCTGGTAGGCACTCAAGTTACTTCTGCTGTGTAAAGGTGTAAGTGAAACAACCAATCTTTTGAAAGTTTTGGAAGTAATCCTGAAGACTTCATTCTTATGACTAAAACTTGCAATTCTGCTTGAAGTAGGAAAGGCTCAAACAAGCAGATGCAACAGAGGAAGTATGGGGGGAAGAGGGGAGAGGAGAGTTTAAAAAAGGAAATTAGAACTTGAAGTTTATGTGAGTAGCACCGTGGAGTTTGCACAACCAATTGGAGGCCATAGACTAAGAGATGAGCTGTAACAGACATCAAATTTTTAAGGAATGGAGTCATAAATATGCATAAGCTTCCGTGATTGCTTTGTTTCCACATTAACTATTTAAAAGTTTAAAGAAGTCAGCAAAAAAAATAGGTCAGAATTTTTCACTTTTAGGTAAATAAGCTCTTTGCTAAAACACATAGCTCCAAATCTTAGGTGCCTGGACAACAGCAGCTGGATGATAATGCCATATTTGCAAAAACACTGCGCATTTGTATCTCCTGCCTACTTTAGTAAAAGCTGCTGAACACCCAGTGTTCACAAAAACCAAGAAAACTTACTGGGAGAAGGGGAGAGTGTTGAACTAAACATGGAGGCAAGAGCCCTGTATTCATATGCTCAGGTTTAATGCTTAACTCTTAAGTGATTATTCATTACTGTTGCATTGACAAACAATATATAAACTGCTAGTTAAGATATCCCTTCTAATACAAGCTAGTGTGTAAATCACTTCTGAAGCTTAGAGGAGTTGATTTCTGTAGGATTTCAGTCTTCAGGAAATGGATAAAAATATGGATAAAAAACTTAAGAAAATAAGTCAGCACTTCCAAACATAGCTGCAGGCATTATTTTGAAATACATTTGTGAAACATAAATGACAAATTTTATTTTTTCCAGCACAATATGCCAGGAAAAGTAGAAGGGAAATTAGCACAATAATACTAGTGAATTTGTGTATATAGATGTAATTTACAAGTATATACTTCTCATATATGACTGTTGTGTTGAGTTTGCTTGTACATTTCATATAAGGTATATAAAATGTTCCTTCAGAAAAGTGTTAAATATCTTGTTTAAAAAAAAAAAAAATACAGGAATACAAATTTGACCACAGCGCTCAATTCATTCTCTTCATTTCTCTGAAATCTGCTTTCTAGAATCTTTACCTTGCCTGTGGATATTGTTGCCTCTACATGCTATCTTTTCTTTGTATGTGTCTGCTGCTATTTGGAAAGGAAGGGGTTTTTTTTAAGACTGTATTTGTGGGATACCTATGCTGGGTTCCTTTTTAAATAGTGTTTATTAGCAATATTAAAGAAAAAAGCTAAAAAAAATCCTATCTTTCTATCATGATGCCTGTTAGTGTGACTAAAATACAGTTTAAGCCTTTTCAGGGAGTAAATTAAAAGCAGTGTATGTGTGTGTATGTGCATGTGTGTTTAAAAACTTATTTTCTTTTAAGTCTTTTTCACACAAAGTCCGTATTGAAAAGCAAAAATTAAGCATGTGTATCATACCATACCAGAAGACAGTGCAATTCCAAAGAACTTTTAGAAAATAGGTCCGCACGGCATACATTTAAAATTTAAGCAGAATAAATGCTTTGAATGTCCCTTTTTCCTGTACGTGTCTGCTAACCCCACCCATAGCCACACCAAACGGAGAGCAACTATTTTGGGGAGTCCTGCATTCCCAAGACCAACTTTGTGGCATGATGACACTGGGCCAGTCGGTGTTCCTCTGGGCTGTGGCAACAGGAAGGCTGGCGGTTGCAAGACCAGCTAACTAGTCCCCTGCCATGCTCCCCTTCTTTGGTTTGAAGACAACCTACTTGTAAAGCATTTTGCTGCTGCCTTGTTTAAAACTGCCACAAAACTGCCTAGGAGATCTTGCTAATCTCTCTAAACCCAAATATGTTCAAGTATTTCAGCTAAACTGCCTTTCAGATGTAGGTCTCTGTACACTAGCTATTTGCCTTTATGTAGTATATTGTATATGTATACAAAATCTTTCCATAGTATTTGAGAGCTACACAGCAATTATGTAAGTGACGCATGAACTTAACATAAAATACTGCATTGACTGTAAAGCTAGAGTAGAAACCACTGTAAAATGAGAAACAGTAGATGCCCTTAGTTACACTGTGTTGGAAAGTGTGTGCACATATGCATATGTTTCGTGCAATAATGTGCATATATGTTCACAAAGTTTCTTATTTCATATTTTTTGCGAATCACAATGAAGTTGAAACTGAGCCTGGCTGACATAAGGAGGAAAGGCTTGTGTTTGTCTTTAATCTTTCTGCAGCACGGTTCAGACTTCTGTCTGATTTGCACATAGCAGAGCAAGGGGCTTGCCATGCATTGCGTGCAGGCTCCTTGATTGTGGAGGGGAAAAAAAAAAAAAAAAAATCTGGCTGGAATCCAGACAGGCGAGCGCAGTGCTCTGTTGATCATTGTGTCTAGCCTTCAGGTGTCTCAGCTCACAGTGGGCGGCGGTTGGGGGAGGGGGAGATAACAGGAGAGCAGACAAAGAATAAAATGGTGTATTTAAAAAAAAAAATCATATGTAAAAAATTCATGTCAAATCCTTTTTTAAAAAATGCTTCCTTTAACGTTCCTTTCCCCACAGAGGGAGCAAGCAAACATCTGCCCAGGAAGATTTATTTAAGCCATAATTAGTAGCGTCTGGAGTCTTTCAACAATTTCTCCTTATTGCCCTTAATTTTTTTTTTTTTTTAAAAGAAGTCTGCTCGTCTTTCACTTAGAAACTGTTTTCACTTCATGCTTTATTAGAGATCCAGCCTAGCCAGGACCGAGTCAGATTTCTATTGTCTTTGCTTTTTCCCTTCTGATCGTAGTTTTCAGGATCTAACTTTTGGTAGGGGAGGGGGGAGGGGGTGTGGGAAGGAGTATGCAGGCGGGGGGGGAAGATCTTATTAAAGGTCTTATGAACATGTGGGGGAAAAAAGAGAGCAAAGATACAAATCAGTGCTTCTTATTATACAGTTATCCATTTGGGTTCAATTTCTTTTCCGGAAAAGAAGAAAAAAACCCCTCTCCTTTGTCTGTTGCTTCTGTTTGAGAACTCTCATAAATCTTGCCCAGAAAGCAACTTGGGCTTAAGCAGATCTGGCCAGCAAAGCTCTGGGAAGCAATTGTAACGTCTCTTGCTATGGATATTCCTTCTGCCCCCTTCATCCCCGCTGCCCCCTCCACCCTGACCTTCTGACGTTATGCTGCAAAAAGCCCCACACCCTTTCCCACCCCACCAGGATTCTGAGTGAATGCAAGCCGTGATCTAGAGGTAAAGTTGCTTATCAAAAAGCCTCTCCTCGTGCTGAGCGAGTCCAGATATTACACTAGTTGTGTTTTTTCAGTCCAGCCATAACCCTTTTCTAACACTCCCCTGTTGGTTCGCTTCTCCCCCTCCCCCCGTGGAAGGGGTGGGATGGGAACCTTGCTCGACTTCATTGTTCCAAATGTAAGAGCTATTTGCCCCAAAGTGTCTTTGCTGTCTTTCATAGCTAATTATAATAACTGTCAGATGTCTGGAAAGTCTGGGCTGCCCTTGTTGGCGGAGTTAAAGTTTGTCTTTATTTTTTCCCCTTGGGGACAGATCAGGCCTGATTAGACACAGAGTACAAATAAAAGTGAACAACGTACGTGTGTAGGGCTTTTTGTCTTTGTTTTTCTTTATGAACAAAGCAGCATGCTGGCTATGTCAGGAAGCAGTGTGGCATGCAGCGTGCATGCAGGCACTGCCCTGGAGGATAACTCTTTTTTTTTTTTTTCTTTTTTTTTTTTTCTTTTACTGAAGCATGCAAGAAATATTTCTGAATTTGAATAACACTTTAGATACTTGTTCATCTCATAAGAAAAAGTAACCATTGATCTAGTGCACGTAGCATTTTGACAATTTTAAGAGATTGGCTTTTCTGGGTGAAAATAAAAATACATAGACCCAGTACTCACAGTTTTGTTGTGCTGTGCAGGTCGTTGTCTCCTTCTGCAGAGACAAGGAGGGTCAGAGGATGTCAAGGGTGCAGAATCCCAGTTTAATTCAGGAGAAACGTACAAATGTGCTTCCTGAAGTCGCCTGGAAGTCAGCCACTTGTGCTCAGACATCCCATTGCTGCTCTGCACGCTATACTATCTGCAGTTCTGAATTGAACTAAATACTGCCCATGTGAAAGACAGGGGAAACACAGTCATGTGGGACACACAAATCCACTCTATTGGCTCCGAAGGCACAACTTCAGCATTCTTGCATTTCCACCATTGGTTAACAGTTCAAGCTGAAACAGTCTAGGTCCTCCTAGTGAGTCCGTTTTCCCTTTATGTGTTGAAGAATGACTGTAGGATTTTATAGTGACAGGATTAGTTAGGAAAGGGACTGAAGTCATCCCTTTGACTGAAGCTGGTGGGTGGGGTTTGGAAGCTGTGCTTTTCTCCTGTTGACGTTTTTCCTTTTTCTGCCCGAGTTCTGTGTGTCAGGAAATGCTTGCAGTTAACTTGGGCAGCACAGAGAAACTGAAGTGACTTTCTTCAGGTTCAGGGATAGGGACTTGACTTTTAGAGTAACACACTGTTACAAACCGTACAATGATTTTTACAGAATAACTCTATTCTGTCTAGCTAAAGTGGGGTTGTTTTCTCTTTTCTAATTTTTTTTTTTTTTTAAGCCTCAAAAGGGCTATATCAGGATCATATAACTTGAGCTTTTGCACCATATAAGCCAGGCAAATGAATCCAGCAGTTCCAAAGCCTAGACTAATAATTTGAGTGATAACAGAAAATAGATTTTACAGAACTATTGGATCTCTGGGGAATATTATGATGTGGTCATAATAATACTTTGAAGGAAGCAATGAATTCCATATAATTGCTGATATTTGGTCATTTTGAGAATAATGAAACTATAAAGATTAAATAGGAGGGAAGAAGATTGACTATTCCTTGTTTTGGTGTTCTGTCATTTGCCTGATATAGTTACGCCAGCGTGAGCAGTAATTTGAAACGGTACTCAAGTCATGTGTGACATACTTCTCCAATTAACCCTTATTAAAAAGACCTTTCCCAAATCCCACATGCATGTTTTCCTAGAATCACAGAAAGTAGAGGGATGACAGATATGTCAGGGTTTGTGTCCATCCTCCTCTCTGGGTGGGTTTATTTCCTTTTCTATGTTTCCAGGGCTTTGTCTAGTGTAGCATTAAATACCCTGAATGTGTGGCTCCTGTTGGTGGACTGGTTGAACTTTGGGCCTAATTTAGCAGTTGAAGGGCTTAACTATACTTGGAAAATTACTAGAATAATTATTCTGGAATAGTAAATCCATTATATGCCTGTGGTGTACACAATGCCAAGCACAGACAGACTGCAATGCTGGCATTTGTACTAGGTACAAGTTCCTATTCAGCAGCTTATGCCTGGCTCTGGGTGTCAGGACATCTTTTTGTTTCTACTAGTCAAGCTTGTTCAGACCACCTTAAAACAATGCTTCTTCCTCTTTAGAGTTCATCCTCTTAAAGTATTTATAGACTTTTATCATCACCTCACTGACCACCCTTGTCATCACTTAGCGGAACACCATATTCCAGGTGTAGCTGCGTAAGATATGGGAACGTTCCTCCGTAGCCTGTGACCTGGTATCGCTGCAACAAATCAACACGTGTTTGCTCAATATGTGAGCAGGAAAAATATATATCTTAAAAATATACTTACACACCTGACAAACAGGATTTTAAAGAAGATGAATACACTACATGTTATACTTTGAGTTAAGAAGGCGGCCTTGTAAGGCCTTCTTTGCTTGTAAGTGCTAAGAAGATACAGAGGGTTTACTTTTCTTTAGCAAGTTCACTTAAAAATAATGTTTAGTAATAATATATAAAAGGTGGGGTTTGGTTTTGTTGTTGTTTTGTTTTTTAATCTTCATGAAGAAAGGTAATTGGCTGGTTTGGATAAAATAACGCTACAGCAGTAGCATCAAAACTTTCTCTCCTCCCTCCGAAAATGTTTTCAGCTCCACTGGGCTTTCCACATCTGGACTCCAGAACACTGAGGGGAAAGAACTGAAAACCCTGGGAGACGTTTTCTTTTTTTCGCAGCGCTGGTGGTCTTCATAATTTTGGTTACTTTTTTTGTTGTTGTTTAATTCAATTAAAGTGGGAAGAAATACTAATAAAAGAAACCTTACTCCAGAGATCAGTAAACTCTTTGGTTTTAAGACCAGTACATGGTCTTGTCTTAAATACATCTTTTTCATGAATGTCAGTTTCTGATTTTAAAATGCTGAAAAGCTATTTAAAGAGAGGGAATAAACATCTGAATTCATTTAGTAATGTTTAGGTCTTTCCTCAAATGAATCATGAGTGAATTTCAGGAAAATTTAGGGAATCTGGAGTAATGATTATTTACCTGCACTTCTTGAGCCATGAATCAAAGACTTAGGTGATACAAGCAGACATTTTTGTGACTCTTACAGTATTTCAGAGACCAAATTAATACTTGGCATCATTGCTGTCTGCAGAGAGAGAAGTAAGTGCATCTTTATAAGTATTCATGTGTTTCAACGGACATCTTATTTTCCATATCATCGCCATTGAAAAGAAATCAAAATGAAGACAGGCTATATCACGTTCCCTCTCCTTGAATAATAAAACTGCTGCTTTCTCCATTATTGGTTACTAGAGAATTCATGACTGTAAGAGACAATGAGAGCATCATAAAATTACCACTGTGTGGAAAATAACATTAATTTGTAAATGCCATCATTGTGATGACGCTTAAGATGTGAGACAAGATGATGTTGTACAGACAGGGCTGTCAGAGTCTGAAGACCGTACTGTTACTGCTATGTGGTCCTCTATGACTCCATCCATTGACAGAATAGACTTCTATTTCTGGTTTTGGGCTAGGGTTTTTTGAGTTTGGGGCTTTTTTTCCATGATCTAGCAAAGATTGGTAAAGACACTTAACTTCTGCCTAATAGAGGTCCTGTTCCTAAGAATTTTTCACTGTCCCCTGGCCAGGAACTCTAGGAACTAAGAGACGACTGAAGTAAGTTAGAAATGGTAGTCACTAAAACAGCTCTTTTTCATTCTTTGGAATTATTGGTGAGCATTTGGTGTGAGGGGAAAAAAGTAGGATGGCTTTGATCCTCTTGTATGGGATGCATTCCCAAACAAGTTTACAAAATAGTTAGTGATTTTTTTTTTTTTTTTTTCCCTTGTGTAAATCAAAGCTCATTGACTGTTTAGGGAGTGGAGGAGATTTGCCCCTTGGCTTCTTTTTAGCAGTGTGCTACATTTAGAAAGGCAAAAGTCACATAAATTTTCTTTCAAAAACACTTAGAATAAAGGCACTTAAGCAGTTTGTGTGTTGATGTGTCGCATTATATAAATGGATACTTCTGAAAACATCTTAACTGTTTCCTTAGAAAATCAAATACAATTCTCTTGGGTGTATGATGTAGATTTTATGTTGTCCAGAACTTTTAAGGCTTTCCATTTTTCTTTCTATGGAAAATACTTGAGCTTTACTGTATAGACTCTGAATTTGCTTGCAACTTTGCCAGAGAATTCTTGCTGTTCTTATACACCTTTGCTTTTTATAATTCATCAGTAGGTGGTATCTGCTAAAGTTTAAATCTTATATTAGTCACTGCTGGTAAAATCCCTCGATGTTGGTAATGCATAAGAAAAGAAGAAATCAGTCAAAAAAACCTAGGAGGTACTGGAGAAGTTGGAAAAAGGCAGGGAAGAAGCAAAGTCATTGAAAATCTTTGAGAGCAAGCAAATGGACATAGGGCACCCAAAAGCCATTTCACGGAGTGGAATTACCAGGGCCTGGAAAAATGCACATGACTTGCAGTGTGTCCATATATTCTGGAAATGGTTTTATACCCTAGTTAAGAACAGCCCTAAGCTAACACGAGTAGTTTTTCAAATGCATCTGGTACAGGAGGGCTGTGAAGGAAGGTTTGTTCTCATCTCCTGTAGCAGGAGGAGTGAAACTAGCTGAAATGCTGTCTGAGCAAGTCATCTGTGCTGTACATTAACCAGCTAGCCAGGCTGCAGTATCTACCATTTACATAAAGAAAAATCACCGGCAAAGCCGTTAATACCTGATTGGGGGGGGGTGGGGGGTGTTATGTTTTGTTTGTGTGTTTTTTTCTAGCCAAGTCTTTTCTCATTTCTCTGTCTCCTCTAACATTTTTGTAGATAAAATAAATGAACCCACATGAGATACTGGGAAGATTTTCAGCAGGCAGAGAGGAAGCTGGTATCCCATTACCAGTGAAAGTCAGAACTTATTCTTGTTTTCTCTGCAGGCCTTCCTTCAGTTTAGGGTCAAGTTTTGCTGGATAGCTTAGATAACCTGGCTGCGATTTAACGACTACAAAAACCATCTCAGATTCAGTAGGTTCCTGAACTATATGTACTGAAATTCTTGCATACTTTGAGCTATTAGTTGTTTCATATTTATAAATCTGATTTTGGTTACAGGACTGTTGGTGAGGAATTCAGATCTTATCAACATCTCATTCAGGTGAAATCATAACATTAGGAAAAAATCCAGGATTTTCAGCTAATCCATTCTAAAATTTTTACAAGTTTATACAAGTGAAAACTAATATAATCCATTAACAACCATATTTGTAGGAGAAAATTTCTAAGTAAAACAGAACATTATGTAAACAGTGGGTTGGTGACTGCAATAATGTTCAGATGAAATTGAGTGATACAAATGTTTTAGAGCTTGGCCATATTTAGAATGCCATAGAATTATCATGTCCAGAAAGATTTGATCAACAAAGCTAGAACTAACCATGCTTTTAAGCTGATATACCTCAAGTTTAAAATATATAAAATCCCTTGTAACCATTAAGGTACCATTGAAATGAAAGATACTTGAACAATTTTTATAGCACATCTGCATATTGCAGAAAGTCTGGTGATTTCTTTTAAATGATGCTTTCTTTTTCCTGGGCTATTTCTTCAATTTTTATTGAATCCTCCCATTTTTATCCCTTTTCTTTGGTCACTTGTTCCCATAAGTCCTTTCAGTATAAACAAATTGTTTTCCCTAAAATACACAGGCCTGAAACTTGACTGGTCCCATTTTTACCAAAAAAATGAAGGACTTTGTAGGGGCAGTCTGACTTGGTGACCATAACAGCTCTTTCTCCCTCAGACTACTATTACAAAGTTAGGTAGCTTTTTCTGGTTTCTGGTAAGTTCTTTCATCCCCAATTACCCTATAATAATATATAAATATATATACCTTATAAATTACCTATTAAACTGTCATTTCCTTATAGAAGTCTGCAACTGGCACTTTATATCTAATTTCCTTCTGCTGTAAGATATTCTATTAGTTTCAGAATCTGAAACTTATCAAAATTTTGTGCAATCCAGTATTTAGTGAAGAATGGTAGTATTTAGCAGTTCACGTTTCAAATGTAGAAGTCTTTTGATCAAAAAGTCATATGTGGTCTAATTTTGAAATTTTTTTTTATTGAATAGTCATTCCCTGGGATAAATAATCTCTCTTTTCACAGAGGAAATACATGAATGTTTAAGTATTTCACACTATATGTAACAAAATTAAATAGAGCATTCTCTCCGCTGTCTCACCCCCTACAGCGCTGTCTGCAACAGAAGTGCAGTATTATTGGTGAGATTAAAGCATCACAAGGAAACAAGTCATGAGCAGTTGCAACTTCTTTTTCAGTAAAAATATACTAAAGTTAAAATATATTACAACTTTTTTTCAAAGTAATGTATTGTTTGGGGACCAATATAATAAATCTTGGAGATGATGTTTCTTTTCCAATAATTTTGATCTAAAGAGATGTCCCATTTTTTGACTCATTATTCTTGTCTGGTATCTCAGTCTTTTAGGCATTAAGATAGGTAGTTTGCCCTCTTTCTGTTTCAATTTTGGGTGGTCCTAAACCAAGATAGTTTCAAAAAGGATTTTTTTTTTTTTTTAAACCATCTGCTCTCCACATTTTACTCCTTAATGAAATAATTAATTTTGTTCTTTTCTTAAGGGAAGTTAATGCTGTATAAAAGTAATACTAATGCCATAGTTTTCCTTGCAAGAAGCCAGACCTGTTACTTTAAGGATGTGCATTTTTCCTCTGGTAGCTTATGAAAATTTAAATTAAAAGGTTTTAATAATTTAAGCAGCATAGCTTAGTACTATACGTTGAAGAACAGAGGAGTTTGATATTGCTAGCAAAACACTAGATGTTTCAGAGAATATAGTTCAATACTGCCTTCAGGCACTGATCTTTGCTAGGTGCATGCAGGGTAGAGATGCTTTCAGAAATAGATTATTATATAGTTGAATAGAACTGCTACTCTAGTAATGACATTTTATCTTTAATTATATATTGTATTATATATTCTATATTGATTAATTAATTTCTTATACACTAAAGACCAAAGAATTGCTTTACCAAGAGGGTTTTGATCTTGGTTAAAGAACAAACCTTTTGTAGGTGTAGGCAGAGGGGAGGAAAGTGGAGGGGCAGAGGGGGGAAGTAAATGCAAACTGCACTTGTTCAAATAATTGCAGTCACCAAAGTATGTTCTCATATTTGCTTGACACTTGTAGGGGCATAAAATCCTACCCTGAGCCCTCCTGAATGTTCTCCTACTTTAAGTAATCTCTCTCGTGGGGGGTTTTGGAGGTTTGTTGGTTTTGTTGTTTGTTTTTTTTTTTTTTTTTATAGAGCCATCATGATGGCATCTAAATATCCTATTACTGTGTCCCTCGTGCTGTTTCTTTTGTTCCTTCCCACTGTTTAATTATGGATCTCATTTGTGGCATATCACAATCTAAACTGGAGGTTTCTTGCTTGAGGGACCTTGACTGAGAGCCTGACCTTAGTGAAATCAAGGAGGAGAGTGGGTTTCAGCGTCTTAAGTGGCACCAGGATTTCACCCCTGCCTTTACTCAGGACATCTCTGGACAAAGGGAACAAGTAAGAATGAAGTGCTTGAGTATTAAGCCAATTATTTCTTTTAATTAGGACGTGTATAGAGAACTCTTAAACTGAAGAAAGGTTGAAATCTGCTGAATAAATTATTCATAGTAAATAGTCCACCCAGCTCTAGTTCTGACAGAGATAAAGCTGCAGCAGCATCAAAGTGTCTGCTCTTACAGGGTGTTGCTCTGACACAGATGTCAAATGACAAATCAACATGAGGTGAACAGATGAGTCTTATTCCCTGCCTTGCTCAGCTGGAGAGATCACTAAGGGTGGCCAAATAGGCTCCAATGATGCTCTAAGCATCCTTTAGCTGTAAAAGTTAAATAAAACTGGCCAGGAGGTAACTTTTGTAATTCCTTAAATCTGCTTTGCAGATATTACAAAGGGTAGACTACAAATAGCTTGGGAGCTTTTTACCACAGCATGGAGGGAGAAAGGGAAATCAGCAAGACCTTGTGGCCATCTCCTCTAAGACTGAGAAGAGATCTGAAAATTTAAAACAGTTTTTCTACTGGTGAAATGAGTGTTTTTAAAAAGGAGTTTAGCTATGGCTTATTTCATCAGTACTGAATTTACCTCCATATTCTTCGCTGGTCTCTGGTAAGATGTCTTTGAGACTAGGTAAAAGTGATGGGAATTATTGAAGATGTTATGAATAACTACTGATTCAAACGCCGTTCTGGGGACAATGTTCTGACTGTTCATGTTTTTGCAAAATGCCATGAAAATCAGAGTTTCCTTTGGCCTTCTGCTACCCTGTGCAATTCCTGTACCACCTGCTGAGTAACTCTTATCTTCTTAGCCAGTTTTCCATAAAATTGAGTGCTTAATCAGGGAAAACCAAAACCATTGGACAAAAGGTGGTTTAAATGCTTCCTCAGGACAGGCATGTAGGAAAGGGCCTCATTCATAATATTCATCATTCATGTAGGACTTTGGTACAGCTATTTAAGTGTATGCTGTGAAAACAGTCCTGTCTACGTGCAGAACCTGACGTGGCAGCTGGGTGACATGGAGTCGGGCAGCAGTAGCTCCAGCTCTGTAGCCACAGAGAGGAAATCAGAGAATTCAGATTGGATGCCTCTCTAGCCGCCAAGATGTCATTCATGCATTTTAAATGGCATAACACTGATAAAGGCTAATTTTGGCTGAAATAATCTTTACTGCACCAGATTTTACTTTGAGTAATGAAACAGACTGTTACAAAAAAGTATATTCTTTCACTTGTTTCTTAAAAAAGAATACAAAAATGAAAACAAGTACTGTTTCGTGCTTTTTGTCCCTCCTGTGAGACAGCACTACCTTTACAGTCTTTGTCCTGAATGCAACATTTCAAGCCACAATTTAAAATCAGTGTAATTTTGTATCAGATTTTTGGCATTCTTTTAATGGTTTTTAGAAACTCTGTGCAATGAAGTTGAAATGCAGTTTACATTCTTTTGACATAGTGAAAATCCTTATTTTGCAGTGGCGCATTTTCACAGAGTAGACAATAATTAATGTATACGATATCTTGGTTAAATTTCTGTAGCTTTTTAATTCCAGTATGCTAAAATTTCTATAAATTAGTATCTTCCACAAAAGTAGAATTATACTAAAGATTAGTTTTATCATACTGTTAAAAACTGTACATCATAGACAAACAATTCATGTAGAAATATGTGCTTGTTCCTTTGAGAGAGGTGAATAGATAAACTGTCCAAGGTACAGGGAAATAGAGCATGGATAATGCGGGTTTGAGATATTCTGTTGCTTAAGTGATGCATTAAATCAATATTCTGCAAAGCTTTTTCTTGTTAAGTTATTTACTTGGCTGCTGTCACAATTCACCATTTAGGTCATCGTCTTTTTAAAAAAATATATTTTCTTGTGGCCTAATTTAACTTTTTCTAAATACTTCAATTCCTCAAGTAATACAACTTCTTCAAATAATGACATTATAGCACTGTTTTAATGCCAATATTTACACTGAAATTCTTAGTTGGTTAATAGGCTAAGGAAAGAATTGACTTTCAAGTGAACTACTAGTTTATCTGCATGAAAATCTATTACCACAAATGAGTAGCAGAATGAATAAAAAGTGATGTTAATTTAATAAAAAGGGGAAATTCTTTAATAAAGTCCTGGAAAGAGAATACTGAAAAGACAGACAAGTGTTTCTTCAGCTATTTTAATTTTAACATGTATCTGCATAAATGGAATATATGCAGATCAGAAGTTGCTTCTTCTCAACAGTCAAAACAACAATTCAGAAATAATTACGGAGATAATCAGTGCCTTGTTTTAACAGGAGGCAAAGGTGTGCACTCAGTAAGGACACCTCAAGAAAACCTTCATCCTCCCATCATTCAAATGGCTGAGTAAGAGCCTCAGAACTTCAGCACCCTGGAGGTATTTTGTTTGTCAAAAAAATAGGCATATCCTGGATCATGAATCACCTCTGTTGTGCTAAGAATTTACTGAGCTTCAGATAACAAAATCATTTTAAACCAAACCATTTCTACAATATTTTTTTCCTTTAATCAAGATTCAAAAGGGTAAGATCACTCACTTCCCTTTGTAAACTGTTTTAATGGTCTATCATCTATACAGTGCCATCTGTGAGACAGGGTTTACATAACATGTTTAGTCACAGTGTCTACACGGGTATGTGGCTAAGTCTGCACTTCAGTTTTAGATGGTTTTGTATTTTTTTAAAGAATTTTTGAAGGAATTATAATTATGAGTGACAGCCACAGGGCTGTGCTGGGGTTTTGGTTTTGTTTTTTTTTCTTTCTGTGCAGTTTCTTTTAATTGTAAACTGGACTAAGAAACAGTTTTTCTAAAGATAATTTCCTCATCTTTGCTAAGGTATTTTATAAATATGGGTGTTCAAATACTGATGAAAACAGCCAAGTAAATGCAGGGGTGTTGGGTGAAGGAGACTGCAAAGATTAGGAATGATTAGTTAAGAAAGCAGAAGAATTAAAATGGGTCATGAGGAAAAAAACTGCAAAGTACAGAAGCTTGTAGAGAAGAGAGACTGGGAATGCCTGTGTTCCTTGTCTTTCTTGCAAGGGATGAGAGAGGTCTTCAACCTAATCTGAAGATCGAAAAATCAAATTCAGTTGTTAGGAAAGGAAGTGGTTTTTCATACAATGTGTGATAAAATTGTGGAGCTCACTGGCAAGATTACTAAGGCTAGACCTGTTTCCTAATTACTATATGGATATGGACTTTTCTGATGCCCTTCCTTTTTTTTTTTTCTTTATTCATAATCTCTCCCAACCCCATCAAGTTTTATTAATCTGTTTCTATGATGCCTTTTCTCATGCACCTTTTCCAGTTTGTGGGAACCGAATGCAAAACAAAACATCTACTGTCTTGCTATCTACTTTTCTTCAAATTGCAGAACCTTGTTAAGAAAATACAGATAGGGCAGCATAGTTATATATCACCAGTACTCTGAAAGGTTGTTACGTGGTCATTCAGAAAATAAGCACAATTCACTGACATGCTACGAAAAAATAAGGTGAATCTTGTTAACATTGCTTAGATAAGAACATTTTTGGCATGTGTCATTTCCCTGAGGAAAGCTACCATTTTTTTTATTCTTGATATCAGGTGAAAAGAGAAACAGATCTGTTCTTGAAATCTGATTAATAGAGTTTCAACTATGTAAGACATTGTACTCAGTGAAGGTAATGATGAAAGAAGTTAATATTGTCTGGAGTTAATTAAGCTGGTTTTCAGATTAATAAGGTAATGAAGAAATATTTATATAAATAAATATTACTTGATAAATAAAAATAGCAAGACCCTTTTCAAATTTTGTATCCTTTATAATCTGTTAACTATTTTGTGGAAATATTGTATTACATTTTTATTGAGGAATGCTGTATGTAATGAAACATGTAGTATGACTATCAAAAGCAGTGGAAACTCCATTTCCTGACTAGATAAAACACCTAAACTCTATGAAGCAATAGGCTTTGTAATCAAAGTAGTTGTGGAGTAGGTACTATGGCTACTCAAATACGAGCAAGCTGGATCCCATGTCAAATCAAAAGCTTTTAGTATGCTCTTAGTGGGCTAAGATCGCAAGAGGATGCCATTGCTGATATAGAACAAAATACACCAAGAAAAAAATGATGGAATTGCTGAACTGATGAGAACAAGTAGTTCCAATGAACCAAAAATTCACTAAATCCAAAAATGTAAAGTGCTGACCCCTGTTGACCTCAACAAGTTGTTAATTAGCAGAGGATTAACACCCTTTTCATGTGGTGGCAATCACTAGAAAATAATGTGCATGCATCAAAGAACTTTAGGTTCCAACAAAAGATTAAATACAAAGATTCTGTGGATTATAAAAGTGGAATCTGAAAGGGGCACTACACTGTCCAGTTTGCAATTTTGAAAAATGATCAATACCTTAGAAAATAAAAAAATTGGAGAGGAACTGAAATAGAAACATAGTTTTTAAAAAAACTTATTTCTATTGCATTCATTTCTAAATTCAGTGTCTTTAACGTTAATGCTTTACAGCAAGAGTTATTAGAGAAAAATCTGGACACATTTTAAAACATTGCCAATTTATTATAAGGTAGCCAATAAGGAAATATTTTTTCTTAAATTAATTTTCCAAAAGGGCTTTAGAAAGTTTCATTCCTGTTTTAGATTACTATGGACACCAGGTTATTCAGTAGTCTACATAAAACCATGACCTGAGGTGAATACTGTAAAACAAGCAAACAAACAAAAACCAGAATCCCCCTATTCCTTCCATTTTGAATCTGGTTCGGGCTTGCAAAGGCTGATGAGGGTTGAATTGTGTTTTGTATCAGCGGACCTGTGAGGAGTAGTAGCAACCTACAGCATTTTGGATGTTGGCATGCCTTGGGGACGCAGTGCTGCTGTGAACTGCTGGGGCAGGGAGAGGGGCAGCAGAGGGAGGGAAAGCCCCAGGCCCAGCACTGCCATCGGCCAGGCAAGCACAGCCTTTGTGAGCCCCACCGCTTTGCAGCTCCTGGCTATGTCAGGGGTCAGATGAGTAGTGCTCAGGAGACCCTCGGTACAGTTGTGACATGAGTGAGAACACACTGAGGAGCCAGAGTCAGCGTTAGCTGGGCCATTGACTGTATCCCAACAGTTGAAAGCTTAAATCACAATGCATTTCTGGTTTGGCTGACAAGGATTGAAACCACATCAACAAACGCAAGCAGAAATAAGGCATTTTTGAGACTTTTACAATGACCATAACTTTGTAAATGTGTTTCTAATAGTTTAGAATGCAATTTCAATCAAAGATGTATTGCTTTCTCCAAAAGGGTTGGTTGCTTCTTAATTCTGAAAACGTGGCTAATATTCTGAATGTACCTGTGCAAAATAGAACTGATTTCCTTTCAAGATGCACACAGTACGTTATAATCTACTTCTGTCATAGGTTTGTAGCTTTTACTCTGATTTGGACCCCTGAGGCCACATGGGTGTTGGAGAGCTGCCTGTGCGCTGTGCTGGTTTGCAGATGACACAGAGGGCTGGGTCCCTCCTGGGTTGCTCTGTATCACAACCTGTGCTGGCAGTGAAGCTGCACACCTCAGCTAAGTGGAGAATGTGAAGAAACTGAAACCCTGTAAATGTAGCTGAGAAGCGTGTGGCTTTCACTGCTCTTGTAATTGCCAACATCAGAAACTTCTGCAAGTCAGCTGACCACTGGGGAAATTTATGCACAGCCCTGGCCTCACCCAAGCTTGTGAATTACAGCATGAAGCAGTGGGTTGATGAGCACTTTCCTCTTGTTGTAAAGACCGTCTTTAATTTCACTATCCAGACAAATATCTGAGCCATTAAACAAATAAAACTCTTGGTTTGTCTAATCACTTGCAGGTAGTGAGTTCTGCAGGTTATTTATGCTGTAAAAATATATCTCTCTCTTCATAACCAGAAGAGGTAACTTTTGTGACTTCAGTTTTATCAGAAGGACAGTAGTTCTGCCATTATAGGGTGATAAATGCCTATTAGAGCATTTCTTGCTGTTTATTTTTACTTCAGTCATGTCTAGTTTCATCTTAAGTCCTTTTTCTTGTTTCTGCGTTATGAATTTGGCATATTTAAGTCTTCATGATGGACAGATTATGGAGTAATTTGTATCATGAAAGGGGAGTAATGGTGATTCCAACTGTGATTTTCAGTGCTGCATTCATAGTTGCACTCATCAGAAGGAACCTATGCTTTGACTCTCATATTTAAGGTCAGTCTTGTGGGGCTGACAACTGAGAAAAATATTTTTCAGGTAAACTGAGTGAATCAGACCTGGAAGTTTCTGAAAGATAATAAACAGGAAGCTGTGCAACTTTTAGACTCATTTCTCAAGAGGTGCAATTGAAGAGCAAAGACATTCTCTCTGTTGTGAATTTGATTTCCTAATACTTGTGATAGATTCTGTATTTCCAAGGGGTTTTTACATTATTCATTATATTCCGATGTTGACTAGGACATACTATTGGTATGTTTGGTTTGTCTGTCTCTCTCACCTGTTCAACTATTGAATAAGCATTTGAAGCCTCCTGTTGATGCATAGGTCTGCAAAAATATACCATTTAATGTTGCCCAGTTAATTCCCAGATTTTTGAAACGTAACCTGATTCAGCTTCAGACTTTATATCTTAATAGTTAAAAAGAAAATGAAAAGAGCCAATCTTCTTAAGAGGAAATTAACATAATGAGCTCTAATCATATGTAAACACAAATGGGAAAAGCTATTGGTAGCCTAAGTAACCAATACATAAATAGGAACTAATTTAACTCTTTTTTGAGGTAAGTAGGAAGTTAATTCAGAACGGGTTCATATATGTCAACAAAAGCATAACTGTGTTTGATTCTGCGTTATGGTTGCTTCAGGATTCTGATGAAATACTTCCTGTCAGTTCTCTCTCTTCCTAATTAGATAAACGTTTCAACCAAAATTCTTGGAGGGCCAGATTTAAATTGTCCTTCCAGAAAAGCTTGCATAAGCAACTTTGACATTTGCTTTCTGCAAATGTTCATGCCAGCAGAGTTGGTTATTTGAATACCATTGGAAAACAACTAAAGTCAAATGACTATTTATGAAAGTTATTGCTCTTTCAGATCTGGGAACTGAACCTAGAGAGATATATTGTGTTAGACCTTCAGCTGCACAGCTGTAACTGTTTCCAGCAAAATCTGTATTAGTGCATACTAGATTAAGTCTTCCTCTTTTTATCTAAGACAATGGTTCCATAAATACCTTAAACTACTCAAGTCATGCCTCACTGAAAGGCAGCATTGCCCTTTCCAGTAGAAATATGTAACTGGGCACAGGAGAGGTGGGACTCAGTAGAAATATGTAACTGGGGATGGGAGAGGTGGGACTTTTCTGTTCGCTAGCATAGTGTTAGAATGGTGTAAATCAACCATGAACTCCACCCTAAAGTATGATAGAGAGAAAAGGCAAGAACAAAACCAGATAAATTCTTTTTCATATGATTTTCTACCACTTAAATCTAGATGAATGTTTCATCAGAGTTCTCATACTTTTCTCAAGACTTGATAAATTTAGATTATTTTCACTCTTCAAAAGTCACAAACAGCATCTTTTGTTGTCAATAACTAAAACTCAGAAGTGCTGTCTAAAAATACTCAAAACCAATGTATGAATTTTTAAAAGATTCATGTTCCTGGAACTAAATCCCTATTTCAGTACTTTACTGTTTGTTTTCAATTCTTTCTGTTAACAAACTCAAGTGTTTGCTGCAATAACTAGAATCCACACGCACTGAGGCATGCACTGCTTGGAATTACTTAGAATAAAGATGGTGGCCACAAACATACTTGTAGGTTCTGCTGGCTTTCCTTTTTCCTTGAGCCTTAGATCAGATATGGCAGTTGTCTGAAAAGATGTGTGCTGAGGGGATGTGAAATGCTTTCCATATCCAATAAGAATATAGACTAAAAGCATTAATATGTGTGCGGTAAATGATTCTATGACATCCTGAGCCTCTCTTGTGAAACTGTCCTGCAGAATTCAATATTGAAGTTACTGTGAAATGTAGATTGAGTTCAATTACAAGACTAAGTGAATCAATTCAAGGTTTTTTTTCTTGAAGGCACTGGTTTTCATAATTTTGCATTCTCTTTCCCTGTAAAAGGAGTATCGAGGGAGTGAAGGAGCCGATTTCCTCATTTTTCAGAAGTTGAGTTTGTCATGGAAAGCTTAGTGGATCAACAGAAATAAAAGTGTGGGGAGGGCATTTGTGTATAATAATCCTACTCTTCTACTGCTCCTGCTAATTCCAAACTTAGCCCCTGCTTATCACATGGTGGGAGCTATTCTCCTTATTATTTTCCTTAATGCTGTTCATGTTCAAAGTTAGGTTAGCACTGCACATCCCATTTATCACAAACTCAGTATGGAAAAGCCATATGGTGATCAAGGCTGGGAATTGTGCCCCAAGTTTCACACTAAATGCACTTATAGGGTCTTATGGCTACTTACACTTGGTGCCCATCTGTTAGGATGGCAGGGGGCCCACTGCTAAGCTGGCCAGACAATCGCCCTTGCGGATAGTTGCCAGACAATGTTTGAGCTTCAGTGGGCAACACAGCAATGGAAAAACCATCGTTTTTGCTAAAACTGCCTCCTTATACCAACAATGGCTTCTTACACATGGTTATAATTTCTACTTCACATAGAATATATATAAAATAAAAAAGTGACAATGATGATTTCTGTCCCTTGCAGTGGTACAGGTTATATTGCAGCGAGCAGATGTAAAAAATCATCAACAAGAAATATTTCAAGTCAGACTGCAGTCGGTTAAAATTACGAATGTTCAGTATACAGGAGATTTCATGTCAAATAGGAAACTAGAAAACACACTGATGTAATAAATCTGTGGCAAAACTAAAGATGCAAATTCTAAATATGCTTCAGGAATTTAGCACTCAGCTTCAGTGAGAAAAGACTGAATGATTCAAGTTGGTATCCACCATTCAGAAGGTGGGATGATCTTTGCTAATTTCAAATGACCAAACATATTTTCCTTCATTATAAAGCTAAGGAATGGAATTTTGTTTTTGTTTTGGGGTTTTTTTTTGGGGGGGGGGCGGGGTGGAATCCTTAAAGCTTTGCAATCTAAAACAAATTTGGATGTTGAAGACAGTGTATGAAAATAAAAGTAGGGAGAGCAAGATAATAAGGAATAAAGGTATACATGATATAGTAAATGAATTTTGCAGGATATAGAAGTAGAGATTAAGCTAAGAAAAGAGGAAGAAGGAATTGGGCGGCATTGAGGAGGTATCAGAAGCAGGGAGAAGCAGAAAATGCAGGCAGCTTTGTTTATTTTCATTAAAAGGAGTATATTGTAGTCAAAGTCTTAGGTATCAACTAGGAATTGACTACATTGAAGATGAAGGCAGACAGTCATGACTCCAGGAAGGAGAGAGAAAACATAAGCAGGAAAAAGCATTCAGTCTAAGAAAAAAAAAAAAAGCTTTCATGTGATGGGGAGCTGGGAAAAACCAAGAAATTAAAAGCAGGAGGTAGTAAGTGAAGTTCAGCTCTTCCATTGAGTTGTGTGGATTAGGCCTTAGTAGGTCTGAACCCTTGATTGCTTGACAGTGCAGCTGAGAAGAAAAAAATTCTGCTGCTCTCAAAGTACTTCCTGGGTCTGGACAGCTCTCTTGCATCTAAAAGTTCTATTCTGTCAAAATATCATCTGTGCCTATACAGAAAATTATTTATTTATCACTTTAATAGCACTGTTTTCTGGATCTGCAACTTTCCAAGGGGCTTTATAGTCTCATTTGAAAGATCAAGTTAAGCAGAAGTATGTGTTACTGAAAAATACCAATAACTTGACATTAAAACTTCTCATGGGAGTATAACAGTTTTGATAGAGATTGTATTGGAAAAAGATCTTTGTGTCCGAATGGACAAAACTAATTAAGAACACAGTTTGGTTGTCAGAGCAATTGCATATGATGGAGAAAATTGCATGCCAGGTCTTGTTGTACCTGATTCATTCCAGGAAATGTTGATTTCCTTCATGTCAGGCAAGTGCCCTCACTCTCTGGATTTTCTGGAGGAAATGGTCACCTTCTCCATTGTCTTGTTTTCATCTTGAAAGGGATCACTGGAATGGAATACTTTTAAAAACATAAAAACTTCCAGGGTCACAGGATGAAGGAACTGTTTTCTGTGAAGCTTTAATGAGGAAGAGGATATTACTGACTCTAGGATGTGGTGTCCGATCCCGGAAGGGTCCAGTATGTGAAAATGGTTGTAGATCCATTGTCAGAACTCCCATTGGATAACAAGGAGGAAGGTCTAATTTCTGCTGTGAAGATGTTAGTAACCAGCTTGACCCTTTCCAGTCTGAAAGGGGACATCATCCTTGGTTGAACTAGTTGGCTAAAGAAATGCTTGAATTAGAATTCTTGTTAGTGAATCTGGTCACTTTTCTGCCCTGTTTCTAACATTCATTTAATAAATAGGTATTTTCTAAAATAATGCAAGACACTCACTCACTCTTGCGTGCTCCAGGAGATTAGGTCAAACACATGAAATGATAATGGAATCACTGATGCAAAACAGTAATTTTTCTTAGAATCATATTTTTGTAAGGACCCTTTACTCTGTAAATAAGTTTGGTTGTTTTGTGTTGGCTTTATGGCATTCTGTAGCAATCACAAGATTAAAAGGTTAAAAATGAGGTTCTATATTCCTTAGTATGTCTTTTGGCTGTGTAACTTTCATAAAGAGAAATTATCTAGATTCACATTGAATTTCTAGGAGGCTTTTCAGATGCGAACAGAAATGTGAATTTAATTTTGAGCTTGGCCCAACATCTAAGATTAAACACATGAGAACCCAGTTATGCAGTTCATTCTGGACCTGAGCTCTAGCAAAAACTTTTGTCTTTTAAGTTTTCCTGAAATAATTGAAACACAGTACCTATTAGTAACCAGATGTAATTTAAGCAAAATACTTTGTTTTAACAGATGGGCCTTTCAAAACCAACTATATGAAACTAGTTTATTTAGAGTGTTTTGTTGCTGGAGGGACAGCTTTTTATTTAATCATCATAGCTCTTATGTGCATATTGTTTCATTTGTTTCATGACCACATTAATTAGAATAAAAGACTATCTTGCTCTACATGACATTTCAGTTCCTGAACGAACAAGGACATGAGCTTCAGGCAAGTTGCATTAATTTGGTCTGTATAGAAATTAATAACAAGTGTACTTCAAACTTTCCCCTCAAAAATAATAATTTGAATATTTATGCATTAGAAAAGGCCATTCCTGACCTGTGGCCAAGAGATTATGTTGTTGGCTTATCCACAGGTAAATATTTTTTGTTGACAATCCATTACACGAATGATTTTTGAAACATAAACGGAGCATACTGTTCTTACAAAGGCCTGATAACAAATTTATTTCTTAGATGCTTGATTATGACCTGAGAGGTTACTCTTGATCTGGGGAAGGAAATGTCAGATGTCCATTTCTAGAGAAGTTCTAGATATAAAATCTGTACTTCCTAACGAAGTACAACCCAAACGTTGGGTTGTGGATCATGTAATGACCAAAAGAAAAGAAGTTAAGGAGGAATGTTGATGTAATTAATGGATTTTGAGGCCAGAAGAGACTATACCAAATTTAATCCAGTATATTGTTACTGAAAATGCTTCCAAAACTATCTTTTCGAAATATGTCTAATCTTGAAGTGAGGATTTCATGAAGGAGCCACTGTTACAGTTACTACACTAGAAAAGTACAACATTATAGGGAGCTGTGCTAACACTTCAGTGCCATCCTTGAAGAGGATGTTTAGACAGGTATTGGAAATGTTGAAAATAAATATGCTTGGAACTAGAAGAGAAATTTCATCACATATACCTCATTTCTGGGAGGTAGACTTAAATCTTAGAGGTTTTATTAGGCACTCTTGATAAGCAAAGCATGCTCAGAAAGAATAGCTTCAACAAGAAGCATCAAGTAGTCTATAAAGCCATGTTGACACAAATATTTTTCTTTGAAGATATTGTAGTCTTGTGCTTTCCATTGGAGAAGAAAATCCTTTTCCACTCCACCTTTTCTGGAGTGTTTTATATTTGCAGACTGCATACCTTCTAAGATCAGGGAGAGCTATAGTTGTCCTTTTACCTGTGGCTTTCAGGTTGTTTGGCTGGAACTAGGACTAACTATCCTGCCCTAAACTTCATAAGGTTATTAATTCCTAGGAACTTTACTTTAAAAAATCTCATCTTTAAAGTCATTGTGATTAGTGCATAAAAATAAATAAATTGGGTTTAGAGGCTATTTTTTATCATGGCATGGGGAAATTTTGTAGCATCTTTCTATGCTTTTATTCCATTTATTAATATCTTCTTTCTGCCTTTCACTTTTACAGGTGTTTAAGAAATTCAACTATATTCCTTCAATGACAATGTCATTCTCAGAACCACCTCAGAAAACAGCGATTTCCTTTTGACTTTGACTTTTCATTTTGACTTCTACTTTTCATGTTGACTTTTCATTTACATTTTCCTTTTTCCTATATTTTGCTTCAACCTCATTTTCCTATCGCTTCAGTAATTCTAGTCCTATTTCCAGCTGAACCTGAATGTTTTGACTTTCAGATAGATTGCAAGGGGCCTCCTAGACTCTCTAAGAGAGAATGAACTGAGGTACAGAGAAAAGGTCAACAACTTCTTACACTCCTCTATGTACCTTATTATCTTAATCTGAAGACAAAATGTCCAAAAACTGATTACGACAATAATAATTTTAAAAGCTGTATCCCTTTTCATGTTCATTGGAACAATAATTTCTCAAAATAAACAAGACAAGTAATCATCCAAAGTAGTAGAGGTTAGGTTTATTTGGCAATAATGGTTCATCTTATGCACTTGATTTTACCTACAATCAGAAAGAAGGGCATCAGGTTATGGCAGCTCAAATGAGGACAAAGTGTAATCTGTGGCTTGAAATATTTCCTTGACAGCCCACAGAGAAGCCTCAGACATTTGCAGCCCTCTGCTTCAGCACTGAAGTCAATGATATTGTATCTGCTTCTGCAACAGTTGCATGAATTCCGTTCATTTAATCTATATGCATTTAATTCTTTTTTTTTTTATTCCAAGTTTCCCAATACTTTTCTTGCAGATAATTACACAGCTTACAAATTCAGTCTAATAAAACAATTGTAATGGGTTTTGCACCTAGTCTGTCTAGGTCC